>NC_048298.1:320105935-320440712 GCF_013100865.1 Trachemys scripta elegans | reverse complement strand
CATGCCTCCGGACCCTGCACCGCTGGAGCCCGGAAGGGGAAGTGCCCTGCTGGGGGCGCAGGGTCCGGAGGCAAGGGGACTGCCCGAAGCCCGAGCGCTACCGGCTTCACGGTTTGCCAGGCAGCCTCCAGACCCCGCGCCCCCGGCTGGGCGCTTCCCCTCCCGGGCTCCAGCTGCGCTGGCCGGGGGCGCAGGGTCTGGGGGCTGCCCGGCAAACCGTGAAGCCAGTAGCCGGGCAGCCCTTTCCCCGTGGCTGGGAGTGGGAGGGAGGAGGGGGCGGAGTTAGGGCGGGGCTGGGGGTGGGGAAATGGGCGGGGCCAGGGCCCGTGGAGGGTCCTCTTTTTTTATTTAATAGATATGGTAACCCTACTTTTTGGAGCCCTGCAATGTTGTATGTGGAGCTGGCTGAGAGAGGCTGTCATGGTACAAATGTCTTTGATAGAGCAGGATCTCCTAGCTCCTTGCCCTAGAACTGGGAGCACTATTCTCACAGCTGAAATATTTTGGAAATCTAAGGGCTTAACAGCTCACCCTTCGCTATCACCTTGATATGGGAACACATTCTCCTCTTGGGTACAGGCACTGCAAGGGGAAGGCTGGCTGTGAATGGCTGTATTCCAGACTCTCTTTGAGGCAGTGCTGGCAAGAGTCCAATATGATGGCAAAGAGTTTTGATGGCACAGCACCATTTCCTCTTCTTGTGCTTTGCACTTGAGGGCTTTGTGCGGTCTGCAATGCCACATTGCTTCGAAGGTAGCACCTTGCTGCCTCTGTGCATGTCAAGAAGGGGAGCACCGGTCATGGGTTCATTGGATGCACTGAACTGAGCCTTGTGGACGAGATTCTAGGCCTCAAAGCCTTCAACAGATCCGTGCAGCAATACGGACACCCAGGCTGTATTACTTTGTTAGTAACGCAGTTTGGCCCTGAACATTACTGCTGAGGGTGGGCAGGAGGGTTGGGCTAGGCACTTGGTTTATTTTCTTTTGCTTATCTTGGTGACACTGACTTCAGACCTAGGAACTTTGGTGGAGAATTCCAGAAGCACAAATGGCAGTGAGCAAATCAATGGGAATGATCACCCGCTCCTTCCAACCCCCCCCCCCCTTAGTGTTGGACAGCACTGTGGATGTCTCGAGAGGCTGAGTTGTTGTGGCATAGGTGGGCCAAGGAGTTTTTATAGCAGGTTGCGGGGGTAAAGGGGGAACTCAGAAAGAAAAAGTTTGGGAACCTCTGTTCTAGAGCATATCCAGTTGGACAGTGCTGGAGAGAAGTGTTGGGTTGCCGTTTTGAGCAAAGGCATCACAGTTTACTTCTTAAGGATGCGGAGTTCCGCAATTTAAGTAGCCCAAGAATCCAGTCTAGTTCATTAGGTAGGGTCACAGCCTCATATGGTCTAGATATAGTTCTTTTCCATTTCGGGAGAACTCCAGTTAATTTGGATGTTTCCCCCAGTTGGGGCTCAGGTTCGCTACTGATGGCTTAGGAGTTTTTCTGCTGGGTGTTTCTGTTTTTTCCTGGCTCACTCAGAGCTTGAGGCTGACCTGCATTTTTCAGCCAATTCAGAACCATGATTGTACACACATTCTGCAGCTGGAAAGAGCTGTAGTTCTATGGGGTCAGAGGGGTAAAATAAGCATAGTCTGTTTCCACAGAGCAAAATCTCTATTTCTCTTCCCAGGAGAATAGTCTCTCTTTTTATTAAGGTCTTTCCTGAAGAAATTCTCTCTTCCTGTCTTCCTGGGCATGGTTTGAAAGCTTTGCTCCAAGGATGGGTTAACTTTTTTTGTTGGGCGCAGACCAGAATTCACCATTCTGTGCCCACACCATCACCAGCACCACCATGGCATATCCCAAAGGGATATAGCCTCCTTGCAGATCAAGTGCCATCTGGATTGATCCCTGACAAGGTGCTTATGGTGGTCTGGTTGGATAGTCAGTTTATGTGCCTCACTAACAATCTCGCCATGCCACTGAAGCTTTTGGTGCCTGCATGATCGCCAGCCAAGCAGTGCCATTCTTTGGTCGACATTCTGCTCTACTCTGCGCTGGTTAAGCCTCAACTGGAGTATTGTGTCCAGTTCTGGGCACCGCATTTCAAGAAAGATGTGGAGAAATTGGAAAGGGTCCAGAGAAGAGCAACAAGAATGATTAAAGGTCTTGAGAACATGACCTATGAAGGAAGGCTGAAAGAATTGGGTTTGTTTAGTTTGGAAAAGAGAAGACTGAGAGGGGACATGATAGCAGTTTTCAGATATCTAAAAGGGTGTCATAAGGAGGAGGGAGAAAACTTATTCTCCTTAGTCTCCAAGGATAGAACAAGAAGCAATGGGCTTAAACTGCAGCAAGGGAGGTTTAGGTTGGACATTAGGAAAAAGTTCCTAACTGTCAGGGTGGTTAAACACTGGAATAAATTGCCTAAGGAGGTTGTGGAATCTCCATCTCTGGAGATATTTAAGAGTAGGTTAGATAAACGTCTATCAGGGATGGTCTAGACAGTATTTGTTCCTGCCATGAGGGCAGGGGACTGGACTTGATGACCTCTCGAGGTCCCTTCCAGTCCTAGAATCTATGAAAAAAACATGCTTTGGAATTCATTGGTGTTCAAGTCTAATAATATGCCCATAACCAGAAAGCCACCGAAACCAAACCAGTGCTGATGGAGGCACTATACCTGTTTAGCAAGCATTCCAGCAACAGCAGAAGATCACATTGCACACACTGAAGAAGCCTACAAACAATAAGGAGCCTCTAGATGGCAATCTAACTTTTTATTTTCTCTACTATCTGACAGATGATTTTCCCCCTTCCCCTGTGCTGCCCTGCAGTATTGAGAGCAAGTAACCTCAAGAGTACTGAATCCCAGGCACAAAGTATTCTCTGTCTTAACCATTAAGATGTTTCTGTTGTTGTTAAAAATAAAATCTCAGTATAAAGAGACCTGAAAGCATTATTTCCTGTGGTTAATTTTACAAGTAAAGCAGGACACAGAAGAAGTTTTGCTGCAAGGGGGAAAAATATCATGGAAGCACAGCTGGTATTAGATAGCTTTTCAGTATGAGTCTACCTCAGAGAGTTTGTTTTAAGAGGTTAGTCACAGAGGTACCAGCAGAATCTTTTGCTTTTGATGTAATGATTGTTTCCTGCAACAAAAATATCTATCTATGGTAATTCTCTAAACTGGGATTTGGCTGTTCTGCATATAATGTATAAAACCAAATAAAAAGCAATTGCGCTGCACTGAAATTAGCACAGCAAGTTGCATATGTATATATACTCCTGGGGGAATTCTGTGCCAAAATTTTCAAAATTCTGCATATTTTGTCAAAATAACACAGTATAATCATACCAGTTTCAATTATTTTGGTGATTAGTTTCAAAATACCTGTCAGCAAGTGTGTCTGTAACAATACAGACAACAAAAAAGATTCAGGAAATGTTTTTTGATAAATAGATTCCTTACTAGGCATATTAATGCAGAACTCTGAGTAATAATTCATTTAAACTACAATGCAGTAAAGTATTTCCTGCACTCCTCAGAAGCAGTGCAAAGGCTTAGGGGAGTCAGGGGTAATGGAGGAGCCGAGGGAGAGGGAAGTAATTGCTGGGAAGAAGCCTGGGAGTGAACCTGGAGGGTTGTTGGGTGTGGGTAGGAAAAGAATGGAACAGGGTTGTTTTTTTTGGGGGGGGGGGAAGGGAGGAATTGTTAGGGAGTTGGAGAGACTCCCCCATGCAGACCCTGGCTGGCCCCTTGCCTCTCCCATACAGTCAGGCACATCTGCTCCTGTCCCCATGTGTCCCTGCAGTCTCACTCAGCCATCCCCCTCTCACCATCCCCATTCAGCCCCTGCCCCTATCTGTCCCCCCCCACTAGCCCTTCTGAACCCCAGTCTATGTGACCCCCCCAACAACCGCATGTGCCCCTCTCTGTTCCCCTCATATCCCATACCTCCTTACTCGGCCCCATGGGCAGGGTGCAGTGAGGAATGCAGACAGTGCTCCCTCCCTATCTGCGCCTGGCTGCTACACCTGGCTGCCCTCTTTTCTGGCACCATAGCAGCCCCTGGTTGTCTAAAGGCATAATTGCAGTGCTTCTCCAGCAGAATGTATTTTCTATAAAGAAAAAAAAAATCTACGGGGAGACATGAATTCTATGCCTGTGCATTGGTGCAGATTTCCCCTAGATGTAGTATATAGTATCTTAAGATTTCTGGTGTATATTGTTTTCCCAAGGTGGAATTCTGTTCTCAGAGCCACATGTGCCAGTAATATCTCTATAAATAGAGAGATAGGTACTGTGTAAAATCTGCCAGTTCCCCCCCACACCTTGCGATTCATAGATTTTTAAGGTAAGAAGGGTTATTATGATCATCTAGTCCAGTGGTTCTCAAACTTCATTGCACTGTGACCCCCTTCTGACAACAAAAATTACTGCATGACCCCAGGTTGGGGTACGGGAGCCTGAGCCACCCATAGCCCCACCACCCTGGGCTGGGGAGCCAAAGCTGAAGCCCAAGGGCTTCTGCCTTGGGCAGGGGGCACGTAACCTTGGCCCACCTGCCCAGGGTTTTAATGAAAACATTTGAAAAAATAAAAAACTTTCATTTCATTTCAAATTTTCCATATTTTTTTTAAACAAAACCAATTGTTTCAGTGCTGTAATGTGACAGGGAGCACAGATCCCACACCAGACAGGAAGAGGCTAAGGAGTTGCTATAGGCTTGAGTAGACCTGCTCTGCCACACCTGCCCAGCATGTCAGGGTTGGAGGAAGAGTTCCAACAGGGAGAAGCCCAGCTCAGTAGGTGGCAGCTCTAGGATGGGGACAGATCTCTAGTTCCTCCAGCTCCCAGTGAGAGGCCTGATGGAGGGCACAGCCTGCTCCCATGCCTACAGACTGTCTAAGCACCCTGACAGAAAGCTGGGCTGGATGCTAAACAATCACCTTGAAACACTTTATGGGGGTTGATCAAGTGACATTGAGTTAAACTGCAGCTTGCCCAAGGCCCTGGTGGGAGGGATAGCTCAGTGGTTTGAGCATTGGCTTGCTAAACCCAGCGTTGTGAGTTCAGCCCTTGAGGGGGCCACTTAGGGATCTGGGGCAAAATCTGTACTTGGTCCTGCTAGTGAAGGCAGGGGGCTAGACTCAATGACCTTTAAGGTCCCTTCCTGTTCTAGGAGATAGGATATCTCCATTTAAAAAAAAAAAAGGCCTCCCAGAAGGAAGAGAAGCTGTTTGAAACTGTTTCTTTTCTTCCCTGTCTTCACCATTATTTTTGTTTCCTCTGAACCCTAGAAGTGGTAAACTCTAGAGGGATTCAACTGGAGGAATGAGTTTCTGTTCTTGGGCTGATGATGCCAACTGCCCCAAATCAGACAAGAGCCTGAGTGAATGCATGACCCTCTTTCCCCCCAAGGGAGTGCTGCAGAGGGACTAGATCCTTGATGAGGGGCAAAATAAAACTTTCTTTCATTTCTTTTTACTCCCTTTCCTCCCCGCATCTTTATTCCAGTGAGAAAAAATATAAAAGTGTGTGTGTGTGTGTGTGCACGTGGTTGTCGTGGTTCCCTGGGAAACTAAACAATTGTTTTAATCAAAAGAAGTTCCTTTTTTGTGTGTGTGTGTGGTCCAAAATGAAAGCTTCCCCCCCCCCCAAATATGTCTTGTTGAAAAAGATATTTTTTAAAGGTCACAGTGCAATAATGAGCTGATAAAGGTGTTTCTTAAACTAATTTCCATTCTTGAGGGGAAATAAGTGCTGTGCATGGGGCTGCGAACTGTGGATGGGCAGGCAAAAAGAAGGTGTCTGTGGCCCCTCCCCCAAGGAGCAGCTTAAGACTCCTCTTTGGTGTGTGCTGAGTGGAGTGGCTACTTCCTCTTCTTCACATGGGTTGGGTGCACGCTACTACAACACAGCAAATGCACCTATTGGTACTGTCTCTGAATGTTAGCAATAGTCACCATGTGTTGGAGAATAATAAAGAGTCTTTCACTTTCCATAAGTTCAGTTTTATTCCACACCCATGCAAACATATTTATGTATTGGTAACCTAGATTTCATACATACAGGGGAAAGTATCTTTAAAGGGGGAGGAACAGGAAATTCACAAGCAGGTTTGCCAGTGAGGATCTCCGAGCTGGGTGTATGTTCAGCTGTCATTGTGCGAAATGCCCCACAGGGTGGAGTGCCTGGGGTACTTTAGCTGCTAAAGAAACAATAGACGGAGGTGGTGTTGTCAGTGCACATACACCCTTGATCCAAACAAGTAACAAGCACATCTTTCTCACTTTCCCTTGATGCCCACACAGCGCGGCGGTAGCCCCAGGGAGGAGGGGGTAAGTTGGGACAAAGGGTGCACAGCCATTGGGTATCAGTACCAGCGCAAAGGGCTACTGTACTGAATCCTGGCACTGCTTTTCACAGGCGGGGTTGATTGCAGCTGATTTCTCACTCCTGAAGTTAACTGAGGCAGCAAGGGTCCAGCTCCTGTATGCCTGTGGTTGCAGACCAGGACCATATGCTGCTGCCCTGTGTGCTGCTATGGTGCTTGCTGAAGTAATTGCCGAGTGACATGGCAAAGTTTCCTACCACCGGGGGAGAAACAAAGCCGCCTTCCCAAGAAACCTTCAGCAGAGAATTGCAGACTACCTCCAGGAAAGTTTCCTAGAGATCTCTATGGAGGAGTCACGGGACAGCCAGGTGTGCATAAACAAACCTTTCCACAGGGCTCCCTCTGCCTCGCTGTACAGGGAAGTGAGAAGAAGAGAGCATCTGTACCTGTGTTGATTATTTCACTGCCTCTTGTAGCCCGATTACAAGAGCAGTCCATGACCCGATGTGTCCCTGCAGTAGTCAAGCAGAGAACTTACCAGAGGTTCCTTCCCCTGCATCAGGCTCACGAGAGCTTGACTGCTGGGACGGGCTAGAATGCTCAGGAGACAAAAAGAGATCCTGGCTCCCCACACCACTGGATCTCCCTGTTGCCTTCCCCCATCCTCCTCTGCCTCCACTTCCTTGTCCAGCACGTCGTCCTCTGGGTTCACTCTGGTGGCCAGTGACTCCAGACGGGGCTCTTGGCGGTGGAGGTGGGGTTGCCACTGAGGATGACATACAGCTCCATGTAGAAGTGGCATGTCTGGGGCTCCGCACCGGAGTGGCTATTTGTCTCTCTTGGCTTCTGGTATACTTTCCTCAACGCCATGATTTGTACTCGGTGCTGCAGCATGTCGCTGTCATAGCCCTTCTCCACCATGCCCTGAGCGATCTGGCCATAGATATCAACGTTGCTGCGGCTGGAGCAGAGCTGTGCCTGCACAGCCTCGTCTCCTCCCAGACCCAGGAGATCCACCACCTCCCGTGTACTCCAGGCAGGAGCGCGTTCGCTGCATGGAGCCGGCATGGTCAGTTGCTCTCCGGGCCGAGCAAACAGGAAAAGCAATTTCAAAACTTCTTGAGTCTTTAAAGGGGGATGGGCATTCACCTTTTACTCCTGAGGGAATTCTGCACCAAAAAAGAAAAAAAAATTATGTGCACAATGTTTTCAAATTCTGCAAAACTCTGCAAATTTTGTCAATAAATAAATGTGGAGGCTCCAGCATGGCAGTGGGGAGCACAGGCCAGTGGCTGCACGTAGGTGGGAGATCACCCTGCAGCTCCTCCCAGGACACAGACTCGGTGGTGAAGCTGTACCTGACTCAGAAGCAGGTGAGGCTGCACTCGACTCTGACACAGTGCAAAGGCTGGGCTTGCCCCAGAAACACCCTCGGCCCTGCCCCTTCCCCTCAGGGGCACCAAGATAGCAAGGGAAAGGGACAGAGTTTTGCACACGCATGCCCATGCCTGGCTCCCAACCAGGTGTGGGGCAAACAGGCTCAGTTTGGCAGGATCCAAGTGTGGAGGGGCTCGGTGTGGGGTGAGAAGGTGCTGTGTGGGCAGCTCAGTGAGGGGTCTGGGAGCAGGAGGATCTGGATGCATTGGGGCTCATTTGGAGGTTCTGGGGGCAGAGATAATGGGACTCTGCTGGGGGGTCCAGGTGAAGGTGGTTGGGGCTCAGCAGGAGAGGTCTGGGTGGGGGGAGCTCAGTGGGGGTGTCTGGGTGCTGGGGAAGAGGGGTTTAGTGGGGTGGTATGGGGGTCCGGGGTGAGGGGCCAGGTGTGGGGGGCTGGACAGGGTGGTCCAGGTGCAGGAGACATGTGGCTAGTTTGGTGGGAGTTCAAGTGTGAGGAGCTCAGAAAGGGGTGGTCTGGGTGCAGGGGTGGGAATCTGGATGCAGGGGAGAGGGGCAGGGTGGGGATCCAGATTAGCATGGGTGAGGCATGGCAGGGTGGGGGTTCGGGTGTGGGAGGCTCAGTGTGTGGGGCGGTTCTGGGTGTGGGGGGGTGAGGCTCGGCAGGGGGATCTGGGTATGGCGGGGTCTGGATACACGGAGGTTGGGCGGATAGCGGTGCAGCTCTCCACACAGTGACCGCCCCCGTGGCTGAGGCGGGAAGTGTGTGTGTGGGGGAGTGCAGAGCTTCCTGTAGCTGAGAGAGGTTTCTGGGGATGGGTCTGATCTGGCTCTGGCCCTTGCCCTTGCCCTGGCCCTGGCTGCTCCTGGAGGGGAAATGGAAGTCCTGTCCTCTTCCACCCCCATCCCAGCCAGGACCAGCAGTTGAGCCCCACACAGGGTATGAGCCACTGGCAGGGGCATTCCCAACCCTGTCCCCCTGTGGTCATTTACCTCTCTGATGGCCGCTCCGGTCTACTGAAACAATGTACCCACACTGCTGGGAAGGGGTGCATGACCGCTCTTGTGGTTTCCCTTTGCTTCCCAGTCAGAAAATCATTTTTCTGCAGGGAAGCCAAGAAATCTGTGGGGGACATAAATTCAGTGTGCACGCACAATTCCCCCAGGAGTAACCTGTGTACCTGGCTTCAGGGCAGCAAAGTTCAAAACGGTGACCAGAGTGGTCACAGTGGGCATTGTGGGACACCTCCTGCAGGCCATTTAGGGCGACATAAGCAATGCAGGATCTACACTTACACTGCGTCACTATAACTATGTCACAAAAAGCTCTATGCCTCTCATCCAGATGGCTTTATTAGGTTGGTGTAGGAGGCGAGTTAAAGCAGTGGGAGGAGCATTGTACACCTCCATAGTTAGATCAGCATAAGCTGCCTTACGTTGACTTACCTTTGTAGTGTAGACATGCCCCAACTTCCAAGTTAAAAGTCACATACAATAACTCCTCGCTTAATGTTGTAGTTATGGTCCTGAAAAATGCGACTTTAAGTGAAACGATGTTAAGCGAATCCAATTTCCCCATAAGAATGAATGTGCTTTTTTTTTTTTTGCCATACAGTACAGTACAGCACTATAGTTGGGAGGTGCCCCCGCCTTACCCCAGACAGGCACAGCCCACTGGCACTGGAGACAAGGAGGCAGGCAAGGAGGCTGAAGGTGCTGTAGGCTAGGAGAAGCATGTTGCGCAGCAGCAGTGGCAACTTCCCCTACTCTGCAAGCACCAGGGGTGGGGGGCTCAACCCTCGGCCCGCCCACGCCCCCCCTTCCCCCAAGCCCCCACCCTTAACCTGCCTCTTCTTCCTCTCCGTTTTCTCCGCACGCCACATCCTCGCTCCTCCCCCCTCCATCCCATCCCTCCTGCCCGGGGCAATCGGCTGGATTGCGGACTTCAGGAGGCAGGGGAGGGAGGGGGAAGGAGCAAGGACACGGTGCGCAGCCTCCTCCTCCCTCCGCCGCTTCCTGCCCACGGCAATTAGTTAGTTTGCAGCATTCAAGAGGCAGGGGAGGGAGGGGGAGCCTGCGTGCTGAGTCCTCGCTCCTCCCCCCTCCCACCTGAACGCCGCAAGCCAGCTGATTGCCGCGGGCAGGAGGTAGGGGGAGGAGGGGAAAGGCGCTGATCCGTGGGATCTGCCGGCGGGTGGGAGGTGCTGTGTGTGGGGGGTCGTAGGGGAGCTGATAGGGGGACTGCCACCTGTGGACAAAGCAGGCAGCCAAACAACGTTAGAGCGAAGCACTGCACAACTTTAAATGGAGCATGTTCTGTAAGATCGAAACAATGTTAAGCGAGAGTACGTTAACCGGGGAGTTATTGTACTCCTGCATAAGGGAGTGGAAGAGGACAAGAGGAAGACAAAAATATGCATTTTATTCCTCAAAGGACCTGGCTACCTATTTCTATGAAAAAAAGAACATGAACCAAAAAGAAATTTAGAAAAACCAAGTGATCTATCAAGTTCCTATTATATCAGTGACTGGTATGGCAAGAAAGCCCCTCTTCTGCATCACAGTTAAGGTTTGATTCCAGGCATCTGCTCTGACACTTGATTAGATGACTCATTAAATGCAGTGAGTTTCTGGCAGCAGAGGTGTGCTTTTTTCCCCCTTGGCAATACACTACATTATAGAGAATAAGTGGGCTTAAGGAGAGTGTGTGCGTCAATGGATTCTGCATGCGCTGAAAAAAAAATCATTTATTTCTTGCAGTTGTTTACAATAAGTTCTTGGAAGTGTTCATTCTTTTTCCTAACTGATTCTCTCCCCCTCCATCCTGGACTTATAGGGAAAATGTTAGTTACTGTAAGATTGCTCATTATTAAACACACACAGACAATCACAAAAACAATTCTATTAATTGAATTCTTACAAAACTTTAAGTTTAGGCCTAAATTATTTGACAAGGTCACTTGAAAAATCAAATTGTAAATGTCATTGCTAACAGGGCCGGCTCTAACTTTTTTGCTGCCCCAAGCAGCAAAAAAAAGCGCCGCCCTGCGCCGCCCCCCCGCCAAGCGCCGTGCCGCCGGAACCCCTCCCTGAGCGCGGCGCTCTGCGCCGCCCCATCCCACCAAGCGCCGCGCTGCCGGAGCGCCGCCCCCCGCGGAATGCCGCGCCGCGCTGCCCCCCTGCCATCCCAAGATTGGCCGCCCCTTACCAGGTGCCGCCCCAAGCATGTGCTTGGTTGCCTGGTGCCTGGAGCCGGCCCTGATTGCTAAATATATATTCATGCTTCGGTATCATGCTCTGAAAGGGCAAGATGTGGGGAGCAATACAGTTGTAAGATGTATTTCAATCAGGGTCCTTGTAAGGCTCAGGAAATAGAGCCTTTAGTTGGGGGTTAGAATCATAGAATCGCAGGACTGGAAGGGACCTTGAGAGGTCTTCTAGTCCAGTTTCCTGCACTTGTGGCAGGACTAAGTATTATCTAGACCAGGAGTGGGCAAACTTTTTGGCCTGAGGGCCACACCGCAGAATAGAAATTGTATGGTGGGTCATGAATGTTCAGAAAATTGGGGTTGGGGTGCGGTTGGGGGTGCAGGTTCTGAGATAGGGCTAGGGATGAGGAGTTTGGGGTGTAGGAGGGTGTTCTGGGCTGGGACCGAGGGGTTCGGAATGAGATCAGGGCTGGGGTGTGGGAAGGGATGTAGGTTCCGGCTGGGGGTGTGGGCTCTGGGGTGGGGCTGGGGATGAGAGGTTTGGCGTGCAGGAGGGTGCTCCGTGCTGGTATCGAGGGGTTTGGAGAGTGGGAGGGGGATCAGGGCTGGGGCAGGGGGGTTGGGGTGCGGGGAGAGGCTCAGGGGTGCAGGCTCCTAGTGGTGTTTACTTCAAGTGGCTCCCTGAAGCAGTGGCATGTCCCTTCTTAGGTTCCTTTGTGTGGAGAGGCCCCTGACCCTCGGAGCAGGGCCATGCCGTGGCTTCTGGGAGCCGCGTGGTGCGGCCCACGACCTCGCGCCCCGGCTGGAGCGGGGCAGAGCCACATGGTGCAGCACCCAACCCAGGGTTCCAGGCACAGAAGCAGGGCCGAGCCATGTGGTGCAGCCCCCGACCCAGTGCCCAGACTGGAGCGCTGGAGCAGGGCTGAGCCACATGGTGCAGCCCCCGACCTGGCTCCCTAGCGGGAGCTCACGAGCCAGATTAAAACGGCTTGCGGTCTGGATCCGGCCCACGGGCTGTAGTTTGCCCACCCCTGATCTAGACCATCCCTGATAGGTGTTTGTCTAACCTACTCTTAGATACCTCCAGTGAGGGAGATTTCACAACTTCCCCAGGCAATTTATTCCAGTGGTTAACTACTCTGACAGTTAGGACATTTTTCCTAATGTCCAACCTAAACCTCCCTTGCTGCAATTGAAGCCCATTGCTTCTTGTCCTATCCTCAGAGGTTAATAAGAACATTTTTTCTCCCTTCTCCTTGTAACAACCTTTTATGTACTTGAAAATTGTTATCATGTCCCCCCGAGTCTCCTCTTCTCCAGCCTAAACATACCCAGTTGTTTCAATCTTTCCTCATAGGTCATGTTTTCTAGACCTTTAATCATTTTTGTTGCTCTCCTCTGGACTTTCTCCAATTTATCCACATCTTTCCTGAAAAGTGTCACCCAGAACTGGACACAATACTCCAGTTGAGGCCTAATCAGTGTGGAGTAAAGTGGAAACATTACATTTACTGGTCGTTTCTGATGACTGCTGTTAATAGCATTAAGGTCCCCAAATTATGAATATGATTTTATTTCCAGTGGCCAGTATCAAAGCATAATATTAACAATCTTGTAGCATATTACCCTGGATCCTACATCTCTCTGTGCTGCTACTGTGTATGTAACTGGATGATTATGCTGACAGCTATCGGCTGGATCACAGAGAAGTTTCATGGAGTTTAATGAGCAGATGGGACCTTTAGATCATCTAGTCTGACCTCCTATATATGACAGGCCACCGAATTTCACACACTTGTCTCTGTATTGAGCTCAATAACTTGTGCTTGACTAAAGTATATCTTCCAGAAAGGCATCAGGTCTTGATTTGAAGTATTAAGAGATGGAGAATCCACCACTTTTCTTTGTAATTCGTTCCAGTGGTTAATCCTCATCACTTAAAACTGTATTCAAGTCACCTCTCAATCTTCTTTTTGATAAGCTAAATAGATCAAGCTCTTTAAGTCTATCAGACCTGGTCTACACCTAACAATTAGGTCAACCTAGCTACATCGCTCAGGGCTGCGAAAAATGTTGTGACCTGTGCAATGTAGTTAGGTTGATCTAACCCTCACTGGAGACACGGCTACGTTGACGGAGAAATCTTCTGTTGACCAAGCTACTGCCTCACGGAGACGTGGATTAACTGCATTGATGGAAAAACCCTTTCCTTTGACGTAGGAAGCATCTACACAACAGTATTACAGCGGCACCACTGCAGTGCCGTAGCTGTGCTGCTGTAGCCACTGTAGTGTAAACATGGCCACACAGTAAAACATTTTCTCCAGCCCTCCAACCTCTTGAAATTTTTCAACATTGTTTTAATAATGGGGACACCAGTATCAGATGCAGCATTCCGGTGTTGGTCTCACCAATACTATATACAGAGGTAAAATCACCTCCCTGCTCCTACTCCCCTCTTTATACATCCCTGTTTACACTGGGAGCTCATGTTCAGTTGTTTATCTGCTGCGACCCCTTAATCCTTTTCAGAGCCATTGCTTTCCGGGATTCCCCATTCTGCAGAACATGACACTATTACCATTAGGTAGGCATGTTCCCCCTTCAACTCAAAGTCTTAGCAGTCTGCCTCTTCGGAGCTGAAAGACCAGAGTTCTAGCCCTGCTCCCCTGGTGAACGTGAGATTTGTCTACTAATAGTGTGTCTGATGTCAGCAGCACATGGCTTTGTTTCAGACTGGTGCCTGCACAGTGTTGTTGTCTGAATCACACAGATTCATTATAATGCCAGTCTCCTTCCTACTTGTACTGCCCTGTAAGGCTTTGTTTATATATCTTCCTAATGGGCTCTCACTAGTATAACCTAAGCCTCATTTTTCTTCCTAGTTGATTTGCTAAGGAGACTCAGCTGTCATTTTTCATACCAGAGGAGATGCTGGAGGGAAAAAAATCTGACCTAAAGTCAGGGGATTCACAATGGCTTTCCCAACGCCCAGGCCAAAGGCTTCTTGCTCTAGCAGCCAGTCCCTTGTGCAGCCTCACACTCTGTACCCTCTCTCCTGAAACATTCCAGGTGTAAAGCCATAAGGACTTGTTGATTGTATCATGGACGCACACTCCTACACTCTAATCTATACATGCCCTTCCCTTAGCTAGACTGCACCCCTGTCATGGCAAATTGAGGAATGGATTATCTTTTAGTGTAAAAGACAATACTTACAGAAATGTAAATACGTGTGGCCAGATTTTTCAACCCCGCTCAGCACCCAGCAGCTCCCATTGTTCTCAGTGCCTAACTGAGAGCTGACCTGAACCCTACAAAACAGAAGTGAGGTCTTGCTGCATATTTTTGGACACTATGAATGTAAATATTTAGGGTCCAGTGTATGGTACTGTGGTGGAGCGGCTGCCCCACCCCCATGCTAGAAGGGGCTGGAGCAGGCCAGTGGGCCTGTGCAGACGAACAGCTAATAGGAAGAGGGCTTATTGAGCCAATCACAGCCAAGATGGGAGACAGCCAATCAGGGACAGGCTTAGCCCTATAAGAAGGCTGCTCAGGGAGAGAGTAGTGAGTCTGTCCCAGACCTTCATGGGGGAAGGTCTGTCTCCAGAGCAGGAGACCAGCACCTTGGACAGAGCAGTGCGGGGCAGGCTCTGGCCCAATACTTGCCAGACTGCGGGCCCTGAGAGAAAGGGCCTAAAGGGTGCAAAGGGCCAGAGGGGAAGTGGCCCAGGGACAGTTGGACAAGGGGAGAGAAGGAGGGCAGGGAGGCTGCCACTAGAGGGTCCCTGGGTTGGGACCCAGAGTAGTGGGCAGGCCTGGGTCCCCCCCTTCCCCCTTGTACTGCACCTGGCCATGCAGTAGGGTGGCTGAGACACACTGCAACCGGCCCTTGAGACAAGAGGCTAGACTTTAGAGGTTGTGGTTGGTCACTGAGGCCAGTGCAAGGACTGCTGAACAACTGCCCCTTGGAAGGGGGTGAGGATGGACTAGGGGGCACTGCGGAGGGCAGTGGCCTGAAGACGCTGCCGCTGAGCGAGGAGCAACGTGGGTCCAGACACCAGTGAGAAAGAGATGACGGACGGGACACCACCAGCAGAGGACGTTCCCCATGGACTGAGCTAATTCCCGGAACAACCAGTGGGAGGCGCTGCGGTGGTGAGTCCCAACCCTGTCACAGGTACCAAAAATATTGCCATAAATAAATGTTATTCTCATGAGTTTAGTTCACTGTTTATCAGCTCAGGCATTTGGAACTAGGGATGACGCGCTGAGTTGAACATATATTTTCCACTAGGGAATGTTTATTTCATGCCCTAGAAACCAGTATATGTTGCTAAACTGTTTTTTATCTCCTAAATTCACAAGAAAGGTACAAACTTTATATTGGAGAGCTCCCCTTGTGAAGAGAGGCAGAGAGCGTGCAGCTCAATCAAATCCCGAACTTCCCCATCCTCCACGTGTACCTGCGGCCAGTAAGAAACGGAACACACAGCCGACTAAAAATAACTTGCATGTCACTCTGTACCCCACTGGCAAACTCAGCAGCCGCATCTCACCAAAGGTCAAGTTACCTACGGAACGAGTTCAGAAAACGTACTTATAAAATGAGACAAGACGGTGGATACACCTACACTGGCAAACTATGTTGATTGTTACAGGGATTAAGGAAGAGAATCTAACCCCTCTCCCCTCCCCACAAATGCTGTTGCGCCTCCTTCCCCCCCACATCCACACTACTAGTATATATGTTCATTGAAGGGCTCCACACGCTTGCTGTGCACGGAAGAACAGCATATTTATTCCAGCGCAAGTACAGTCAAGTCAGACATTTACATATAAGGGCATCTGAAGAATATAAAGAGGAAGAAGGAAAATGATAGGGGGGACTTGAGCCAAAAGGTGTTTTGCCATTGGCTGCAATGGGACTAGTATTAAACCCTTTATCATTTACTTTGCCAGTTCTCCTATTTCAGGGGTTTGCTGGCGCTTTCTTCCTGCGGGCGGCTTTGTATGGGAGAGATTGTCTCATTGACGCACCTTTCCCATTAAATCCCCACGGCTTGTGCCTCAGAATATTTGCCACCCCCAGGCGGGTGTGCATGCAGGCTCCTGGTGGTCCCCACACCTGTTAGAAAATCTCTGTTCCATTGGGTTTTGCTGAGATGTTGCCATTTTTAACCAAAGAATGTTGAGACCTCCACAGGGTGAAATTTATCCTTAGACAGAGGCCAAGAGAAGACCTGTGTGCTGCTTAAGTCCTCACATAAGCCTGACTTAAGTGGGCTTGCCCTGGCCATCTGCCCAGGGTGGATTTCATCAACGGAGAGTATCACTTAATCCACAAAAACTCATGTGTCCACTTCCTTGCCATCTCTCTGATTTGAGAGCCTGTCCCATCGCTGGGGAAAACCTTCCTTTTTGAAAAATGAACATTTTAGTAGCTGAAAGGAAAATAAAAGTGGCATATGCTACCAGTTACAATTCTTTTATTCTCAAATTAAGGCACTGGTGTGGGGTGGATACATGCCAACAGCCTATGCTCATAAAGATTCTACAGCTCTCTTTACCTCCCTTCCTTTTCCTGAACACCAGTCATGCTTTCACCACTCTCATTCATATGAATAATATACTAGTGCCTGACCACTCCGTGATAAATGCAAGAAGAGATGGCAGCAAATGATCTAGTCCCAGAAGATCGGGTGAGCAGCAGACCAGTAAGGTGGAGAGCAGTTTGTTCCTTACCTCCCAGAAGGTATAATATCTAACTGCACATTTTATTGCCATACAGGAAAATGCGATCCTTTATTTTTTATCTGCTCAAAGGACAGATTCTGGTGTCCTTACTCCTGATGAATAGCACATTACTCCACAGTTAGTCCCATTGGCTTCAAGGGGATTGCTCACAGACTAAGATACAACTTAGTGTGAGTAAGTATGTCAGAATTTGGTCTAGATATATTAATCAGGCTGTGGTTAGCTTTTGCAAATGTTATTGTTTTAAGATGTACTGAGTAATACATGTTAAATATCCTACCCTGTTTGGTATATTTGCAAGATTATAGCACCTTTCAGTTGTAATGCCCCATTGTGGAACAAAATAGAAAATATACTAAACAAAAAAGGTCTGAACATTAAAAATATTATAATTGTCCTCCATAATAATAGAATAACCTTTAATAAATAAGGCTTTGTATTTTTTTAGTGCTTTTCATCCCTAGGTCTCAAAAGCAAGGGTGAGCTCAAGGCATAATGGCAAAGGATGGGTTTCATCATCATCCTAATTTTACAGATGGTGAAACTAAAGCCAGACAGATTAAAACCAATGGGCCAAATCTTGGGCTGATGCAAACTGACTGAGTTCTATTTAAGGCTTCTGAGCTATGTGGATTTACACTAGCTCATTTTCAAACTTGTGTGCCTGAAGTTAGGCCCCCAGATCCATACATAGGTATGTAAATACACAGAGGGCTGACTTCTGAAAAGCAGGATACTTTTAGTTAGGTGCCTAACTTTAGTGGATATTCACCCACGAAAGCTTATGCTCCAATACATCTGTTAGTCTTAAAGATGCCACAGGACTCTCTGTTGCTTATTGTTGAAAACGTTGGCCTAGGTGACTTGCCGAAGGACACACCATGACTTAGTAATAAAACTGGGATTAGAAGCGCACTCTCCTGACACCCAATCTTGTATTAGCTCCACTGGATGCTGGATACATCACCCGTCATGAGTACTTTATTTTACTGCAGTAATTCTGAGGGCTTGTTTACACTTGAAATGCTTCAGCAGCACAACAGCGTTTCAGTGTAGATGCGACCTAGTGCTGTCTACACCAGGGTTTAGGTCCGCTTAACTATGTTGCTCAGGGATATGGCTTTTTCACACTCTTAACTTGATCTAACTTTTTAGTGTAAACCAGGCTGGAACCTCATCTCCCTGAGATGACCTAATAAACTAGGGGAAGGGGCTTGGAATTGTTCCCTGTGCCACGAGAGGCCCAAAATATAGTTGAACATCCCTAGTGGTACAACATGGAGTCCCAGGTAGGGGGCCCCATTTAGCTAGACAAGGTGTTGTGAATGGGTTAGCTGAAGAGCAGGGCCTGGCACTAACATCACAGTTTTACTCTCCACAACACATCTTTGGGGACCCTGCCAAACAGTGTGGTAATAGCAGGTGCCCCGCACCTTGCTTTGAGTTGGGGGAGGATTTGTCGCATTTAACGGGCCCCTCATTGTCTCTCAACTCTGAATTCAGTCTTTGCATGGGGGACAAAAATTTCACGCTAAGGTGGTGGTGATGCTTGAAAGTTAATTCAGCTTAAGGTAGGGTGTGAATTTAAAGTGCAACAGCTATTCCTAAATAACTCCTTGTGTAGACGAGCCCGAAGAAGTTGTCTTGGCACCAAAGTTGCACTGATTTAACTTACGTCAGTTTACTTAAACTGGTGCAATTTTTGTGCGTGGACTCTCTCTTGTATATTGATTTAAAACTGTGTAAGTGCAAACCAGTATAACCCAGTTTTAAACTGATATAAGAGTCCACGTGAAAGTTGCACTGATTTAATATAACTGGCACGAAACCACACTTTTAGTTACATTGGGACAACTTTGTGTGTAGCACACACCTAAGAAAATAGAGGTAAGCCCGAACCAGCTACATGTTGCAGCCTCTGTAGTAGCATCTGTTTTTGTTCCAAGCATAGTGCTGTACTGTGTGTTTCCCGATGCTGTGTGGTTTGGAACTGGCCAGGATGAGGATGTGGGAAAGAAAAATTGCCCAATGTACTGTGATGGAAATGCAATCACCCTTTAGACCATTAGTGCGAACAATAATAATGATGTGACTAAGATGCTCTCAGCAGCTTTTTTTCACCTTCACCAAGAGAGTTCATACAGGGTGAAATGAACTTTAAAGAGAAGAGAGTCTGAGATAAAACAGAGTAACCTTAGATACTGTGTTAAATTTATTCGGTTGTGAATTGTAAGGAAATCTTTGCTAAGGCCCAAAAGCCGCATGGATGGCATGTATAACAGGCCAGGGGAGGCTAAGCCTCCCCAAACAGCCAGGCAGTGGCCTTGCCCATGCTCCATCCCAAGGCTCCTCTTCCCGCCTGCAGGAGCACGGGCGGGCCAGGGGTGGGTTGGTTGGGGCTCGGGCCGGTTGGTGGGCCGGGGCAGCTGGCAGTCTGGGGCTTGGGCCAGCCGACAGCCTGGGACTCAGGGCAGGTGGGGTGGCTGAGGCCGAGGATAGGACTTGACTCAGGCTGGCTGGTGGGCCAGGGCTCGGCACTTGGCACAGCTTGGGCTGACCGGGGGGCGGGGGAAGGGGGCGGCCAGTGCACCAGGGCTCGGGCTTGGACTGGCCAGCAGGCTGGGACTCAGAGCAGCTGGGGCTTGGGCCAGTGGGTGGGCTGGGCCTCAGGGTGGCTCAGGTTGGCTGGTCTGGGGCTCGGAGTGGGGCTTGGGGCATCTCGGTCTGGGTAGGCCAGGGCTCAGGACGGCTGCTGGCGGCAGTGCTGCCTTCAGAGCTGGGCATCCGGCCAGCAGCCACTGCTCTCCGGCCACCCAGCTCTGAAGGCAGTGCAGAAGTAAGGGTGGCAATACCGTGCCCCTCACCCCCTCTAAAATAGCCACATGACTCCCTTTTGGGTCAGGACCCTCAGTTTGAGAAACACTGTGTCTTGAGGGCTTTACATGTTTATATTTTGCCATTTTAAAATACACAGTCATGTTTGTTACAACACCATGAAATTTAAGATTTAAATATCTGAAACCAAGAAATTCAAGATTTTAAAAATGCTATGACTGTGACATTTTCGAAAACGGACTTTGAATTTGGTAGGGTCCTACTAATAGCCATTGCTGTACCTATCCTTCATGAACTTATCTATAACTGGGTTCAAAAAACAATTACTTTTGGCTTTCACAGCATCCCCTGCCAATGAACTCCACCGGTTGACTGCATTGTGTGAAGTACTTCCTTTTATTTATTTTAAATCTGCGGCCTATTAATTTCATTGGGTGACCGCTGATTCTTGTGTTATGCGAAGGAGTAAATAACTCTTCCTTATTCACTTTCTCCAACTATTCATGATTTTATAGACCTCTATCATATCCCCCCCCTTAGTTATCTCTTTTCCAAGCTGAGCAATCCTAGTCTTTTTAATTTCTCCTCAAACAGAAGCTGTTCCAAACCCTTAATCACTCTTGTTGCCCTTCTCTGTACTTTTTCCAATTCTAAGATACCTTTTGTGTGATGAGGCGACCAGAACTGGGTGTAGGATTCAAGGTGTGAATCCATCATGGATTTATATAGTGACGTTAAGATATTTACTGTTTTATTATCTATCCCTTTTCTAATGATTCCCAACAGTTTGCTAGCTTTTTTGACTGCCGCTGCACATTGAGCAGATGGTTTCAGAGAATTATCCACAATGACTCCAAGATCTTTTTCTTGAGTGGTAACAACTAATTGAGACCCCATCACTTTGTATGTATAGTTGGGATTATGTTTTCCAATGTGCATTACTTTGCATTTATCAACAGTGAATTTCATCTGCCATTTTGTTGCCCAATCACCCAGTTTTGTGAGAACGCTTTGTAACTCTTTGCATTCTGCTTTGGACTTAACTAATTTGAGTAATTTTGTACCATCTGAAAACTTTGCCACCTCACTGTTTACCCCTCTTTCTAGATCATTATGAATATGTTGAACAGCACTGGTCCCAGTACAAATCCTTGTAGGACCCAGCTTTTACCTCTCTCCTCTAATTTTCCTATCAAATTTGTCCATCTCCTTTCTTTTTTTTGTGTGTGTGTGTGTGGAGAGCATAGTGCAGATAGTTATAGACAATAGAATTTTCATGATCTATTTCTTGGCTGTCTAGGTTTGGTTCCTGCTTGGTTGCATTGTAACACTCAGGCTGGTTTACACTAGGCTTTGCAATGTTTAGAAGGACGGATTTAAGGGTAAGTGACTCTTAAAGTTTAGCTATAGGCAAAAATAAAGCCAATACCTAAACTTTGTTCACTTTTAAATTCATAGCTTGTGATGGAGACCTTTTACCGAGTGGTAGCATCTATGTACCTCCGTGTAGAGGCATTCACTAAAATCTGTCCTGCTGAAGGGGTTGGAGTGTGATGCAGTTATTTCCATTTAAGTGTCCAACGCTTTCATAATATCTCCTCTCTTGGTGCCAAAAATCACGAGAAATATAATCACTTGATTCGTTCTTGGGATGGCAAAATTCTGTGCTTTCCAAGCACCTGACAAGTAGCTTATTGTCAGAAGGCTGACCCTAATACTTAGATGGTGATTCATTATTGAGTGCCATCAGAAACATGCTTACCAATTCATAGATGTAAGGTAAACTCATTATCTCTCCCTGTGATATCCTATAAATCACCAGGCGTCCTTATTAGTCAATTTAACTTTGAAAAATGCAAAGCCTCCTGCAAGAACAAATGCTATTGTGCCGTGCAGAATACAAAAGGTTTCACTGAGGTACAAACCTAAATTTCATAGCAGGGGCAAATATACATGGATCCAGGCCATAAAATAAATCTCTTTAGATCTCACTTGTAAATTTACAGACATGAACAATGTGAGTATATCATAGGCTTGAATTCTGCTCAGGTCTGTACTGGCTTAAAGTACTTGTTGCCATATTCTTTCTTCTTTCCCATTCATTCTTTCATATTCAGCCCTTTCTTACACTCTTCCAGCAGCCAAAACACTCACACAAGAGAGCAAATAGTATATTACAGCTGCTGCTATAGTAACAGTGTATTTTATACCCTAATTGATGGAATGTAGGATTGCATTGTCTTCTGGTTAATTCTGTAGGTGCTGTTTGCCATGCAATGCTCTGTACACTCAGGCTTTGCATTGGGGGGGGAGGGGGGAAGGGGTGAGATTTTGGATCTAATTTAACTATATAAACAACTAAAAAAGAAATGGAGCAGAGGACATTAACCACTAGAGTAGGAATACTTTTTGTAATCTGAAAGTTGGGAAGCATTTTGGAACTGATGGTGAAATCAATCTGGGCCCAACTTTTAAGACTCAAATTAGCAATTTCTGTATTATGTAAAGCTCACATTTAGTGTTGCTTTGGCTGCATTGGAGCACTCGCTTACACTCGGCTTTGCAATGTTTGGAAGCAGAGAAATTCTGGAACCAATTTTGAGGGGGGGAAATAAGAGCACTGAAAGCAACCCAGGTAACTGTTGTTTCTTCATAATTAACATTCTCTAGAAGGGAATGCTGCAGGGTCTGCAGCTACCAAAAAACAGTGATGTCTTTCTGGGCTGGACATTTCCTCCATTTTTTTCCTGTCAAGCTCAATCCTAGGTTTTCCTGTCACACAGAGAACTGCAAGGCACCCGCGCTGCAAGTGAGGACTGTACTCAAAGAAGAGTGTGAAAGAATTCCAGTTCTGAGAGAGAAATGATTGATGTGTCTAGGCTTTATTTCATTTTAACTATGAGAGAGAAGTCAGTTTTGCTCTCACTTTCCCAGCTGTGGAGGACCCAGATTGCTTTGGGCATGAGGGATAATAGGGTCAGGTCCCCACGCAGTGTAACCACTCAGTGAACCAAGTATTTTTATGTTTGCAAAGCTCATAAGGGGCAGAGGGCAGGATGTCATGTGTATTTACAATTTTTATTTCTTAAGGGACCTTAGTCAGTTGTTGCACTGGTAAAATGCCCCTGGAAATTAATATGCAAGTCTCTGTACAGATTGAAGGATTTGGCCCTAAATTCGGAGGCATCTTATAACAATAAGAATGACCCTGTTGAGATATTTTAAAAAGGAAAGAATCAAGTGTCGTTTGCTGCTAGTAGATCCCTCATGCTCTACTATGAGCTGAACCATAAAAATCTTACCAGGTTTTACTCGGTGCAATTTTTTCCATAAAGGATAATGCCCTGGATATGATTCTTAATCTACTGTGGGCAAGTGCTTCCTCATAATCATCCGTGTTATCAGTTGGAATCACAATTTGAGGCAACAGCAGCTAAAATAACTCATTTAATTGTCTGATCCTTCACTTGGAGCTCATTGCTGGTATCAACAAATCTACTGAACGCCCGCACTGATGCATTTGGGGGTAGAATGTGGCTTAAAACCTGCTTTCATGGGGCAGTTGGTGATAGGAAAAGTTAAAAGTGCAGCCCAAAAAGTTGCCATCAGCATCAAGTACTGTGATGAGCCAACAGTTCAGCTGTGATGTCTTCCCCACCACTTCCATCACATTTTAAATGAAAAAAAAGATATGTTTGGTGGGAGGAACTTTAGTTTGGTATTGGCCAGTATGCTGCTAGCAGAATGATTTAAAATTCTCATTAAAGTGCTTTAGTTTTGTTGATAAAAGCCATCTTTGTGGCCTTGGCTGGCTCAGAAATGAAGCAGTACTTTTAGCAGGTGAATATGGAAGCATTTAGAAGTAAGAGGTTTTTCTGATTTTTTTTTTTTTTTTTTTTTTTTTTTTTTTTTTTAAGAGGTCAAGGATAAATCACTTATTTCTCCTTGTTGCATCAACTTCTCTCCCCTGATGTAAATGGTTGTTGCTACAGAGATAACTATCTTGTTTACAGTTTGAACTAACATAACGATTCTCAAACAGAATGATGATTTTTAACAGAAACAAAGATGTAGAGTCAAGGTCACTGCTAGGATGTGTCATGCCCTGAGGAGTTTATAGTTTAGGCCTGAGACTGAAATGGGGCCCATTGAAAGTGTTTACCAAAAGGAAAGCCACAAATAAGCCCACAGTGCAAGGAGAAAAATAATCATGTAAGTGTTTGTTAAATAAACCTTCTGGTTATTAGTGGGTTAGCTAACAACAATTCCCTCTTTGGAATTCTCACAGACCTTGAGACAGGCCAGTCCTTGCTTACAGACAACCCCCCAACCTGAAGCAAATACTCACCAGCAACTACACACCACAGAAACACCAACTCAGGAACCAATCCCTGTAGCAAACCTTGTTGCCTACTCTGTTCCCACATCTACTCTGCGACACTATCAGAGGACCCAACCACATCAGCCACACCAAGGGCTCATTCACTTGCACGTCCATTAATGTTATATATGCCATCAAGTGCCAGCAATGCCCCTCTGCCATGTACATTGGCCAAACCAGACAGTCCCTACGTAAAAGAATAAATCGACACAAATCTGACATCAGGAATGGTAACATAACATACAAAAGCCAGTACGTGAACACTTCAATCTCCCTGGACATTATATAACAGATTTAAAAGTAACTATTCTTGAACAAAGAAACTTCAGAAACAGACTTCAAAGGGAAACAGCAGAACTAAAATTCATTTGCAAATTCAACACCATTAATCTGGGCTTGAATAGGGACTGGCCGTGGCTGGCTCATTACAAAAGCAGCTTTGCCTTTCCTGGAATTGGCACCTCCTCATCTATTGGGAGTGGACCACATCCACCATGATTGAATTGGCCCTGCCAACTCTTGTTCTCCACTTGTGAGGTAACTCCCTTCCCTTCATGTGTCATTGTATAATGCCTGCATCTGTAACTTTCACTCCATGCATCTGAAGAAATGAGTTTTTTTACCCATGAAAGCTTATGCCCAAATAAATCTGTTAGCCACCGGACTCCTTTGGAAAGTCACTGTACTACCTGTGGTAAGCACCAGACTGAGAGCCGGGGTGACTGAAATGCCATTTATTCACAGAGCACTTACAACATGGAGGAGGGGCAGTGGATGCTTTAACCGCATGGCTCTGCCAATGAGCCTCACTCATGATCTAGAGGGCCCGCCCCATAGGTGATAAGTCAATGCTACCTATATGTTCATTCCATCCATGGCATTTCACATCCACAGTGAGGCTGCTGGGATCAGTGATAGGTTTATGATAGGGACACTGGACTAGCAAATAGCTGTCTGAGAATAATGACTTTCAGTCCCTTCCAAATTTAAAATAATATAACACAGCCTAATATGCTGAACAATTCATTCACTTGATGAACATTTTATTTTTCTGTGACACAGTGCCCCCCTCATTGGCCATAGGAATTGAACTCTGCACTTTAGGATCTAAATGCATGAGGTTCTCCTGTCTCAGCTAAAAGGCTTCCCATTGGGCTCTGTGTGGTTTAGCCACCACTAGAGGGAGACATAGCAATGCACTGACTGCAGTTTACATCAGTGGTTCTCAACCTTTCCAGACTACTGTACTTCTTTCGGGAGTCTGATTTGTCTTGAGTACCCCAAGTTTCACCTCACTTAAACTATGTACTTACAATGACATAAAACTAGAAAAGTGTCACAGCACTCATTACTGTAAATTGCTTCCTTTCTCATTTGTCTATATGAAATTTTAATTTGTATTGACTTCACTAGTGCTTTTTATTAGCCTGTTGTAAAACTAGGCAAATGTCTAGATGAGCTGATGTACTTCCAGAAGACCTCTGCATACCCCCAGGGGTACATGTACCCTTGGTTGAGAACCACTGGTTTACATTACTATAGGAAAGAAACATAGGCATATAAGAACACCCAGATCTTTTGGTTTGTTCCCAGAACCTGGACATCAGCACTGCTATGAAAAACTATGAAAAATCCTGCAAGAAATGTTCACAGCATTCTGGGCCATGCTAGCATTAGACGCATAGATGGGCCTGAACCAAAACCCCAGATACAAACTTGGATTTGGAGCCAAATTCACAGTTCCTCAAATGTCTAGATTTGAACACCCCAATTATTCAGGAAAGCTTGGAGTCAACACTGGAGTTTGAACCCCAAACTGGGACTGTTCAGAGCACAAGTTTTGTTGCAACTGGCTGCAGTAGCACCAGCACCCAGCAGAAGCAAAGGTTCTTAAGGTAGAAGAGTTAGGAATAGATGGGCAGCTTGGGGTAGTTGTGGAATGGGCAGGCTCTGGAAGGGAGGAGGGAGTCAGATGAAGAAAAGAAGCAGGCTCTTTTCCCACCCCTGCAACTCCCAGATATTAAAACCCCTTTGTGTTGTGCCTTCTCCCACCTCCTGGGAAGAGGGGGGGGGGTGCTCCCAGTCTTGTGGATTTCATCTAGATGGACCCCCTGCGTATTCTGAACAAGGAGTGGTGGAGAAGCCCTGCCAAGAGCTCCGTTAAGGAGGAATTAAAGTAATTGGAACAAATGCTTTTTAAAGGGGATTTGAGAACAAAATCACACTTGTGAAAGAATGTAAAGCCGCAGAGATTCATCATAGGATCACATTGTAGGTTCCACTGACTTTCAATGTTACTGATTCCCAGTTCATCTGAGAAAAGAAAATATTACTGACAAGAATGGAAAAAGTCACTCTCACTTACTGCTAGTAAAAATGTCATGTGATTAGCATGAGGCGAGTAATTTGTTTTTCAGTGTGGGAGAAGTGTTACCTTCCTGCAAACGTTTCCTTATTGTCCTGCTACTTCCTTGTGGGGAGTAATCATGATATATACACAGGGCCAGGGCCAAGAGTCTTCTAATGGCAGAACTTCAGCAGCCTCCCTCAAGTGTTCCAAACAGCTCCAGGACTGCAGACAATTTCTACTGTGGTTCTGAGATCACGATCCTATGGTAGGTCTTCACTCCTAGGACACTAGCTTATGCTAGATGCCTTGTCTGATTCACCCCAATAAAGTCTCCATTGACGGGACATCATGCATGAGAAATTTCAGTCAGATTGGTTGGATTTGGTGACATTAAAGGAGGGATTTAAAATCAGGTTTGTAATGCAAAGTGTTTTCTCGCTATACTACTTAGCCCTTTAAAGGTGTGTGACACTTTGAAAAGGTTGCACAAACACAATCTGATGAATGCTCATGATGCCCCAAGGAGACAAGTACGTATTATCCCCATTTTACTGAAAGTGAAACCAGAGACAGAAGTTAAGGCCTAGCTTTTCAAAAAAGGCTTATAGTTTTGGGTGCTTCCATTTTTGAGGGGCTACCTTTGGACACTTACTGTAACATTTAGTTTTCAGTGATGCTGAGTATATACAATACCGACTAAACTCAGCGTGGTCCATGAATTTCAGCAGCTCTGAACGTTTAAATTTGGGATCCCAAAAACTGAAGTGACTAAAGTGCGAGGCCATTTTTGAATGCTTGACTCTTGGTGACTTGTCCAATGCCACCAAGCAAAGTTGGGACTACAGCATAAGCTTGTGCTCAGTGCATTAGTTCATCGTTCCTGCATTAGTTCTGCTGCACTAGTCCTGTAGAGCTTGTCTTAGTACTAGCCTTCCTTCTTTTGCAAAGGGTATGTGGATGCAGTAGCTTGGTGTTATCTGCTGATGCTTGCTTTTCATCTAGAACAACATTTGGATAATGGAGGTGGGACTTTTGAGAGCCTCGCCCCTCATGTATTTATCCCTGTTCAAACTGGATGTAAAACTCCACTAAATCTTGACTGGTATCATTTACATTCACTTTGCCTGGGAGTAAATGACTACACAAAGGTTCAGATGGTGGTGTACCAGGCCCTGAAGCTATAATTAGAGATGTGCAAATAACTGGTTTGGTTTTTTTTTTTGGTCCACTGGCAGTTCTGAAAAATTGTAAAAATTCATTTTGGGTCAACCCAAAGCTGAAGCTTTTGGCAAACTGAAAAGCCAGAAAAGAAATTCATTTTGGGTTGACCAAAACCAAACATTTCATTGTGATTTTAGGCATTGTTGCCTTTGTATTTAATTTTTTTAAAATAGTTAACTTGGAAGTGAAAGGCTGGATTCACAGGATGGCAGGAGAGAAATCACTTGATCATTGCCTGTTAGGTCCACTCCCTCTGGGGCACCTGGCATTGGCCACTGTTGGTAGACCGGATACTGGGCTAGATGGACCTTTGGTCTGACCCAGTACGGTCGTTGTTATGTTCTTATGACTGAGGTGCCATTCACAAAACCAAGGAGGAGGCAGGATGGTAATAGTTCTGTGTTTAGCAAACTCACCTGGGATGTGCGGGATCCAGGCTTGAATTCCTGCTCTGGAGCAGGTCGTCCTCTCCAGGGGAGTGTCCAGACCACTGAGCTGTCAGGTATAAGGGGGCTGCCAGCACCATCTACTCCAGGGTTCCTCAAACGGTGGCAGAATGTTGGAATTGGACACCTGGGCTCCTTTGTGAATCTAGCCCGAAGAATTGAAGTGTTCTGTTATCAAAATGAACTGTTTGGACATTTCCATTCCCCTCCCCCACAACAGAAAATTCACTGAAATCAGCATGAATTTGTGAAATGTGTCCGTCAACCCAAATCTACATTTTTGAACAAAAAGTTTTCACCAAAATGTTCACCCCCCAGCTCTAGCTATAATAATGAGCTGTCAGAGGAAATGCGCCAGGCGTCAGGCCCTTTATTCCCAACACAGTTTAACCAAGTCCTCTCTATTTTGTTACAGCTCTGTTGATAAGCAGCTTGTTCTTTCTGGCACAGAGCTAGGAACACAGCACCTTTCTGGCCTCCTGGAGAAATTAACTGCTCAAGCTGGCTTTTGCAATTGATGTGATGCAGTTGAGCTTGTATGTTTTCATTAAGTTTTTACCAAGCCTGGAGTGTTTAGCCAGATATCCTAATGGACGTAAGTAGGATTAAAGTGGTGCCTGTGTCTTGTGCTAGCACTCTCCACAGGAGCAAATTTTGCCAGAAGAGAGTACTTTGAGTTCTAAGGTTTTGCCCAGAGAGAGGGGATTCCTTCCAGGTTTTCCCTATTATCCCAAAATAGGGATCATTGTAGGCCATAGCCTCACCTAGTTTGTTTAATTGCTTATCAGCAGAAAACACAGTATTAGAGAAAGTGCTTGCATTTGGGAGATGTAATATGTAGGAAATGAAACAATTATCAGCTGTTCAAATTCTCTTATTTACTTTCCAGCTCTCAGTAATGACACCTGCATCACCATGAGTGTGCGCACATGTGCACACACACGGCTCCTTAGAATTGCAGAAAACAATATTTTACTCCCAATAGCTCTGTAAATTGCAATTGTTTCCAAGGGTCTCATATGTCACCTGGGGCAGAGCTATTCCTTGCCCTCCCATGCTACCTCAATGGATGTGCCTAAGCCTTCCCAATAAGGAAGGGATTATGGCTGAAAGGAAATGAGAGGAAATCTATTACAACTCTGGAATTCCATGGGACAGGACATCTCAACACATTGCTTCCCATCCACCACGCTTCATCTCACTGCGACCTTGTGCTTCCTCATCCCCTTGTCATAGCCACCTGTCTCATTTTATAGTTAGGTAGTAAGCTTTGGGGGGCATAGGCCATCTGCATTTATTCAGCACCTCTCACAATAGAGCCCCAACCCCTGGTTGGTGCTACTGCAATATAAATAAATCATAATACCATAATTGCTTGCAATGGTGTTGTAGCTGTATTGGCGCCAGGATATGAGAGACAAGGTGGATGAGGGAATATCTTTTACTGGACCAACTTCTGTTGGTGGAAGGGACATGCATTTGAGCTTACACTGAGCTTTTCCTTGGGTCTGGAGAATGGAACCAGACTGTCTAAGCTAAATATCAGCTGGGACAACTTGTTAAGCATAACGGGGGGAAGGGGGGCGGGAGAGAGAGAGTTCATGTAATACCTTCAGAAGAGGAACCTGGGAATTTAAATTCACAACTCTGCTGGACACTAAGGGCTCGTCTACACTTAAAATGCTACAGTGGCACAGCTGTGCTGCTGTGCCACTGCACCACTTCAGTGTAGACACTATGTATGCTGATGGGAGGGATTCTCCCATTGGCAGAGGTAATCCACTTCTCCAAGTAGGTAGGTAGGTGGGAGAATTCTTCCATTGACCTAAGCCTGTCTATATATGGGGAGTTAGGTCGGCTTAACTATGCTACTCAGAGGTGTAGATTTTTCTCACCCTTGACCAATTTCGTTATGCTGACCTAATTTTCTAGTGTAGATCGGGCCTAAGAACCATGGATTTAACAGTGACCCTGGTTTTATGACTCATTACAACAATTTGTAACACACCCTGCTGCCTATTAACCCTCCATCTTACAACTGCAGAGGTGTTAATTGCTCACTTCATTGGTCACCTACAAGTGTTGACTACTTATGATTACCAATCTGCTCCACCTTGTATTTATCTTAGGCCTTGTCTACACTTTAAGTACTGCAGTGGCGGAGCTGTAATGCTGTCGCACTTCAGTGAAGACACTATCTATGCTGATGAGAGGGAAGTCTCCCCTCAGAGTAGGTACTGCACCTCCCCAAAAGTCAGTAGCTAGGTCGATGAGAGAATGCCCCAGTCAACCTAGTGTTGTCTACACGGGGGATTAGGTCAGTTTCACCTCAGTCCCTGGAAAAATCATGGAGCAGATCCTTAAGGAATCCATTTTGAAACACTTGGAAGAGAGGAAGATGATCAGGAACAGTCAACATGGATTCACCAAGGGCAAGTCATGCCTGACCATCCTGACTCTCCTTCTATGATGAGACAACTGGCTCTGTGGATATGGGGAAAGCAGTGGACGTGATATATCTTGACTTTAGCAAAGGTTTTAATATGGTCTCAGACAGTATTCTTGCCAGCAAGTTAAAAGAGTATGGATTGGATGAACGGACTATAAGGTGGTTAGAAAGCTGGCTAGATCATCGGGTTCAGCGGGTAGTGATCAACGGCTCAATGTCTAGTTGGCAGCCGGTATCAAGCAGAGTGCCCTAGGGATTGGTCCAAGGGCCCGTTTTGTTCAATATCTTCATTAATGATCTGGATGATGGGATGGATTGCACCCTCAGCAAGTTCGCGGATGACACTAAAATAAATCTGATGAAGTTGAACAAGGACAAGTGCAGAGTCCTGCACTTAGAACGGAAGAATCCTGTGCACTGCTACAGGCTGAGGACCGACTGGCTAAGTGGCAGTTCTGCAGAAAAGAACCTGGGGATTACAGTGGATGAGAAACTGGATATGAGTCAGTGTGCCCTTGTTGTCAAGAAGGCTAATACATATTGGGCTGCATTAGTAGGAGCATTGCCAGCAGATCGAGGGAAGTTATTATTTCCCTCTATTCAGCACTGGTGAGGCTGCATCTGGAATACTGTGTCCTGTTTTGAGCCCCCCACTACAGAAAGGATGTGAACAAATTGGAGAGAGTCCAGCGGAGGGCAACAAAAATGATTAGGGGTCTGGGGCACATGACTTATGAAGAGAGGCTGAGGGAACTGGTCTTATTTAGTCTGCAGAAGAGAAGAGTGAGGGGGGATTTGATAGCAGCCTTCAACTACCCGAAGGGGTGTTCCAAAGAGGACGGAGGTAGGCTGTTCTCAGTGGTGCAGATGACAGAACAAGGAATAATGGTCTCAAGTTGCAGTGGGGGAGGTCGAGGTTGGATATTAGGAAAAAATGATTTCACTAGGAGGATGGTGAAGCACTGGAATGGGTTACCTAGAGAGATGGTGGAATCTCCATCCTTAGAGGTTTTAAGGCCTGGCTTGACAAAGCCCTGGCTGGGATGCTTTACTTGGTGTTGGTCCTGCTTTGAGCAGGGGGTTGGACTAGATGACCTCCTGAGAGCTCTTCCAACCCTAATCTTCTATGAACTGCATAACTTAGGGGGGAGGGGTGTGGATTTTTTCACATCCCTGAGCAACACAGTTAACTGACCTAATTTCCTAGTGTAGACCAGGCCTTAGGGATATCTACATGTAAAACACTCCACTGATGCTCCTGTGCTGCTGTAGTGCTTCAGTGTAGACACTCACTACAGTGATGGGAGGGGTGGTGGGGCTCCAGCTGTCAGTGCACCACAATGCTCCCACACTGACAGCTGGTGCAAGCACTCCTGGTGAGGATGTGCACCACCGACAGAAGGCGCTAGTGTGGACATAACACTGATTAAATTACTGTGGTGGCTGTACGTTGACATAGCTTATGTTGACTTACTTTTGTAGGCTTTCCATATGGTTACCTTCTCCAGACCTGAAGAAGAGCTCTGTGGAGCTCAAAAGCTTGTGCCCTCCACCAACAGAAGTTGGTCCAATAAAAGATTTCACCCACCTTGTCTCTTTCAATACCAATAATTGTAAGATGGCTTGAAGCTGATGACAGAATGAATGAATAACTTTGGCTTCACTTCAGCATCAATCTACAACATTTGAAAGTTAATGAGTTAAAAAAGAGCAAATGGGAAAATTATTAATGAACTACAGCTTGAGGCATTCAAGAGAAACAACTTCCCTCCATACCACAGCTTATTAATGTAATTAGTCTACTAACTACTTTTTAAAACACTCCCATATTCCTACTTCATGTAAAAATACTACTTAAAATGGCACATTCAATTGTGGAAGAAAACCCAAAGACTTTTTTTCAAATGGTTTATTTTATATCAATAAGGATCCCAGGTGGTTGTTCTTCTACCAGCTAAACTCATTGTTTTAATGATGGATCTGAAGGCTAAATAGATTGGGACAATTTCTGTGCTGACTCATAGTTTGTGCAAATCACTGAAGTCAACTGGGTTGCACAGAAGGTAAATCGGCACAGATTTTTGGCCTCCACTATTAAAATGTTAGTAATGGTAACAAATTACTAAAAATTATCAATATGAAATACAAATGGGCTAACTTACCCCAGAGAGCTTTGCTTCAGTTGAAGGATAAAAAGGTTGAATCCAATAAAAAATAAACTTGTAAAGAAATATGAGGCAGTTCTGGACCAAAATGCTACATCTAAGCACCCCCAAATTTGGAGATAATGGATAAAATTCATCTACCTACCCATCCTGAATACATCAGCTTTGTATCTGAGCAATTTATACAATATTTCTCTTTCAATCACCAAGTTGGAGGAAATGTGTGTGAATGAGTTTAATGGGAAAGCAATGCTGAAGAAGCATTTTACATTTCATTCTGAAGGCACTGAGATTTGTTGTCAAATTCAGAAGAACACTCCATCACTCTTTGGGAAACTGAAGATCCAGATCAGAAAGTTGTGGCTTTAGTATGAACTGAGCCTGAAAAAAGTTAAGGACTGGATAGGATATATTTATAAATAATTCTTTCACATCCAACTCAAGAGCAGTGTTAAAAGTATGCAATGAAGGACTCAGGGTACAAGTTCTTAAAATATATATGGATTCAAGGAAAGAATTGTTCAGGTCATCCCACCTGTCCTTTTTGACCATTGGCACAATATTAGTGCTATCACATTCTTCTGGAATTACCCTGGTATTCTAAGATTTATTAAAAATTAACATCAGTGGGCCAGAGATCTCCTCAGCCAACTCTTTCCAGCTGTTGAGTACAAGTGTCCCAGGCCTGTAGATTTAAAAATGTTTATCCCCTAGTACAGTGCTTCTCAAAGCCGGTCCACCACTTGTGCAGGGAAAGCCCCTGGTGGGCCGGGCTGGTTTGTTTACCTGCCGCGTCTGCAGGTTCGGCCGATCGTGGCTCCCACTGGCTTTGGTTCACCGTTCCAGGCCAATGGGGGCTGCAGGAAGCAGCGCGGGCCGAGGGATGTGCTGGCCGCCCTTCCCGCAGCCCCCATTGGCCTGGAGTGGTGAACCACTGCCAGTGGGAGCCGCGATCGGCCGAACCTATGGACGCAGCAGGTAAACAAACCGGCCCGGACCGCCAGGGGCTTTCCCTGCACAAGCAGCAGACAGGCTTTGAGAAACACTGCCCTAGTAGATATTTAATATCTTCCTTGGTTACTAATGGGCTGGAGAACTTAATCATCCTTATTTGATACGAGTACATCATCTTACTACTTTCCAAATGCAAGCCAGAAATATTTAGCCAAAGTTGTCTTTGATTATGTAGTCATGTCTTTTTGACCATCTAATAATCTCTTAAAGAACTCCATTTTGATTCATATTTTTCTATCAGTTTTGCTCAGAATTTTCCTCATCTTTGGGAAATTAGCCCTTTAGAATTATATATATTTAGAACATACACACACACTCCCACACATTTTACTGATTGGGATTGCCCTCTGGTTGCCCATATTGAATGTAAGCAGGTCATAATCACTGATTCCTAAGAAATCACCCTCTTCCACTTCAGCGATTGATTAAAATTAATCACAATGAGGTCCAAAATAGAGTTTCCTCATGTTGACTGCAATACCTTTTGGGTTAAATTTATAATTTTTAGAAACTCTAATGATGTTTTCCTACTGGCTACATGAGATCTATAGTACATCTCCTAAATTTAAGTACCCCATAACACAATTTTTCTTTCCATACATTACAGTTAGATGCTTAAGGAGTAAGGCATCCTGTTGTCTAGTTTGATTTGGTGGTCTGTAACAGAGCCCTCTCTAGGGCTTTGTTAGTTAGCACATTGTTCCATATACGTTCAACATTCTGTCTTTCTGAGGTATCAATAATTCTAGAACATCTCCCTCTACCTCTTTTATCTTCTGTGTCCTTCCTAAACAGGGTATAACTAGTTATTTTAATATTCCAATCATGTGAATCATCCTGCCAGGTTTCAGTAATGCCAATTATATCAAATTTCATCTCATCAGTGAGAATTTCCCATTCCTATTGCATGTTATCCAGTCTCCTAGCACTCGAATATAAACAATTGGAAATGTTCTTCACTTCACATTCTGTCTCTTTAGTTCAATTCATTCATGACACACTGAGTTTGATGATGAATGAGAGAGAGAGCGCAGAGACTGTGTTGGGGTCTTGCTTTGCTCTGAGCTATTTCCCTAGCGTTCTGGAGCCTGGAAGAATTGTCTTCATTGAACCAGAACTTAATCCTAGAAATGTAGATCTAGAAGGGAACCTCAAAAGGTCATCAAGTCCAGCCCCTGCACTGATGCAGGACCAAGGAAATCCAGACCACCCCTGACAGGTCTTTGTCTAATCTGTTATAAAAACCTCCAAGGATGGGGATTCCACAACATCCCTTGGAGCCTAGTGCAGAGTTAGCTATCCTTATAGTTAGGTTAGATATTAGGAACAACTTTCTAACTATCCCTTGCTGCAGATTAAGCCCATTACTTCTTGTCTTACCTTTCATGGACATGGAGAACAATTGATCATCCTCCTCTTTATAGCAGCCCTTAATGTATTTGAAGACTGTTATCACTTCTCCTCAGACTTCTTTTCTCAAGACTAAACATACCCAGTTTTCTAAACCTTTCCTCATAGGTTAGGTTTTCTAAACCTTTTAGCATTTTTGTTGCTCTCCTTTGGACTTTGCAATTTGTCCACATCTTTCCTAAAGTGTGGCATCCAGAATTCGATACTGTACTCCAGGTGAGGCCTGACCAGTGCCTAATAGAGAGGGAAAATTTCCTATGTCCTGCATATGACAGTCCTATTAATACACCTCAGAATTATATTAGCCTTTTCCACAACTGCCTCACACTGACTCATATCCAATTTATGATCCGCTCTAACCCCCAGATCCTTTTCAGCAATACGACCACCTAGCCAGTTATTCCCTATATTGTAGATGTGCATTTGAGTTTTCCTTCCTAAATGTAGTACTTTGCAATTATTTTTATTAATTTTCATCTTACTGATTTCAGGCCAATTGTCCAATTTGTCAAGGTGGTTTTGAATTCTAATCCTGTCCTCCAAAGTGCTTGCAATCTCTTTCAGTTTGCTGTCATCTGACAATTTTATAAGCATACTCTCCACTTCATTATCCATGTCATTAATGAAAATATTGACCAGCACTGACCTCTGCAGGACCCCACAGTGAACCATTGATACTGCTCTTTGAGTTCAGTCTTTCAATCAGTTGTGTACCTACCTTATAATAATTTAATCTAGACTGCATTTCCCTAGTTTGCTTATGACACTTATGTGAGACTGTATCAAAAGCCAAACTAAAAATCAGGATATATCATATCTACTGCTTCCTTCCTATCCACTAGGCCAGTCACACTGTCAAAGAAGGAAAATAGATTGGCTGGGCATATTTTGTTTTTGACAAATCCATGCTGGCTATTCCTTAAAACCCTATTACTCTCTAGGTGCTTACAAACTTACTGTTTAATAATTTGTTCCAGTATCTTTCCAGGTATTGAAGTTAGGCTGACTATAATGGGTGGACTCACTCTTGCAAACGACCCTGAGTGTGTGCGGGCCTGCAGTTTTTTCTCAGTTTCCTTCACTCACGGTGCCCCCTGTCAGCCGCTGCGCTTGTCAGGCCAGTCTTCAGTGACTCAGCGTGCAAAACTGACAAAACCTCTTCCGGGATACACAATTGAAAGTAAAAAGAAGAACAGGAGTACTTGTGGCACCTTAGAGACTAACAAATTTATTAGAGCATAAGCTTTCGTGGACTACAGCCCACTTCTTCGGATGCATATAGAATGGAACATATATTGAGGAGATATATATACACACACATACAGAGAGCATAAACAGGTGGGAGTTGTCTTACCAACTTATCAAACTGTCTGTACTGGGCTAGCTTGATTATCACTTCAAAAGTTTTTTTTTTTCCTCTTAATTAATTGGCCTCTCAGAGTTGGTAAGACAACTCCCACCTGTTTATGCTCTCTGTATGTGTGTGTATATATATCTCCTCAATATATGTTCCATTCTATATGCATCCGAAGAAGTGGGCTGTAGTCCACGAAAGCTTATGCTCTAATAAATTTGTTAGTCTCTAAGGTGCCACAAGTACTCCTGTTCTTCTTTTTGCGGATACAGACTAACACGGCTGCTACTCTGAAACAATTGAAAGTGTCCTGCAGCCCTTCCTGGGCTCAGTCCTCTCACTGGCCAACAGGGCCTGTCGCGGTACCCTCCATTGGCATGTCCTCCTCTGCAGCCCTCCCTGGGCTCAGTCTTTAACCAGTCCAACAGACCATCACGGCACCCTCGTTTGGTCCGGCTAGGTTACAAGGCTCCTACTCTGGAATTGAGCAGCACCCCAAGGACTTCTTCCCTGGGAACTCCTTGCCTCTATTTGAGTCCTCAGTGATCCCAGCCTCCCTGCTGAGCCACCCCTCCTGGACTCAGTTCACTGACCACAGCTCCCCACTGACTCACTCCCTGTAACTACCTGCTTAATCCCTTGCAGCTTCTCTGTCCACCCTTTCAACTCCTGCAACCAGCCAGGAGCACCTCTTGCTCTCTCTGTCCCTGCAAGCAAACTGAACTAATTGTAGCCCTGCAGCTCCTTTTATATGAGCCTGTTGGGCCCTGATTGGCTGCTCCCTGCAGACCCTCTCATTGGCTGAGTCCCACACTGCTGTTCTAGGTAGCTTGGAGGACCTCTCTCTTGCTCTTTTCTGGGGCAGAGTGAGGCAGGGTTACGAGGCCTCCAGCAGGGGCCTCCAGACTAGTTCACCCCATCACACTGACCAATCTATAATTCCCTGGGTCCTCTTTGCTCTCCTTTTTAAAGAAAAGTACTGTTTGCACATCTCCAGTCCTCTGGGATCTCCTATATCCTCCATGAGTTCTCAAAGATAATTGCTAATGGTTCCAAGATTGCTTAAGCTAGTTCCTTCAGTACACTAGAATGAATTTCATCAGGCCCTGCTGACTTGAATATATTTAACTTATCTGTTTGCCAGAAGCTGGGAATGGGTGATAAGGGATGGTTCACTTGATGATTACCTGTTTTGTTCATTCCCTCTGGGGCTCTCAGCATTGGCCACTGTTGGAAGACAGGACACTGGGCTAGATGGACCTTGGGTCTGACCCAGTATGGCCGTTCTTATGTTATGTTATGTTCTAAATATTCTTTAAGCTTATAGTTCCTTATCTTAGCTTGCATTCCTTCTGCCTTGTTGTCAGTGTCGTGTTTCATATCTAGTCATCTTTAACCTTTTAGTGAATAATGAAGCAAAATAAGCACTAAACATTCCACCAAGTCCCGGTGATGCCAATTAATTAATAATTTAGCTTAAGTATTAATACTTCCAGTTCTTCTGTTTATTCCCCATGCTTCTTGCATCTAAGTTGTGGAGCAGATTCCCCCACCGATGTCCCTCTTGTTGCTCCTATGACCCTTTTGTAATTTGTACCACTTGACATAGTACAGACGACTGTGCACAACTGGGCCTGATGCACAACCCCTGGTAGAGCTGACTCTGTTGAGCCAGGACCTAGCATAGCAGACCTGGAGGAGATAAACTTTGCTAAACTAAAGGTTACTCTGTTTCTCTTGCCCTCCAAAGAATGGTGGAGATAATAGGAGAGTTTTAATATGGGGGATGTGCAGGGGTATGATTTGGGGAGTGTATGTGCAGATTGTATACACATCCAACACTCTTGATGCATTCATTTTTATCACAACAGCAGCTTTGGCAGAAGATGACTTTGCTGAGTGGGACCTGGCAGCAGAAGACCATAGTGGGACCTCCTTTGCACTGGAGCAGAGAGGCTGAGGAGAGCTATATGCCCCAGTACCAGCTGACTGTCCCTAATCTTCCTGGCTGTAGGAGTGAGGTATAGGTGTGTGGGAATTGTGTTGTGGGCCCCCAACAAGCCAGGCAGTTGTTAACCACTCAGAGTGTGGGGTCTGCCATTCTCTCTGGCTTTTGTTAATTTCATTTTATTATGTCAATAGCTGTATATCTGTTTCCCAAGTAAAAGATTTTCATGTTCCATCTTTTCAAGGACTCTCAAGTGCCTTCTGAGCAGGGGAGGATCAAGCCAAGAGTCCATTTAAAAAGGGATCCCTAAGCATTATATTAAACCTAGTATTTGCTACTGCTAAGGACACCTGGCAGTAGGGTTAGATTGTGCTGGGTTGGAGCTTCTGGTTAAATTCCATTTGTGCTGCAGTGCAGACAGGTGTTCAAATGCAGCTTGGGTTGGCTTGTGAGTGGCCTGAGGCTTTCAGTCAAGAATAGTTTCTGAAGTGGTGTGAGTCGCTGCAACCATCATCTCTTCACCCTCTACTCATCCCTCCCAATTGCAAAAGCCTGGGACAACAAATGGGCGTTGCAGTATCACCTGGAAGTCAGCAAATTCATGCTCTGTTGGGGGGAGAAACAGCATGGGTGAAATCCTGGCCCCATTGGAATCAAGGATAAAGACTCTCATTAATTTCAATGAGCCCCCAGATTTCACCCCATGTCTTGAGAATTTTCCAGAGCAGGGTGGTAGGAGCATTTGAAAGTGCAGTATTTGGGAGAGTCTGAGTTTTGTTCACTGTATTCTTATAAAGGTTCTCCCAGAGCACTTGTTGCATTCATTATGATGAAGTGAAATAAACAGATTTGGGTATCACAATAGTTATCTCCTATGTAAAGCCTTATATATGAGCTAGGGATTATTAATAAAGTAAAGATTCACATAAAGCAAAGCAGGTGAGTTTCATTCATGCTGTTCTGTTTTCAACTTATCTTGGCTTTTTAAATAAATGATGAGGCCTACTTTTCAGTCATTAAGAAATGTCACATCTCTTGGATAGTGTCCTAAAGTTTAACATGTAGGTCCTTAAAATAAACAGTAGGTGGCCTCAGAACATTCGTATTCTTGTTCAGTAGAACAGAAGGCAAATACAAGTGACTGGGGAGAACCCTGCTGATTCTCTGTGGTTCTGAAAAGCATCTTCACTGGCTCCCCTAATTATGTGAAATGTGCTGAGACAAATCTGCAGCACAGGATTATTGTTTTTTTTACCTAAGAACTGGGCCATACGTCAAATCTCAAAGTAGGGTGATGCGGTCTAGTCTCATTGGACTGTTTTAAACCCAATTTTGTCTGTTATAATGCCTCGGAGGAGACTGAGAAAGTTTGTTGAGAAAACTAAAGGAATGTATGCATTGTTATGCATATTTATATTTGCCAAACCCACTCACTAATCAGCTACCTAATATGAAGAATGTTTGGAAGCCCAGGTCAGGAACTCTGCGACTCACATGCTGTCATTTTCAAGTCACTACAAAGTTATTGCCTGTTAGAGAGATTCTGCATGAATGGCAACATATGGTGGTTTTGGAAATGATGATGGACTAGCACTGTGGACTATTCCAAGAGTTGGTCTTTCTTTTATGGGGAAATTATTGCACAGGGTAATGATTCAATCCACAGACACCAGCACATGGCAAATGAATGAATATGCTCTAGTCCAAACAAGAATTATTTCAGGGAAATCATTTGGCTTGTGTTATCCAGGAAGTCAGAGTAAGTGATCACCTTAGAATCTATGAAAATATTATTTGAATCCAGAACAACTCTATTAATACATGATGGGCTTAAGTAATAAAGACCCAGTCACCTGGGAGATCACCTTTCTATCTCCAGACCCGTCATAGCAGTTTAGACTCTTGCTACCTGTTCCTGGGGTTGAACCCTCCAGGATGGGAGTCAGTGTGCTCTCCTAGGAGGACTTATGTCCCCTCTTGGAATCCAGCACAAACTGAATGTGGTGGGCATCAGGTCACCCTGTCAGGCCTGGTCTACACTAAAAAGTTAGGTTTATCCAGCTACATTGCTCAGGGGGGTTGAAAAATCCACACCCCTGAGTGACATAGGTAAAACCGACCTAATCCCCAGTGTACAAGCTGTGTTACATCACAGCTAATTTAAGCATTCATTGCACATCACACTTCAATGTATTTTTCCTCACTTTGTTACCAATATAGTTATTTTCTCTGTCAAAGCCGGGTTTGACAATTCTCCCGCCCATTATAAATAAACTGGAGGTGTGTTCTATTTTCTGTGATTACACATTTTGCTACTAAGAGACACATCAGTTGCCTTTTCTGGCATTTTCTGGAATCTTTAAATTTGTCCATTAATGCCAGGTGACAGGCTTTTGGAGAGGGGAGGAACTTTGAATTCAAAACCGTGGAAATACTAATGAAACATTACTCCAATATTTTTGTACATTTTGGTAAGAAAAAGTGTTATGGGACATATTAGCTGGAAGCATTTATGATATTTACCAGGGTTAGTGAAATATGCTGTACGTAGATGCCTGAGTGTCTAATAAAATCTGTTTAAGATTTTGATCTAGATTTTTTTAGTTTGTGACTTTGTTTTTGTTAATAGTTGTTTTAAGTGGTGCATCATACAATATACCAAAGTGACCGACATTTTTATAAGTCTCTAAGTCTCTCTCTCCACACACACACCCTGCCCGCTATCCTCCCCTCTCCCCTCCCGAGATGCCTGAGATTATGGGCTGGTGTACTTTACTGCTTAAGTTGATGTAACTTATATCGCTCAGGGGTCTGAAAATGACACCCCCCTGAGCAATGTAAGTTACATCGACTCAAAGCGATGTCCACACCATGCTATGTTGGCGAGAGACAGTCTCCCGTTGGCATAGTCACATAGCTCTCGCATTGGCATAATCACATAGTTAATCAGTGTCATGGTTGGAAGGTAAAAGTAAGGCATCCTGCCGCCCAGTCTAATTAGGCTGCTTTGTACGTGACAGGTCTGTTCTTAATTTAAAGCTTGTCCTAACTCCGAATGAGATCAAGCGTTGTTTAGAATGGCCTGGAGGGAAGTACAATACTAAGTTTGGTCAGCTGCTTTTGACGCTCTAATAGTGAGCCTACTAATATAGTGCTGCACCATATGGCATGTGATCTGGGTTTCTTGCTGCTTTATGTATTTACTCTTACACCCTACAGGCTTTAATACTTACATTTGAATCTTCATCCCCTCATCTCTGCTTTCCCTGGGTAGTGCACTTTAAAATCCAAAACAACTGCTGTGAAGCAAAATGAAAGAAAGCAAAAGTCACGTGACAACATTTGAGACACAATAGCATTTTGGGTAGAGTCATTGCTCTGAAAGATTGCATTTTGCATTTTACATTCCCACTTCCCATAAACATTCTTCTAGTCTCCAGGAATCAGAACAAGAAGTGGGGGTCCTGTCTACTATACAAACAACAGGTCTGATGTCCTAGTTCTTCCCGCTGAAGTTACAGACTATTTTGTTTATGTAGAGCAGAAGCACAGAGTGCACACACAAGCCTCCTGCCTCAGCTTTTTCTAGGGGGATCCAAAATGCTTGGATAGTTAAACTATTTCCTTGTGTAACAATAAAGTAAGAACCAAGTTCTCTGCAGATTTCTTTTTTATACTGGTTGCTGTGGCCTGTTACTGTGATGTCTTTTCATAAAGGTGTCCAAAAGTCCTCTGACTTCTTGGAAAAGAAGTAAAAGAGTAAATCTTATTTAGTACATCTTTGTTGTAGAAGGGTTATTAGTGTTGGCAATAAGAGCCCTACTCCTCTTCACACTTACTCTGCACAGGGAGTAAAATCAACTGGAACTGGGGTGGGGAGTCCACGGTAGAAAGACAGTGAGTTTGATGTTCCACAGATTTTGAGGACGGGTTTCAGGGAGCAGCCATGCTCCATTGCATTTGCCCCCTTGGACTTTGTCGATTCCTAATCAGAAATCCACATGAGAGTTAACGTTGCTGGAAGTATCAGGGTGGAAGAGAAAGCTGCCTCTGGGGAGGGCTTGGAATTGGCATGCCTGTGGAGTGATTTCCCTGCAGATTCTTGGGATGCTTGATGTTTGCAAACCACACCTCCTGCCATTTTGTGAGGTTGCAAACTCCTCCCTCCTGTCTCTGGCACAGAGAATGCAGCATTTAGAGTGGGAGATGAACGTATGCATGGACTCTATCACTGTTAAACAAATTAAAAAAAAAAATTAGCTCTTCTTTTAAAAACACGTGTTTCCCTTTGAAAGGGATAGACACCCTCACAGCATTAAGCATAAACCAACTACTAATTTGGGGATTAGGAGGAAGCTTTCCCTGCCTGGGTGCAGGTTATCCCTTAACTCCCTGTTGCAGGCTTCTTTCCTCTGATGCACCTGGTATTGTCCACTCTTGGATACTGAAATTGATGGACCACCACTCTCATCTGGTAGGGCAATTCCTGTGTTCTTATGGATTAGGTCATATCAGGACCCACTGGGAAAAATCTTGAGGGCCATAATCACATTTTACTGGGCCCTTGGTCAGGCAGATTTCCTTTAACTGCTGGAATCTTGACTCTGCTACCAGTGCACCAGCTCATCACTCATGGCTGAGCAATGGAAGGAAAGTCCTTTAAGTTTTACGTCTCTCTTCCCCTCTGCTTGGTCTGTTTGTGAGACGTGTTAACTCCTCTTCTTTACTCTTCACACTGTTATGGATTGATTTCCTCCTCCCCTGCCCCCATTCAGAATGCCGTATCAAGGCAGCTCCTGAGACACGTCACTCAAGTTTCTTATTATTGCGGGTGGAACTTTGTAGCACTACAGAAAGCAGCAGTATTACAGAAAATACATTGGCTGCACCAGACACTAGGATCATTGAACTCAAAAGGGAGACTTGTACCACAGAGGGAGGAACGTCTGGATGCTGTCATGTGAGTAACAACTCTTCTCATCTGTTGTGAAAAGCATGTATTATTCAGCAACTAAACCAGCAGCTGTACCCGCTCATTGACAAAGAAACCCCCGGGGCTGCATGAAGTGAAAGGTCAGTGGCAGTAGAAATCAAAGCCTTATCTTGACCATTGCTGGCAACTACTGTTGAAGAGAGGCTCTTTCAGGGTCCCAAGGAGAAGATGGGGCTGCTACTTGCTCCTACAAGAGCCTCCATAACCTCCTGGGCTGCCCCACCAATGCCAGCTCTCTAACCACTTGCAGACATGGGACCAAAGAGGAGAAGCTTGTCAGCTACAGAGTTAGCTGTCAAAGTGACAGAGATGAGATTGATTACCACGTGCCCTGCCCGGGGAGTGAATTTGTTAATGATTTATTGAATCTGTCTTTTGCTCAGCGTCCCCATGGAAAGCACAGAACTTGACTGGTCTTGTTCAGCGTTGCAGTGTGAGGCAATGTCAAAAATCAGCATTTTGCTCATTAGAGCATCTGATTTTTGGTCTCCCTGAGTTTCAATGAAAGGTGACCTTTGGCTCAATATGGAAATATTCATGACTATGTCCTATGTGCTGCTCTGCAATTCAGGTTTGTCATCCACATAACCCTGCTTCTGGCTGCACTCCAGTACATGGGGATCCTGCGTGCCCTTTACCATGTGTGATTATCTGTCAGTGTGAGACAAAGTGGGGATGTGAGATTTTCCCTTGCTGGAGAATTATCTTCTGTGTCTGACATTAGGCCGTTCCTATTACATGTGTACATTAAAGTAACTGTGTGGTTTGTAAAACTGAAGTTGCTCTAAGAGTATATTCTAATGAATGACCCACAGAGTTTTGATCCCCACTCTATGGTCATTTTAAAGTGCTTGGTTCTCACAACACATTTTTTTGGTGGCCTCAGAGTGTGGCCACCAACTCTTGCGGGTGGCTGATCTGACAATATTTCCTAAACTATTTAATTCACTTTAGGAAAACAGCCTGATCACCTGACGCAAGGAATAGATTGGTGACAGAAATCTGTCAGTTTTGGTAGAAAATTGAAAAGGGGGGAGCCCTGCAGAATGCACACCATCTATTTGTTTTGCCCTTGTTATTTTATGTTTGCTTTGCTTGGTATTGTTGGTGTTATATGTTGAGGATTGCATGATTCAAAGTGTGCCCACTCTCAGCAGCAGTAAGTCTGAGAACCAGAGAGGGGTTTAGCATTCCTCTCTCCACCTCGGTTGACCGGGAAGGGTGTCAGGTGGATATACCCCCAGTCGTAGCAGGGCTGGGCAATATAGAAGTTGGAGAAAAGGGAAGAGATGTATACTTGATAACTAGAATTGAGCCATTAAGAGCATAGATCATGAACCAGGCAGCAACTCAAACCTACGCCCAGGGCAAGTTGCAAGCCTTGAGACAGGATTTCCAGGCAGAAAAGGAAGCACTGGCTAAGCAAGTACCAGTCCTTCAGGGACTTGTCAAAATTTAATCATTTGTGCTCAGCTGTAACAGCAGTGTGTTTGCCACAAGAGAAAATTGAATAGTTAAACACCAATGGGTCATGCATTTTTGCCCAGGTGGCAAGCCTCACAAGGGAGGACTCAGGTAGCCTTGTGAGTAAGAATGTTTAAGGGAAGAGACCAGGAAGGGTGGGGGCTAGTTGAGAAGACCACCCTCCTTGCTAAATTGGTAGTGGAACAAGCCGATGCCCATGGAAGGGACGGTTCAGCAAGAAAAGCAGGATTGGGCCCAAGTGGGCAGGTAACAGAGATTGGAAAACAGGTTGGAAACTTTGAGGGCATAGTGGAAGGAAAGGAGTATGTAATTATAAGCATGGGGATTTCAGATCCCCAGGACAATAATTGGAATGGTAAAATCTGAGTTGATTGGGTGTGGGTGTCATTTTGGGAGACAAGCAAGTGATTTAAGGAAAGAGAGTGAGAAGTTAACTCTGTAGTTGCTAGAGGGAATCAAGCAGTGAAACTTGGTAGAAATGTCTGTAAGTAATCCAGGCAAGAGGTTATTTAAGTGGAATTATTAGACTATGAATAAATTAGTCAAATTTGCTGAAGAACATTCCTGCTGTGTACAATCTGTGTTTTATACATTTGAGATGAATTGGTATTGTTTTAAAGTTACAAAACCAAGAATACTTTTGCCAGACACAGGAAACTAGTGTTGTTTAATATGGTATTTAGCATTTAATCCTTAAGGTGACTTAATGCTTTACAAGATTTAAAATGTTTTAAATAAAGACCAAAGGTTGTGGCTGCAGCAGGGTAGTCAAAGCCAGGAGAATAAAAGATTTGAATTTGTTTTTGGGTAACAAAATAGTAGATAAAAGATCTGGTAAAGAGAGAGAAGGATAGTGCCCCTAGCTCTGTGTGGTCGAGCTGTCACTTTACTAAGAGCGCATGGAGATTTTGTAAGCACAAAGAAACAGTTACACCTTGTGTAGAAATTAATGTGACTAGTATTGTGGAAGTTTCCATATGGAGGAAATGTGTATCTTCCCCAGAACATGTGCAGTGTATATTGTAGCAGGGGTAAAAGAAATGCAAACCTACCATGCTATTTAATTAAAATCCTATTAGTCTCTAAGGGACACTATAAGTAGTGTTTTCTTTCAGATCACTGTGTGTTTGAAAGCAGGAGTTAGAAGTAAAAGGCAATCAAAAGTCTGGGAAAGTTAATTGTGTCCCTTTTTAAGTAAGAATCTTTAAGCTGTGAATAGCTTTGGATCCAGAAGCAAGCCAGAAAGCATCTGTATGAATGCAAATTATCTAACTGATAAGGTAGAAGCCACTGAAATCTGGGCTGCCTATGAAACAAATACAAGAAAATATGGGGTAATTCCTCTGTTTTGCCTGAAATCAACAAGAGTATTTATATAAAGGAAATATTTTAAGCACTGACTGACTGCCCAGAAGGGGCAGACCTCTGTTCTTTTGTCTTTCAGATAATCAGAGAAAACTGATGCCAGCTGAACAGCATTCAACATACCATCCATTTACTGGCACAATAGGAATCATGTTCTCTGTTCTATGTCCTCTCTTGTGGTGTTTGTCTCGTGGTCAGAATTGTTGTATTTAATATTTTCATAAGACAGTCTAGTTCAAAATTAGAAGGATTAAATCAAAAAGCAGATACTTGTTTTATTCAACTTGGAATACAAAGTGTTTGGTTAAATCAGGAAAATGTGATATACTAAAGTCTAATACATTTGCTTAATTAAGAAAAAAAAACTTAATTGGCCAGATCTTTTAATTGAAAAAAAATTGTTAAAATTTGCATACCAACAGTCTTTGGAAGCAAGGACATGAAAGATTAACCCACTCCCCATATTGCACACGGGATCCTTCTGGCTACCTCAGATTTCTAGCCAGAGGACTGGGGAGGGAGAAAGCTATTGGACACCAGAGGCTGTACCAAGTGGACTCCTCAAAAGTGGGTGTGCTTGTCCTGGCTTGTTGCTCCAAAGCTCTGTAATAAAGTTATTTTACTGGAAGGGTATTTGTGGCATACATTGAATAATAAGACTAATGTACTGTATAATTGCAATGTGTATGTGTTCCTTGTTGGGAAAAGGTGTATGAGTGAAGAGTGGAAGTTTCCTTTGTAGGTTAAAGGAAGCCAAGAAGGAAAAAACAGAATGAATTAACTGGGGGGGGGGGGGAAATAGCTACCAAGCTCAGTCCAAAGATAAGATGCTGGCCCCGTTCAAAGACACCGCTCACAGCTAAGACTTGGCTGACAACCAAGAAAAGGGGGGCCTGAATGTACCCAAGCAGCTATGAGATCTGCAAAACACTGCCAGGCATTAATGAAATGTGTTAGGTTTCTTTTCTCACAGGTAAAGAAGCGCTACCCAAAGACCCTAGCAGCCCTGCCACTCCTTGGAACCAGGAGACTGGATCTATGTAAAGGTCCATCAGCGACCGACTGCCCTGGCTCCACACTGGAAGGGCCCTTTCCAAGTCCTGTTAACCACCAACACTGCTGTGAAGTGCCAAGGACTACCTGTCTGGACCTATGCTTCACACTAAAAAAAGACCCCTCCACCTTGGGAGGATTCTCCTACTGATGATTAGCCTATTTCTCCTTCTAGCTCTGCTGTGCTTTCTGGACAGCAGGGAAAAAGGACACAGTGAAGTGCTAGTAATCTCTCTCTTGTCCACTGACAGACTTACTGTCCCTTTGGATTTTTCTAGAAGAAGCTAAACCATTACAGGGTGATGTGCTGATAACCTCTCCCCTGTATGATGCTGAACCATGACTGTTCCAGGAAAAGAGAAGAAGGAACACTCGCTCCATTGAAACCACTAAAGTCCAGGGATTCCTGCCTACAAAAGACATTAAGAACTGACCCTGGTGAAGAAACAAAGAATTATACACTGGCAGGAAGAAACTTGTGGGACCCATGCTTGGGAATGTGGTACTGATTGGATTTAGGGGTTTATTCTACAGGCTGTGCCCTGTGTTTTGGATAAGTCCTTCAGCATGTATTGCCCTCCCTAATTGGATTTTAAATGACAAGTACCAAAGGCACCTTGTTGCCATAGCCCCTGCCATCTCCTCCATTACACTATTACCCCTGTAATACATCCAAATACAGACAATGCCATATTTGATAAAAACCAATGGCCAACTACTTTAGTGATTTATTTAAATATTGTTTGAAAAAAAATATTTATAAGGTTCAGGATATCCCATATAAGCAAACAATTGAGTGGAAAAAGACTGGTCAGAGGAGAGAAAAGTATGATATCACTACAAATGAACCCCAAGAATCTGTAATTTAAATTGATATGATGGCTGTTCCTGGAGTTTGCAATGTGTTAGATGAAAGAGGCCCTTATTGTTATTTGGTCACCCAAGTAGTGAATAATTAAACAAATACTCAGAGTTTGTTCTGCCACAGGAAATTTTACCTGGATTAAAATTATTCCAGTGACAGATAATGTACCCTGTACTCTATTGCAATATACCACCCCCTTATGCCATTAATATTAATGCCTCCCAGAAGTATATAAAGGGTGTACAACCAAGAGAGATGGTATTGAAGATCACTGAGGCTAGGAAGGTATTGCAGTGGGATTTGGCATGTTCAGAACTCAAGATTTCCTGAATGACCAGCTGTAACAAGGTTGGGACTCACCACCACAGCACCTCCTACTGCTTACTCCAGGAATTAGCTCAGTCCAGTGGAGCATCCCCTCTCAGTAGTATCCCACCCATTGTCTTGCTCTCAGTTGGCTTCTGAGCCCACGTCACTCACCAACTCGCAGAGTCCTCTTCAGGACCACTGCCCTCCGGCAGTGCCCCTCAGTCCATCCACACCCCTTTCCGGGGGCAGGGGGAAGTGAGTTAATCAGCAGTCTCTCTACACCCCAGCCACAATGTACAACCACACACCCTAAAGTCTAATCCCTCTTGTCAGGGATCTGGCATAGTCTATGATGGCCGCTCCCTATGGCCAATGGCTGGGTGTACTGCAAAGGGGGGGGACCCAGGCCCACCCTCTACTCTGGGTCCCAGCTCAGGGACCCTCTGGTGGCAGCCTTACTGTCCTCTTTCTCTCCCCCCATCTGTCCGCTTCCCTGGGCCGCTTCCCCTATGACCCCTTGCACCCGTTAGGCTCTTCTATTCAGGGCTGGCAGGTATCAGGCTGAAACTCCACTCTGCTTCCCTAAGCCTGCCCAGCGCTGCGCTGTCCTGGGTGCTCATCTCCTGCTCAGGAGACAGACCTTCCCCTGTCAAAGGCCTGGGACAGACTGACTCTCCTCTCGCTGAGCAGCCTTCTTATAGGGCTGAGCCAGACACTGATTGGCTGCCTCCAATCTGGGCCCAGATTGGCTCTCAATAAGCTCTTCTCCCATTGGCTGTGCATCTGCACAGGCCCACTGGCCTGCAGCAGCCCATACTCTCAGGTGTGGGGCAGCCGCCCCACTACACCAGCTGATGGCCGTTCGGAGTGATCTCGAGCATGAGGCATAGCCTACTGCCCTTACAGATACCTCAGGAATGCCATCTGATTTGTGGCCATGGAAACATACTTGGAGATTTTCAGGATGGAGTTGTATATACTCACAGTACTCCTCCCAAGCATATGGGCTGGTAGGAGGGGTGTAGGCTCCCACATACCGAACCCTGCCGGGTCTATGGGGAGGAAGCATGTGGGACTGGATTATTCACCGTGATATCTGGGAGATTAGACCACCTGGTATGCCAAGCCGATTTGTTGTTAGTGCTCCTGGAATAACACCCGACATTTGGATGGGGATAGGGAGTCAATGGACATTTTGGCTGTTAGAACCCCCACAGCTTCAGTTTATACGTAAACTGAAGCCAGGAGAAGTTGTCACTGTTCATCGCTACGTTTGCTGGGAGGGTATGGGACAAGGAACTACCCTGACAGGACACCCACTTTTTCAAGCTAATGATAGCTGTGTGCATGTTAAAACCACCATGTTGTGAGATATACATATTAATCAAGAATCTCTGAATTACAAGGGCAAATTCATATGCTTTAAAATATATATCAAGTTGACAAGAATGCCTTTCATACAGCTTATAGAGTGTTACTTTATGTACTAAGTATGATGTATTGTGCTTTGTGACTAAAACTGTACAACAACCCCATCATATTATTACTGTGGGAATGTTACTGCTTTTATTGTTATTTGGTTTAGGATTATATTATTGTTGTTGTAAAGGAAGTGATAATAGTAACACCTTTCATGCCCATGCTAATGATGCATTGTCATTGCATCCAATCAAAACCCCTAAGGTTGAAGCATTTGATGTAGAATCTGAAATCCAAGGCTTAATGCAAATGGAGATTTAAGGATATTAGTTGTACTAGAAGTACAAAAGGGGTGTGTGTGGAAGTAGAGCAAGAACTGACAGGGATTTGATGGGGATTTCAATGCAAACAGTCTCTTCTGTGAGCAAGAGTCAGGCTAGCTGTAACCCTAATAACGCGAGATTTGTAGAAGCGAGGATTGTGTGAGACGAATGGGAAAGAACTGTGTGAGAAGTTGTTGCGACCTTGTGTAGATAAATATGGAATGTAGACTAGAGTCTAAATAGATGTGAAAAGTAAGATATCAGGATGACCTGTGTATAAACAAAATGCAGCTGTTGCTCATTATTGTATGTAACAAAAGGTATAAACAGGGCCGGCTCTAGGCACCAGCGCAGCAAACAGGTGCTTGGGGCGGCCAACAGAAAGGGGCGGCACGTCCGGCTCTTCAGTCGCAATTCTGAAGTGCCGCCGATCAGTGTTTCTGCCACCCCTTCACCCCCCGGCCGCTTGGGGCGGCAGAAACACTGGAGCCGGCCCTGGGTATAAATGCTTGCTGTAATTGTTTACCTGTAGAGAGATCTGTTTAGCTCTCTCCCTCTATGCAATTGCTTGAGAGTAAAGTATCTGACTTTGTTGCACCCAACCAAAGGAGTGAGAACTCTGTTTTTCTCCGACAGTAGCTAGCAAGGCTAAAAAAAAGGCAACCAAAAAAGCAAAAGAAACAACAACAAAAGACAAGAACATGCAAAGCACCTTATTTGTTTCTATTCTGTTTAGGTCCAGTAAAGAATAGAAACAACAGTACATTATTTTTATTATTGAGTCTGCAAAAAAAACCAAACCTCTACATAAATTACAATGATTTGGACATGTGTATGTGCATATTTATTGACACCGCAGGATCGTTGAGGGAAGATAAAGAAAACACACCATATGACTGAATTTTAAAGCTTCATTAGTAAAATAATACAACAACAGAGTGTGTTGGGAATGCTCCCACATCACTCGGGGGGGTGGGGAGGGGAACATTAATGCCCTAAGCCACTTTCATACTCACACATGCGTCCAGACTGGCCACGTCTGTGTATAATCCCCAGAGAACCGGGGGGGAGCATGTACGGGAGAGTATCCTGTATACGGCTTGTCCAGAATCTCCCACCTTGCTTCCACTCTTGGGAGAGCTGTTCTTTTACACTCTGGGGTCTCCTGGGGCATCTTTTTCAGAGATTCCAGTCCAGGCCGGCTGCCTGTGGCTTCTTCAGCGTCCCCAAACCACGCGGGCTCCAGGGTCGCAAAGGCAGACTGTTGGATTTCACTGGATAGTTAAGCTTTGTAAATGTAATCTAAGTCCTGTAACTTGTATTGCCTTTGGTTTTTTTTTTCAGTCAGCTGGGGCCAAAAGCAGTTTTCTTTGTACTTGGCATAGTCTGCGTTGATTCTTGACCTTGAACGCAGAGCAGCTTTCTCTTTATCTCTGGGCCAAGCTGAATTTTTCAAATTAACCCGTTCCTTTCCTCAATAGACAAATTGTTCCCATTGTGTGTCAGAGGCTTTTTGGTGATTAAAAGCTCCACTGAGATGTATGATCTTATCTAGATTGAAGGTACCTTCTAGTGGGCATTGTTTAGATGGATTTTCACGCATGTAAAGATTCCAATACCTAAATTCCTGCAGGTTCTAGGACCATAATGTATATACATGTAATCTGCTGGGGTACCATTAGGGGCTAAGGGAGAATGCTTAGACTGTCCCCCACCCATTTTCCAATCCCACACACCAAGGCCTCTGTTTCTAAATACCACAATGCATCGGTTTTCTCCTCTTTTTATCCTTTTTTCTCCTTTTTATTTAACCTGAGGGCGTCACCACAACCCCTCTGTCTGCACTGAAAACACCTGTGTTCTTCTCTGAGGGCATTACCACAACCCCTCTGCACCGATGCATTAACCTAATGCATTTCCCTTATGCATTAACCTTATTGGGGGTGGCAAAACAGTTCCCCAGCACCGCTCTGCATCTGATCCTGCTTCACAGTCAATAAGTTCGGATGGCGTAAGCACAACAGGGACAGACGGCCCCACGGACAGTCCTCCTCCAATATCCCAATAGAGATTTCAAAAGGTCTCCTACCTCTATTGTGGTGCCATAGGGTTCGAAGGGGAACAGTCCGCAGCAGTTGCCGCTGTCTCAGCGGGCATTGCCATCCCGGACGAGCCCCCAAATCGTCGGAGAAAAACAGAGTTCTCGCTCCTTTGGTTGGGTGCAGCAAAGTCAGATACTTTAGTCTCAAGCAATTGCATAGAGGAGAGCTAAACAGGTCTCTCAACAGGTAAACAATTACAGCAAGCATTTATACCTTTTGTTACATACAATAATGAGCAACAGCTGCATTTTGTTTATACATAGGTCATCCTGATATCTTATTTTTCACATCTATTTAGATGCTAGTCTACATTCCATATTTATCTACACAAGGTCGCAACAACTTCTCACACAGTTCTTTCCCATTCGCCTCACACAATCCTCGCTTCTACAAATCTTGCGTTATTAGGCTAATAGTTAGCCTGACTCTTGCTCACAGAAGAGACTGTTTGTATTGAAATCCCCATCAAATCCCTGTCAGTTCTTGCTCTACTTCCACACTAGTAAGTCTGTTTCTGTGAAAAGTGATATTTGTATGTTTAATATCACTTTTCACAGCAGCAGACTTGCTAGCTAACTGGGAGGCAGTGAAAAGTGATATTAACAAACATACAAATATCACTTTTCACAAAAGACTTACTCAGCCCTGGCAAGCCAGGGGACAAATGAAGCCCTGGATGGGGAGGTGGGTAGAGAGGCAACGGGGGTCAGGGGCAATTGGGGATGGATGGAGGGCCGAGGGAGGCAGTTGCTGGCTGGGGGGATGGATGAGGGGTTGGGGGAGGCAGCAGGGCCCAGGGGCAATGGAAGTGGGGTGGTGAGCCCAAGGCCAGAACCCAAAGCCCAGCACCATGTGGCCAGAGGACAGAGCACACAGCCAAAACCCGGCATTGGAGGATGGAGCAGAGGCCAGGCGTGATGTGGGGGGTGACCCTGGAGCCAGCATCTGCTGCTGCAGCATGGCTAGGATTGGATCCCATGGCCCTGGAGCCAGAGCCCGAAACCCTGCAGCTGGGGGACGGAGCCTGCTGTCACATGGCCAGAGCCTGGGGCCATAGGAGGCAGTAGGGCCCAGAGGCAATGGGGAGGTGGTGAGCCTGGGGCCATAGCCCCAAGCTCCATGGCCGGGGGACAGGGACAGAGTCTGAGCCCCACCACCCCCGGGAAGATGGGGAACTCACACAGGCTGCCTGCTCTTCCAGTGTTTGTGGCTCCAGAGGATGGCAGGGCCCAACCCCAGGCCCCAGGGGAGGAGCCATTGCTTTGCCACCCCCCCACCCCATCACCACCCAGGAGGCTGTGGCTGCATGCAGCCACAGAGGCCACATTTGAGAAACACTGGTTTAGATCCAGATCTTTAGCTGCTTTCAATCTGCGCAGCTCCAGTGACTTTGGGCTTGTCTGACCTACGAACTAAATTGGTGCTGCTGCGATAGATGCAGTGGGCATCAATTTAGCGTCTAGTGAAGACGCGATAAGTCAATGGCCGAGTGCTTTCCCGTCAACTTCAGTACTCCACTTCAACAAGAGGCGGAAGCTATGTCTACAGGAGAGAATCTCCCGCTAACATAGTACGGTGTAGACACCGCTGTGAGTCAATGTAAGTTACATGGACTTAAGTTATGTAACTTAACCAGTGTAATTTAAATTGACTTACAGGGTTAGTGTAGACAAGGCCTTCAGTACAGATGTGCTGATTTACACGAATTGAAGATTTGACCCCTTGTATAGTAGCTGCCCCGGTTGCTGTTTGTGCAGGGAAAGATGGGAAAAGCTGGAACTCATACAATCATTTCAGTTTAAATGGTGCATTCTACTTCTTCAAAGTGTTTTGTATTAGAATAATCAAAGAGAATTGTCATTATTAACATCTCTGTCCAGTGCAGCTAGAGGGTATTATTCCTTTTCAGGCGATTTGGGACACAGCAGAGAAGTAGTGGGTCAAATAGTCTTGATATCAAGTTTGTATATTGCATAGCTAAAGATGTTGGACTCTATGTAGGAACTGCTGTGTAAAATTCTATGGCCTGTGTTATGCTGGTCAGTTTTGATGATCGTAAGGGACACTTCTGATGTTAAAAATCTGTGAATCAAAGAAAAGGGACTTAGATTTCTAGGACCACCAGAATTCTTTCCATTAGAGAGGGCAGATATCTAGTAGTTAGAACAGGTGACTAGGAGATAGGATTCCTGTTCTCAACATCTAGCCCGGCTTGCCATGTGATCTTGGGCAAACAGGGCCGGCTCTGGCTTTTTTGCCGCCCTAGGCAAAAAAGCCACCCGCCGCCCCCCTCTCCCCCCCCAGCACGGGGGGAGTGCCGGGGAGAGGGCGGAGAGCCCCCGGCAGCCAGAGCGCCGGGAAGAGGGCGGAGAGCCCGGCCGCAGCTCTCCACTCTCCCCGACCGGCCAGAGCACCGGGGGGAGAGCGGCGAGCCCGTCCGGGCCCCACCGCACCGCCCCCCACTCCAGGCGCTGCCCCAAGCACATGCTTGGTGGGCTGGTGCCTGGAGCCGGCCCTGTGGGCAAATCACTTAAATTCTCTGTGCTTCAGTTTGCTCATCTGTAAAGTGGGGATAGTAAAACTTACCTGCTGTGAATAATACTGTTATTATGGAGCACCATAAATATGCCCGCTGCTTTATAGAACATATAAAGAGACAAGGCCTATATCCTGGAGAGTTACACAGGACAATGGTTCAGGCAGAAGGAGATGCATGGACATTCTTGGGGAAGATACGTAGGAAGCCTAGATGAAATAGGGGAGTTGAGGAGAGGTTTGAAAGAGGAGAGAGAGAGGGTGCTTGGTGCATGAGAAGTGACGGGCCGTTTCAAGCATGAAACTAGAAGATAAGAGTGGGAGGAGACATGTGGGGCCAAATCTTGCTTTAAATTACACTAGTATAAAGCTGCAGTAACTTTTCTGAAGTCAATGGAAGATTGAATGGAGAGAGGAATTTTGCCCAAAAGGAGCAGTTAGGAGAGAGCACGCAAATGTGCAGGGGGACTACAGTCAGAACAGAATAAAATGTCTGACTAAAAGGTTATGTGTTGCCTTGCCTAATGTTTAATACCCTTTTCAAAGTGTGACACTCCTGCCAAAGTGTAGGAGGTGATTCTGTATCAGTGACCTCACCTTCCTCCCACACACAGAGCCAATGTCTTTACCTTGAATCCTACTCAGCTTCCAATCAGAGAATGCACTGCGTCAGTTCTTCATGATCTGAGAAATACATCTTGACTTCAACAAGAACTGGGTCACAAACATGTGTGTGCAGAGTTGTGCTGAGCGCACTGCCGGCACTTAACAAATGACACGTCACTGATAATAACAAAGCTACTCTATCTCCAACTCCTGAATAACTCTGGTCTCCTAGACCCAAATCCAAAAAGCGACTTAGACATTGCAACACTCAGTAATGCAGAGCCTAATTTTTAGGCAGCTATTGCCCTCCAGAATCCACTAACCTTGGGGTGGGCTAAGCTCCCTATACAATGCAGGGGGAGAATTGGGCACCTAAGTATGGGATCCACAATAGCCAGCAAGCCTAGGCCAGGCACCTAACTATCCAATAGCAGATGCTGCAGGCAGGGGTGTGTCCTAAGCCTCACCCCTCTCAGGGAGTGCAGATGCCCAGAGGCAGAAATTTAGGGTAGGTCTACACAGCAGCTGGGATGTGTGCTTCCTAGCTAGCCCTGCTCCAGCTAGTGTGCTACAAACAACAGTAAGGCTGCAGTGCCTCAGGCTAGCCCCCTGAATACAGTCCCACCCAAGACCTTGGGTATGCACTTGGATGGCTATCTAGTGCCACAGTGGCCACATGCTATTTTTAGATGCTAGCTTGAGCCAAGCTAGCCTGTGTACATCTATCTGATCTGGGAATTACCTCTCTCAGCCTCTGTACAGAGATACCCTTAGGTGTCTTGGGGCCTTCAATGGCAGAAATTTAGGTGCCAAGGGATTTTAGGTGCCTCCAGGGTTAGAAGGTAGCAGAGCAGAGGTTTTGAGGATCTCAGTGGTGCCTAAAATAGGAGTAGGTGTCTAAGTCCTTTTGTGGGACCTGGTGTCATGGCTTGAGGACATCCCAGATTTCTTCAGCCATTATCAAGTTACCTTTTTCTAGCAAATGAGAAGGATGATAATTCCCACTTCCATCAGGCCCCCTTAAATCTTTAAGGGCCTAAATTCAGGATCAGACTCTAAAGTTGGCCACAATTTTGCCTCTATCATCTACCAAATTCCCAGGTGACGTATCCTTTCTCAAACCCGAGGAAAACTCTTTAAGGTAAATACATTTGTTAGCAAGATTTCCCTCAGCTTGTTTTTCCTTAATGCTATCAGGATGATTTTCCTTCTCATACACTCCCATTATACACTTCTGTTCAGGTACTTCTAAACTCTATCTAGGAAGCATGGAAAACCCAACCAAAATTTCAAAGATAAAATATTCCTCAAAATAAGGCTTGCATTTAATATCCTATGAGATTATCTCTTACTTGCCTCTCATGGAAACCAGCTAGTGCTACTTTCCCTTTCATATACATTTCTTAATTCCCTTTTAAGAAAAAGTTAATGAAACCTAGGAATCTTTTAAATTAAAAGTGTGAGAGACTCTGCCACAGGCTGTCATGTGCTAGGACCCTGTATAGACATACCATGTGGCTTTATTTGCTCCAACTCAGAAGTATAAAAGGTTTGAACATCTCCCTGAGGTGGAGAGTACACGGAAGGAACCTAGGAATAGCCACGCTTAGTTGGGAATTCAGAGGGGAGTGTATAATTCTTATTTAAGGTTGAAATGAAATATAGTGTGTGTGTGTGTGTGTGTGTGTGTGTATAGAAATATATGTATACACCTTCCTCAGGGTGAGTGAAATTTCCTTATGCTGCACTCACTGCAGGCATGGCGCCTCCTCCTGGGCATTTGCAGGATAGCTCACCAGGTCAACACCTCCCCCTGCACTTGCAAGCAGTCACTCCACCTCTGTCTCTGGCCCCTCTCTTGCTCTAGGAGCTGCTGTGGCCTTTTTGTGATTCAGCTCTCCAGTCAGGTCGCGATCTGCATTGTCCCCTTCCGGGGTATCAAAGTCATTCCTCTCCAGCAGTCCTAGGCAGTCTGCCCATTCACTGCCTTATAGTGCCACTCTCTCTGTGGCTGGCAGGGGAACCCAGCCTCGGCTCAGGGACCCTCTAGCCAGCAGTCAAGGTCTGTTCCTTTTGAGACCTTACTGCCTTTCACTGAGCCCTTTCCTTATCATCTGGTGCTCCCAGAAAGTAACTGTGGACTATCTGTCCCTATAGCCTCCAAAGACACCTCCCTTCTCCCAGGAAGTGACTCCAGACTTTCCCAGCAGCCCTCTTTCTGCTTCCAATTTCTTGTCTTTATAGTCCCAGCCCAGCTCATTCTTCTGCAGGTTGGCTTCCTCATGCAGTCAGGGGATTACTTGGCCACCTGATTCCCCTCAGCTGTGTCTTGGTGGGTTAATTAGCCCCCTTCTCACTTTCCATTAACCCTTTCCCAGCAAGTGTGAGCTAAACACCCCATCAGACCATGGCAGATTTGTGGTTATCTAGTGAGATTAAGAAAGTCTGAGATATTCCATTGCAGTGTTGCAAATTCTTGCATTTGTAGCTGGGGCAACCTTAATTCTGGTGTTTCCTATCTCTGGAGTGTTTGACTTTGCAACCTTGATATTCTTTTAATGTAGTTTCTTTTGTGTAATTTCCCAGGTTTTTTTTTTTTTAAAAGCTAACTGAAAAAGTGGCTATTCTATCATGGGGACCCACACTGACTCCCACATGGTTCATCAGCAGGGTTGGTATTTTTAGGTCCACAGCACAGCCCTCTGGTACTTCAGTTAACAGAGCAACTGACAGTGGCGGTAGGTTGTTATCCTCTACGTAAGACAACCCTTAGAAGGAAATGAGGCACACATTTTGTCAGTGGGCTTCACAGCTGAAGAATGGGGAGATGCAGGAATGGGGAGATGCAGGAATCTTGAGCTTCCTTCCAGGTGGACTGAGGGGACTGCCTGCTGTTCGATACAGATACTTGGCCCCTCCAGCTTGCCCTTTTCCTAGTCCCAGTCTCCTCTCAACCCCTCTTGCCGTCTTGTCCCAGTCTTGGTTGTCCCCTGGCCCTCCTCATCACCATGTTCCAGCCCCAGTCCCAATCCTCCCTCTAGCTCCACATCTCAGTCCCCTCCCCCCACTACCCCACATGTCTAAGTCTCTATCTTCCTAACCCACCTCAGCCCCTTGTCCCTGTCACCCCCTTTGCCATTCCCACCTTGCCCCAGTTCCTCACCCCTCTACATTCCAGTCAAACTTCATCCTTCTTGCTGTCTGGGCACTATCAGTCTGATTATTGAGATCACTGGAGAGACTGTATACTGCTCTCTGTTCCAGTACCCAGCAGCCCATGGCAACTGGGGAGAACAATTGCAGACACAGTCCTGCTCAGACCCCGCAGTCCTGGGATGGAAGATGTATAGGGCAGATGGAATTTTCAGAGAATATAGCTAGCAAATGCTAGCTGATCTCTACTGAGATTTTCAGACAATCATAATTTGGTGAAATTTTGGGGGGGATTTTCAAAGAGACTGCAAAAGGCACATACCTGACAGCCGGACAAGTCCCCTACCAAATTTTTAGTCCCAGTTCCAAAGTGTGAAGGTGCTAGAGTTTCTCAACAAAAGTGTTTTGTTTTTTTTAAAAACAAAACAAAACAAAAAAAAACCTTTTAACTTGGACCAAAATATGTATTTTTTGTTAACCTCATTCTGAAAAACTGCTGAAGCATTTTTTCTGAAATTTTCCCAGAAAATTTAGCCTGAGGCAGACTCACAACATGACAAATTTTAACCCAAACAGTTAACTTTCATCAAAGTCATTAGCAACTGAATACAGGGCCTTATAATATAAAATGTCAGGCAACCTTAACTATGACAGTGCTATCAGCTCCTCTTCTGATATCATCAGCATGTCATAAAATGTTACCTGTCTTGATATAGTATAAGACTAGCCAAATTTGAACAGCTTCTTCCATGTATCCATATTTTGCCAAACTCCACTGACCGTCAAAGCCAGCGGAGTTTATACTCCACAAGTGCTCCATGGCTGGAGTTACAGAGTAGACTTTTCAAGGCAGGGCCTGGGTTCAGCAAGCTGGTGATTCAGTTTTAGCCCTGGTGCTCCCTGACTCTTTCACCTCGTGCTCCATGAACCTAGGGCTGCATCCAAGGCCTTGGCTACGCTTGGGGATTCACAGTGCTGCCGCGAGAGCTCTCTCGCAGCACTGCAAGTACTCCGCCTCTCCGAGGGGAATAGCGTGCAGCGCTGCGAGCGAGCGCTGATTACACTGGTGCTTTACAGCGCTGCATTCGCTGTGCTCGGGGGGGGTGGGGGGGAGTTGATGTTTTCACACCCCTGAGCGCAGCAAGTTGCAGCGCTGTACAGCGCCAGTGGAGCCAAGGCCCAAGTCAGGCATATACACTGGAGGTTATTGCTGCTTGTCTGAGCAGTAGCTCATTCAGGTTTTCCTCAGATAACAGCTATAGAATTCCTTGCTAGGGTAATTCTTCCCACTCCCTCATTAATAACATGCCTTTTAAAGGTTCTTTTGAGCTCATGCACTCCTGTTTTCGGGGGAGGCAGGTGGCAGGAAATGATCCCCGTAAGATATCATTCAGGACTGTTACCCTGCTCAGGGTGTTGTCTCCTCTCTTTTGGGGATTATTTGATATGTTTCCTTGCTCAGTAGCATGCCAGTCAAGGGAACATATGGCCCACAGTTTATAAAAAGCTGCTGGCAGCTTGCCTCGATGGCTGTTTTAGCACATTGTGGAGACTTGGTAGCTTGCAACGTTTCCTTCTCAGACTGATCATTTCCTAGCAGTTAGCGCTGGCTGTGCTGACAGCTGCAAGTTTACGTTGGGACAAAGGAGCATTCATATGACAAGCGCCATTCCATGAATGGCAGGGAGATGACTTTATAGGTGTGAGAAGCCTGGTTTGCCTCAGCAAACGCAGCAGGGCTATCTACAGCCCTCCTGGAGACAGTGTGTGAATGGCTTCTTCTCACCCTGAAATCTAAGGTGATGACTTGCTCTTCTTAGCACCCCATTCATGTTCCCATGTGCACCCTGAGGAATCTCACATTGGCTTTGTTAGACACAGTGACGATATTCACACCAGTCCATCTTTGGAACTGGAGGTTTCCAGCCTCTGAGCTCTGACGCAAAAAGCCCTCTCAGCACCTGTACACCAGACAACCTTACTCTCCTTCCTTCTCATCTCTCCTCAAGAACTGCTCCTTCCTATTACCTGAGCTCTCCCCCTTCCATCTTCCCTGACTTCTACCCCTCAGAATAGCGCTAACATACAAAACCAAAGCAAACCAGACGCTGACAAGACATTGTGTGTTATGCAGCATCTCTTGATCTGTCACCATTTTGCCCTTGTTCTTCTCGTGTGTCATGCCTTGTTGTCTTATGTAAAATTTAGGTTTCAAGTTCCTCCTCAGGGGCAGGGACAGTGCTTTGTAAAGCCACGTGTATGCTTATGGTGCGATATATACGTAAGAATTAAAAGCCCAGCCATTCCTTCTCCCTGGCCTTCTCTAGGCTAATGCTCGGCTCTAATCAGCACAGAGCTGTGTTCTAACACAGAGCCAGCTGGGTAACGCAGCTAGGTCTCAGAGATATGAGGAAGGTTCAGAGCCGCCATCAGTCAGATTGTGGTTGGTGCTGGGTTCATTAACAAGAGTATTTACACTAATCAGCATGAACCAGACTTCAGGGTCTCGCAGTCTGCCATTGCCTTGTCACTGAGAGATCAAACTCCAGGCCTGGTCGAAGGAAGATAGTCACGTCTGCCAACTTATAGTTTTTTCTCTTCCTAACCCATGCCGGGCGGGGTTTCTGTAATCTTATCCTGCATCACTATAAGTGTTATCAGTCACAGAACTATCTAGTCTTTTGTAAACAACAGCAGAAACAAATCTAGCTATAGTATTTATTTCCCACTATAGTTTTCTGGGCCTCTGATTTCCATAACCTTCCCTCTGCCACTCTTAGGTGCCTGATATTATTGTGGCTCGCTTTATCCTCTAGGGATGGGATTTTTACAGAGGCCTAAAGGCGTTGGGTGTCCAACTCCAATTGACCTTTTGAAATTTTCAGCCTAAGTTCTCAAGAGACTGTGGGCCATATTATGCTGCCTCAGAGGTCTCAAGAAGGTGTGCCATTTTAGTGGCAGGAAGCATAATGTCTCTGGAATGGCTGGGGAGCAAGGGGGATATAGCCAGCTCTCCTCTTAGTATAGCCATCCTGGTGGGTGGGGAAGGGGTATGGCAAATGGATTAGCTTGCCCATGGGTTGAGGCAAGACCACTGGCTAGGTCTGCAGAAAGACCTACAGGTACCATTTTGGGGCACCAGGGCTTTTGGGAATTGTTAAGTGCTGAGGAATGTTGTTACTGCTGCCCAGTTGTGACAGCTGCTCAGTGCTGCTGTTCTTGGAGCTCCGGTGTTAGCTGCATGAGCAGAGGACTCAGTGTGCTGATTCAGCAGCTCTCAATGTTATTCATAAGAAAGTTCGGTGGCGAAGGGGCTTGGCCAAGTTTACTGTTGACAAAGCATGGTGCTAGCACCCCATGGGAGCTTCAAGTACACTGGCGCATATATGCCTGCAATGGTACCAGCTCATTCAGCACACCAGGATGCTGTCCTCTTGGCTGGCCAAAGATGCTCCTCGGATGACTTGTCCTTTTATACACGGCTGCAAACAAGTCAAGTATTACACTCTAGACAGGGCTAGTTACCACCCTGATCCTTGTAGCTGCTAGTTCGAACAAAACATCCTTATCCATGTATCAGTGTGTTCCTCTACCAGCTCTTAAGAAGGTGTTTACACAGTTATTTGAGAGAGGTGTGTGTTTGTACCCTCCTATCCAGTCAGGAATGTGCTTACGTGGTGTTAGTAATAGCATGCTGTTAGTTCGCCAAGGCCAGGCCTACTCTGGTTCATCGCCTTTGGTTCACACTGTTAGTTATGCCTGTGGCTCCAGCAAGAATGTCTCTAGACTGCAGCTGGGAGATGTGGTTCCCAGCGTGGGTAGACAGACTTATGCTAGCTCTGCTCAAGCTAATTCACTAAAAAATAGCAGTGTGGTCTTTGCAACATCATGGGTGTGGCTCAGGCTAGTCACCCAAGCTCAGATCCAAGGGGTCAGGCAGGCATGGACTCAGGTGGCTAGCGCAAGCCACCTCCTGTGCTGCAACGTCTACATTGTCTGTCTACCCAGGCTGGGAATCACACCTCCCCGCTACAATGTACATAATGTTCTAAGTGACGTAGGAATACAAGGTACTTTCACATCTTTTTCAATACATACTTTACCCCCAAAATGTATTTGCCCTGCTCCTTTTCCTTTGAACCATTCGGGAACAGAGACTGGCTGAAAAGCCAGTGCTGGGGATTGCCCTGAAGTGGGGACTCCACCAAGGGTTTACAGTCTGCATGGTTGGTTCCAACAGTTCTCTGCCCACAACATCTCTTGTTGCAGGAAGCTTGTCCAGGGTCAGAACGGGGGTGAGTATTTGGAGTGTAATTCCCAACTAGTGGATAGTCCCTTTTTGTGCTAGCTGCCTGCTGGGGCATGGTAGAGTAGCCCCCAGGCTGCTCCAACCTGCATCTGGGGTTCGGCATAGAATCAAGGAACCGTAACTGGCTTCCTGATGATGCCCATCTCTGCTTGCACAGCAGATGCTGAAGGCACCACACAATCTGGCCCTTATATATAGACAGCAATATCCATCTATCTAACATTTAAACTGTATCTCTTTGCCTGTAAGGTAAATATTAGCTGCTAACACCTGCCCTTAAATGAAATGGGCTTTGACTTGTGCGTTTACAGAACACCCTCCCTCCTATTTGTTGCTTTTATTCTTGTGCCTTATATCTCAGAAAGGCAATTTGAGTTGCTGAGGTCATAAAGTGCAACAGTTAAAGGCAGAAAACTTCAAGTTATTCACAAATTTGCTCATTCATTTGCAGTTTATGTGCTAAATCATTCAAGTACAGTTTGAAGTGGCATTCTGGGGATATTGCTGCATATAATAAGGGAATGCATTACTGTCCAAGGGGGAAAAAAAATCATATTTTACTCATCAGAAAGAAATAGTCTGAAAAAAATCCTTCTGACCCAATGGAAAGGATTTTGAGAGGAGGCAGGGGGTAGAAATGAAAAACACAACAAAATTGGCAGTACCTTGCAAGAATGATTAATACTGCTACAGGCAAGGTAAGGAAGAAACTGAAAACTCATTGACAGGACTTGAGGAGGCAAATGGAAGGAAAAAATCCAGACAGACAGATGTACAGAAGTTTAGCAGGTAGCTCATTGTGATTATTGCTACTGATGGGCTAAGCAATATGCACACAATTGGTTGATGCAAAAATATCCTAAATGTTTTCTCACTCTGCAGGTCTCCACCCTCCTCATCTTGTTTGTCTCATCACCCTTATTTCTTATCTTTAGTTGGTAAGATCTCTGGGATAGGGACTGTCATTTACTATGTTTGTAAAGCACCTAGTACAACAGGACCCGAGCAAGTGGGGGGCCTCTAGATGCTACCACAATCCAAATGTTAATAATAATAGCTAGCTAACTGGTGTAATTGAGAGAGGGTTATTTGGGTTCCAAGGTTGTCGCAATGGTTTGTCTCAAGTGGGCTCACTTTATGAATTCAGATATTTATTTTTTCTTAACTGACAGTCCTGCAAATTCACCTTAAGATCTGAAGGTCAAGCTGGGTTCTTACCTTCCCATGCACCATTGACAATAATAAAGGTTTGGCAGGCCAGATACTACCCTCAGTGAGAGCTGTTGCCTTCATTATGGTTGTACAGGTGTGACTGGTGGGAACTTACTAAACACTGCAGTTGTTACACAGGAAAGAATCATGGGATGATCTGCTAAGCAGAAAGCTACCATTCCATCAAACCCCTCCCCTCTGACCTATGACCCTCCAGGTGGATATGTGAGTACATCCCCTTTGTCTGGCCACGACGGGGACGGGCAGAAATGTTATGGGGACCCTGAGCCAGGAAGTAACCTTGTTCTTGGGGAAGCAGTGACCACATGACAAACTGGGAGCATCAGGGAAGCTGAATGCTGGGGAGATTGCCAGGAAACGGCATGCAAAGCAAGCTGCAGATGGGGAACTGCATGTGAACAGGTTTGACTGGAGTACATTGCAGCTGTGGTCAAACCTGTGCAGACTCTGTGGGGAAGCAGCAGAGTCTGGACAGGGAGCCAGTTCAGAGGGGCCCTAATCACTGCTTACTGATCCTGGCCTGGAAATCTGGAAGCTCCTGTTTGCTTCTACAGAGACCCGCAGGCATTAGACTTGAGGAACCCTAACTCTCTATTGAACTGCCCCCAGGGCCCAAATAGGAACTGCTGTTGTTTCACTTTGAATTGCAATTGTTTAAGCAGTGTAACTATGGTATTTGCAACCTTCTGCATTCCTCCAGTCCCAGTAAAATGTCTCTTCCCTTTAGCCACATGTCTGAGTTGTTATTGGGACCAAGCGGGGCAACACCTACAAAAGGGAGGGCCAGGGTTAATAAAGAGTGATGCCGAGCTGGGGAAGGACTGAGCCAGCAATATAAAGCCTGCACTGAGGCTAAAAGCAGAAGGGCTGCAGGGGAAGGAGGCTCCAGTCACTCCCTGGGATGAGGGTAGTGGTCAGGGATAAGGAGGAAGTCCAGGAAGAGAGAGAGCCCTAAGAGCCTGTCCTGGAGTCTAGCAAGAGGCTAGGAAGGAGTGAAGTAGCTATGTGGAGTAGAGGACTGTGGTAAACCCAGACACAGGCAAGGTAAATAAGAGGCTGGGTAGGAAGGAGCCCAGGGAAACAGCAACAGGTATGGGGACAAAGCAGACCTGGATTGCTAGTTATAGAGTCTCTGGACCAAGACGCGGAGTAGCGGGAAGGCCCAGGTTCCCCTGCCAGCCAGTGGTATAGTGACACAAAGTTCTGAGCTGGGGTGAACGCCATCTGGAGAAGGTGTTTGAACAGTTATCCTGTCGGATTTCCTCACCCCTACAAGGGTGAACTAAATGGGGACCTGGCTGGAGGGCCAAGTGAGCAGAAGAGAGACAATCACTGAGTGAGCTGAGAGCAGGAGCGGGGTACACAATGTAATGAGAGCTACTTTCCCAGGTCTAGATGCAAAGAGGAGCACTAGTGGTGAGTGGGAGCCCCATTGCACTCAGCTTCCCTTTGGTTGATTAAAGGAGTAAAAGGCAAAGTAAACTGTCTGATTTGCCTGAAATTTGTATGCACTCTCGGTTCAAGCTGTTTCATCCCTTTATTCAGTTTTGAAACCGTCATTCTTACTATGTTTCTGCTGTGTTTGGGGAACCACTGAAGAGCTGTTTCATAGCTTGCTTAACACCTATTAATTCCTAGAGTTTCTATAAGAAACGGTGTCACTTGGGGGCTGAAGTGTTCATGTGTTTCAGAGATTCTGTAGTCAAATTTGTTAAGACTGAATTATTACTATTACTAATTCTGCCTTTAGGTATGCAGGTGCAACTTCTATTGCAGTCAACAAGCTAGATCCTTGACTGAGCTGGGGTTGCTTTGTGCTGCTTCAGGCTGTTCCGCAACCCTACAGTCAATGTAGCCATTCATGAAAGGATCCCTGGTGCCATAGAGCCACTCTTGCAGCTCCCACACCACCCGCAGTGAACAGCCCTCTGGGAGTTCTAAGCCATGCTGGGGTGTAGGGGTTAGACTGGTGCCCAATCAGTCTAGAATCTGAAGGGAGAAGTGGCCCAAAGGTGGTTTAAAGGCTCTACCCCAGCTGAGCTGCCCCGTGCCCTCTTTGGGCGAAGCAGAGATCAGGATGTGGTTATGTCCTCCGGTGTTGGAGGGAAGAATTCATCCCAACAATACTACGCTTTGAATGTTTTTCCTTGATTGTGACTTTCGATTAATTGCTGCCATTTTTATAAAGCAAAAATCGATCAGAAAAACAACAAAGAAACCTTTGTTAATCTAAGGAGACTGGAAATGAAGGTGGCAACTTGTCAGGCTCATCTAAGACCATTTGACACAAACCAGGGAAGATTTGCCCATGCACAGGCTACTGGGCAATAGGAAAGTGGAACATACATTGTCATCCAAGCTGCTGACTAAATGCAATGGCAGTTCTAATTCTATATTGGAGGAAGGAAAACACTGGCACTATGGGTCACATTTTTCTGACAGTCACTCTTGTGAACCTCAACAGAAGTCTATGGGATTGCCTAGCTGTAATTGCAGGTAGCATGTAGCAAAGAGGACTGAACATAAAGGTCATCCACATAAAGAGGGCAAAGGATGTGGGCAGCCATATTTTTAATAAATAATATTTAGCAAATAGTGACTTATGGATGCAAATCACGAGTTTGATGAATAGAGGGCAATTTGCATTTCTGACTACCCGATTTGCATGTCCAGTCATGGTAATTGTGTACACAAATTAGGTATGCAACTGCATGCTAGTATTTTTAAAAATCAGATCTATTACTGAGGTTCTGGTTTACATAGTTTGCATAACTTGGGGGCGGGAGGGGGAAGGTGAACTGAAGAGTATTTTACCTGCCGTGAGGACTGGTTGTTTTGGAGGCACTGACAGCACAATTAACAACTAAACCAGTAGTGGGATGCATTTCATGACTTGCATCAAATTCTGCACAGAAGTGTGCAGCTGCAACTCCCATTGTAATCAGTGGGTCAGGTCCTCTCCACTAGCTGCTGCAGAGAATCTTGAATGCAAAGCATGGCAAGTGACTGAGGAACCAGGTTTCAGCTCCAGTATTTTTCTTTCTAAATGGTTGGGTCACACTACACCCTGTGTTATCAAATCCAGCTAATCAAAGGTCTTGATTAAATAAGGATCAGTTCCCCCCTCGGGACTCTACTGTACTCTTTCCTGCACTCACATAGAGTGAAGTCAATATCCCCTGGCTAGCTTCCAAGGCCAACAAGCTGAAGAGGACCACATTGCTCGGTTTCCCCAAGGCCAGCTTGCACTCAGACTCACTGAACCCCGGTTCCCAGCCATGTGCCATATGATAGGGAGGCCAGCCATATCTGTCAGAGCTCGGGCTAGAACGAAGGTCTCTTGTCCCCCAGTCCTCTGTGCTAAGCATTAAACTCACAATATCTCTCCCACCTTGTTTTTCAGATAGGTTCAGCTGTACCCCGACTCTTCAGGGTCCTACTGTGCTTGTAAATTTTATTGTATCTTTTTTGCTAATGATTTGGGATCTAAAACACGGTAGTTATCTAGGGAGCTATTCAGCGTTTAGGAAAGCAGGTTCTGCACAAGCTGTATATTTTCTCTTTAAATGCTTTTGCAAGCTCAATGAATTAAACAGACAGAAGCGCGTCTGGCTTCATAGATGCAGACAGCTTCTGAGATTGAAATCCTAGCAACATGTTGTCTGACTGTAGAGCTCCCTGTTTTACACTTCTTACAGATGATTGAGCAGATGGGGACACTTGTTTGCTATAGAGATGCCTTGATCTTATAGTGAAACCATTAAGTCACTATGCTTTTGTTGAGTGGTGCCAACAGCAATATTGTGTGATGTATGGATGGACAGGAATATTTTAGAAACTTATTAGGAATCAGGTTTATCTAGTCATCTGAACCCTGTTATTCATACAGTCACAAAAGCTTGTTCAATTATAATTCCAGCAAGTACCTGCTTTCTTGAGAGTGGGGTTGGACAGGAGTTATTAACCAATTTCCCAAGGCCTGCTTTAGTCACTCTCCTCTAGAAAATGCCCAGGGAAATGAATCCTGTCTTGTATTTAAACAGTATTTATGACTAAAAAACAATCTGCATAAATTCCTGTTTCAAAAGAGTGTCTGGAGGTTGATGGAATAGACCTGGAGAAACTCAGGGGGGAGGGATAACTCAGTGGTTTGAGGATTGGCCTGCTAAACCTAGGGTTGTAAGTTTAATGCTTGAGGGGGCCATTTGGAGCAAAAATCTGTCTGGGGATTGGTCCTGCTTTGAGCAGGGGGTTGGACTAGATGACCTCCTGAGGTCCCTTCCAACCCTGATATTCTAAGATGTGATCTTGGCACACTTGACTGCTATTTTACACAAGCTATCTACATTAAGTTCTGAACCAGAGATTACGCTCCTTTATCTAACCTAAACTGATGATTTAGCAGAGACTGCTACATGTGAAGAGACCTACCTGTTTTGTTTTCCTTTCCTTTGGGCATGGAACAATTTAAAATCTATGAGCCAAATCCAGCAATCTTTCTCAGGTGAGATTCCAGCTGGCGTTAATGAAAGTTCTGTCTGACTTCTACTAATACTGGAATTCTGTCCTTTTAGAAATTTAGGAGACAATGTGTCTTTAATCTCTGTACTGAATCCTGGATTGCTAAGTAATTTTTATGAGAAACCAGACAATCACATAGTCTGATATGCTACATATATTAAAGAAAAGAGGTTTAAGATGTTCTATTAAAAACAAAAAGATTCAGATTATTTTGCATCCCCTTACCCATACAGCCTGGTGCCTCATGAATCCAACAATCTAGGGCTCAGAGGGAACCACCAAACACCTCTAAAACCAAATTTTAAATAGCATTTTTGTGTCTAAAAATGTCAGTGTTTCAAGGCTAAATAGCTTGGGACCTCCTAAGGCTAAAACAAAGGCTGTGCCCCCCCTCCCCCATAGGGAAGCTGGGACTCTATTTGTTCCAATTGTGTAAAGTTCCTGTTTCTAGTCTTGCAGGACTGTGAGGCTTGAGACTGAAGTCATGATCTAGGAAAGCTGTCACTGGCCTAGGACTGAATCTTGACGTGAAGGACGTATGCTGGGGGGGCATGGCTGGAGCCCTGCCATGCTCCAGCAATTCTCAGCTGGCAGACGTATGTTAGTGCTGTAAACCTGCATTCCCCAGTCCTGTGCCAGTTGTGAGTATGGCCAATGACCCAGTGTAACTGAAACCACCTCAAGCCTGCTCTAATTTCTGATGACTGCAAGTGGCCTCAGCAGCCTAAGATCTGCAAGATGTGTGTGTGTGTGGGGGGGGAGTGACATTACCTTTACCCAGGCACAAGGAATGGAGTGGCATAGGAGCTCTATGCCACCAAAATAATCTCCTTGTGCTGGGGAGATCCTCCCATAATCAGATGCACCAGCACTACGGTCACTTTGCACCAAGAGAGTGGCATAAAGGGGCTCCAGCGCAGTTGAGGATGAGGAAGAATATATTAGACTCTTTGTATCTGAGAGGAAAGAAACCAGAGGCAATACGCTCTGAAATGGACATTAAGATGGAGATAGGGGAATTCTTCAGTTCGTACTTGCCAACCCCAAGCATTCAGAACTCTTGAGTTGGGGCCCTAAAATCCTGTGTTGGCTTAAAAATAACAATATGCTTGGGGTTGTAATTATTTAACTTTTGACATTCGAATTTTTTTGACTTTCATTTTCAAGCATTCCTCCATAACAATGAAGGCTAGAAACTTACTTTTTTTCAATGAATGCTGAGATTCTGGTGTCTTCACATGACTCCAGGGTCTAGGAATTTAAGAAAAACACCAAGGAACTTGAGACTTCTGATCAAATTGTGAGAGTTCACAGCTCTGTAAATTGGAAGTCACTCCCTTGAAGTCTGTGGGATGGCTCCAATTTACACCAGCTGAGGATCTGGCCAAACCACCTTGGGGCCTGGAGCATTGGATGATAAAATCAGAGTGATAAACACAAGGGCCTGAACGATGGGAGAGGATAACTTGGAGCTGAATCCAAATCTGAAGACAAGTGAAGGAGATTTTAGTTAATATGGTGTAACGGATTGGTGTTCTGCAGAAAAATGCTACTAGGATACACTTGTAAGAACAAAAGCAGTTAAACAACAATCTTTGCCATTTATGTCTGATTTTTATCATTCCCAGGACCTATGAAAAGGGGATAAGTGACAGCTCAATGGACTGAAGTTAAAAGAGCTATTTTTGAATTGTCACTTGCTACTAATCTTTCATCTAGGCTTAATGGACACATTACTGAAATAAATATGCAGTTTATACACTCTGTCAATTGCATCACTTTTACAGGTGCTGCAATTTGTTTCCTTTTCTCCAATGTAATATTTCAGCAGATTACTTTCCCATTTTTGTCCTTAGAAAACAGATTCACTGTAATTTAATCTCTCTCCTCTTCGTTTTTATATTAAGATGACACTGAAACATTCTAATTAGTGTTATTCATTATGCCCCATGGATATTACGCTGTACTGAACAATTGGTGTTTTGCTATGTGGGATAGGTGTTATATTTAGTAATGTTCTTAATTGAAAAGTCTAGAAATAAAGAATTGCTAAAACATCAGAAAAGATACATTTTGCACAAATATCCTTGCTGTAACCTTGATTAGCTTATTTTATTGCCCTGTAGACTCATTTTTAAGCAAATGATATAATGTGGAACAATGGGTGTGCATAGCGAACTTGCTGATGCACGGAGAGCACCCACATAGCACATAAGGAAATAGTCTATTGTCTGATGCCAGTGATCATTTCTAAGGAGGCTACCCATGGTTGCCTTCTTCTAATGCAGGATACAACTGGCTCCAGGGGCATTATTGACACCAAGGGGCATTATTCTGTTCCTCATGGGAAGTGAGTAGGGCCCTTTGCAGGGGCCCTACTCACTTCTGGGACACTCCCCTCCACCTCGAGCATCATGAGAAGGGCCCACCAGAGGAAAGAAATTCCATGTTCTCAGAGCTCACCCTCAGCCCCATGATACTAGTTTGGGATGATGCTAGTGGTGGCAAGAATCGGTGCCAAGTGAATTTAGAAAAAAAAGTTGAGCTCCAGCCTCCTCTCATAAGGAAAGGGCAAGTCCTGGCACTTCTCAGGCATCTTCTTCAGAATGTGACTGAGGGCACCATCATCCCACATGTGCCCTGCAAAGACTGTTGCTGCTTTGGGAGAGAGGAGACCTTATGGCTAGACTGAGTCTGACCTTCTGCACAACAAAGGCCATAGGAGTCCGCCCAGTAATTCCTGTATCAAGCCTGTATTTTGTGGCTGAAGCAAAAAGACTACCACTCTTGAGTTAAAATTTTCAAGTAATGGAGAATCCATGTGGTTCCAATGATTAATTACCCTCACTGTTAAAAATGTGCACCTTATTTCTAACCCGAATGTATTTAGTTTCAGCTCCCAGCTTTTCTTGTTATGTCTTTGTCTACTAGATTAAATAGCCCTCTACTGTTTAGCTATCTTTTCCGTATGTAGGTACTTGTGGACTATGATCAAGTCACCTCTTAACCGTCTCTTAGATAAACTAATTACATTGAATTTATTTAGTTTCTCACCATTAGGCAGGTGTTCCAGATCTTGAATCATTCTTGTAGATCTTTTCCAGGGATTCTCAAACGGGGGGTCAGGACCCCTGAGGGGGTCGCAAGATTATTACATGGGGAGGGGGGTGTCGCAAGCTGTCAGCCTCCATCCCAAACCCCGCTTTGCCTCCAACATTCATAATAGTGTTAAATATGTTTTTAATTTATATGGGGGGTTGCACTCAGTGGCTTGCTATGTGAAAGGGGTCATTAGTACAAAAGTTTGAGAACCCCTGATCTTTTCTGAACCTTTTCCAAGTTTTCAAATTCTTTGTGAAGGATGGACACCAGAACTCGACACAGCATTCCATTAGTGGTCTCACCAATGCTGTATATAGAGATAACAACACCTCCTTCTTGATATTCCCCTGTATATACAGCCAAGGATCACATAATCCCTGTTGGTCTTTATGGCCACTGGGAGCTCATGCTCAGGTGGTTTTCCACCATGTTCTCGAAGTCTTTTTTAGAGGCGCTGCTTTCCAGGATATAATCCCTCATCTTGAAAGGGTGACCTATAGTCTTCTGTCTTCAGTCAAATTGTGCATCCTCGATAAAATCTGTTACAAAAAATAAAATTAAAAAAATAAAAGATTGGGTGCTCAGGCCAGGAAGCAGGGTAGAGTTTATGCGGAAAATCTTAATTTATTCCAGAGGTGGGGCTAAGTTATCAAGTTCATATCGAGTTAGATCTAAATCCAAATTTCCCAAGAGTTCCAGGGGGTTTGTATCCAAGGTTCTGCTCCAGATTAGGCAGAGAGAGATCTGGCCATGGATCCAAACTTCTCCAGTTGTTTGAAGGGGTTCAGATTTGGTGTTCAGGTTCAGGCCAACCTCACGTGCATATACAGGCCAATATTTTCCAAAGAGGTCGCTGGTTCTGGATGCCCAATCTTGGACTCCTTGGGTTTGATTTCCAGAGATGCTGAGCATCTGCAGCTCTCACTGACATCATCAAGGGTTGTGGGTGCTCAGCGCTTCTGAAATCAGGCTCAGGCCCTCTCAAGTTGAGCATTCATTTATTCAAATTTTGGACAAAATGATGGTATATGTGCATATATACTCTCTGTCTGAATAGAGAAAGTGTTTAGGCACATTTTAAAAAGAACTAATTGCTTTTTAAATGAGCCCTTTGACCTCAGCAACAAAAGTGTTTTAAAATGCTAGTTTCCAGAGTGCTTAGAAGTGGAGGACACTCCGATGGATATGAGTAGATTGAAGTAGATACGGTTTTCAAAATAGCTGTGGGTATTGAATAATTTTTGTACCTATAATGAATGTGCTGTAAGCCACAGACACCCACTAAATGAATACTGTCATACTCAAGTAAACTTGTGTGGGCTGGCAGGCTTAATGACTTATGCTGCTGTCTTGTGTTTTTTAAGTCTGAATTCCCCCCTTAAACTATGAACTCTCTTACTCACTCTTAGGCTCCAGGAGGAAGGAATGATTCTTCTATCAACTTCATCTTTTAAATTCCTTTGGAGTCAATATTAAAATGACAAATATTCAAGTTACAGGCAAAAATAAAGCTTGTGTGTCCTTCATCAGGGAGTAGCGTTCTCTGCTCTCTATTCCTGATGGACAGGGTGCTAAACTCTGCCGTCAGCTACAGCTCTGCTGAAGTTCATAGGGTTACGCAAGTGTAATAAGGGCAGAATTTGGCTCAGGCAGTTGAGTCTGGGGTAGTCAAGATCACTTCAAAATGGCTCTGTCAGCACAATGACCCATCATTCTCTGACATTGTACAAAGCAGTTATTAAAAAATCAGTGTTTTGTTAATACATTCTCTCTTTCTTTCTTTCTCTCTCTCTCTCTCTCTTTTTATGTAGTGCCTACCATTGAGGTATCTAAGGTTCTGACCCTGGAATTGTCTCCAAGAGGTGAGATTCTTGTGCCCACATGGAGCCCAGTGAAGTCAATGGGGCTCTGGTGCCACTTGCAGCATTGGGGAGGGGGTCTAGATCCTCTAAAGCACGGGTGGGCAAACTGCGGCCCTCCCAGATGTTTTAATCCAGCCCTTGAGCTCCTGCTGGGGAACAGGGTCCAGGGCTTACCCTGCTCAAGCCAGGGAGTGGGGTCGGGGGCTTGCCTCTCTCCACGCAGCTCCCAGAAGCAGCAGCATGTCCCCCCTCCTGCTCCTATGCATAGGGACAGCCAGGGGGCTCCGCACACTGCCCTCCCCTCAAGCACCGCTCCCGCAGCACCCATTGGCCAGGAACCACAGCCAATGGAAGCTGCAGGGGTGGCGCCTGCTCTGAGGTCTAGATCCTCCAAGGTATTTAGGCAGCTGACTCCCATTGAAATCAATGGGATTAGTTGCCTATATACCTTGGAGGATCTGGTTCTTAGTTACTTGACTGCCTGATAAGGGGACCAAAGCCAGGGAGCTGGAGGGCAGATGCCACAATAAATAGCCAGCCCCCTGCACCCACACTCACCACCTTTTTCCTGCCACAAGAACTGAAAAGTGGGAAGTTAATGCAGCTTAAAGCAGAATGGTACCCTAGAGAAACCAAAGCTGATGATATGCACCGATTACTGCTCACACCGTGGGGTTTTAAAATCTAAAATAGTTAAATGAAGGGATGGAGTAAGGAAAGGAGCTAGGGGTAGGTCAGAAGTGTGAAAGGTGAAGCAAGACGTGGGCTATGCAGGAGGCGCGGAGGATGCGTAGTACACAGGATCAAGGGGAATGCTGCCAGCCAACCCTTTCTTCCCCTCCATCTGGATCATTGTCCTTGACTCTGCATGGCCTGAGTCTTCACTCTCCTCCTACAAATCACGCTTCAGAACTCACTTTATCTGATTAGTGCAGACCTCTGCTCCTTCTCCTTTTCCCTGACTGCATCCCCTAATTTTGCTATATTAACTAAAAATAGGAATTGTTGAGACAAGATATGGCTGCAGCTATAAATGTGTCTCCTGACATTTCACTGATGTTACCTTCACCCTGCCCACGCCCCTTCACCCATCCTTCCTTTATCATTAGCCATTGCTGTATTATGTTGAATTTAGGCCCCGAATCTATGAGAAGCTCCATGCAGGTATAGGGGTCCATCTGTATAGAGCTCCTGGCAGGATTAGGGCCTTAAATTGGAAGCGCTCTAGTCGAAAGAACCATTGTTTTTATTTGTAATGCCAAACACATCTATGGACCTGTATGAATTCCTAATAACCTAGGGATCCAAGCTGGTGCTCTTCTCTGAAGGTATTTTCCCTCACCCCTTCCCTTTTCTGAATCACCAACTTTGTCTAAAGCTCAGTCCAGATATATGCTGCTTGTCCTGGAGAGGTGTCTTGCAGAAGAGTCCTTTGGAATGAGAGTGATAGAATGTGGCCCCTCTCTCAGCCTGCCAAACAACATTCTTAAAGGCACAGCACATTTTAATCCCTTGGTGATTATAATGATGTATATTAATGACACTGACATTACTAGGTAGTAAAACTTACCAGAAAGCATCTCTTTCCTTATGCTTTACTGGATTAATGTATTTCTCATGTCCCTTCTTATCTTTTAAAGAGGGAAGGTGATTTTTCAAGAATCACTGATAAGGAGTCTTCAATTGTCAGGTTATTCTCATGCTTATCATTTTGAAATCCAAACTATACACCATGATTTCACGGAAATGAGAAGTGAATGGAGGGTATCCATTGTATTTTTCTACGGTTTTATTTTCAGCTCCGCTAACATTCTCCCCACCACATTCCTTGCTTACAAATCTCTGTGTGGTCCCATTGAACTTTTACACTCGTTTTCATGAGGGATAGCCTCTCAGGTTCTTATGAAATATTTATGTGTGATATGGGTTTCATTTCTTGAGTTGCAGGGGCTGAACATTTCCTGCATGTAAAGGGTGCTACAACTGATGCAAATGCTGCCTCTTCTATTCTTCAGCAGAGATACATTTTTATATACTTAACGGTACAGTAAATAGTATATTCACCAACTTCATTTGTCTTCAGAAGTCTATCTACCTCATCTGATTCCTTTTCCACAGGCTAACTATATTATCAATTAGCGTAAGACATTATTTTAGTATTCTGCCAACAGAACTGATGAGCAACAATAGGCATAGCTAACCCACAAAAAGGGGGAGATATTCTTTATTATTTAGATTGCCTAGCACCTGGGAGCCCAGTCATGGACCACAACCCAGTTGTGCTAGATACTGTACAAACACAGAACAAAAAGATGCATAAGAGACTTAAATAAGACATAAGAGGATAGATGTCTGAAGTGCCCAGTGGTTAATGATTGTAACTTGTGTGCTACTCCATGTACCAGGTTTAGTGCTTACCACACTCCAGAACAGAAGGTGTTTAAGCAGAGAAAGGATTAAAAGTTTCAGTTAACTGCCTTTTTCCTGTTGATGGCATTATGTAAATCAGATATATTGGCTATTTAGCATGTCCAACTCCCATAAAAGGGCATATTCTAATAATAAGGAAGACTTCATTTTTAAATTACCATTTAATTTTTGCTACCCAGCTCCAGTGTTAACTTTCTTCACAGATAAATCATTCCATGAATGAGGGCACCCTGCGTGGCAGAAAAATGATCCCCACAAATCTGGTTGTTTCACATCCATATGCCTGATGACTTTTCTAGCCAATAATAAAATCCCTATAAGACATTTGAGGACTAATATTTGACCAGCTTTACAATTAATTAAGAAGCAATGCTAGTCCTAGTGTTAGCTATTCAGCATAGAATAAAATATTCCTTACAATACTCTGGTCTTAAGTGATTTCTAGTCTAAGCTATTTTATTCCATTTTTTAAATGTATAGTAATAGAAGGTTGCGTAAAAGAAAAGAACCTACATTTTGGCCTTGGGCCCTTTAAAAATATTATAGGAAAAGAGAGATATGGTCTTGTCAGAGTCAATTAAGAAATGGTTCAGTGCTAGAAGACTCGGTTGCGTTGGTCAGCCCACATGTCAGTGAATCACTTCCGCTTCATCGGCAATGGAAGCACACAGTAGCAAAATGCATCATATCCATCTAGCCAATGGGTACAACTCGAACGCCAGAAAAAGTAAAGTTAGTCACTGAGTTTATTTTGTTGAGACGCAGCGTTAAGCTCACAGGGTTCCATGCAAACTGTTCATGAACACAACGAGGTTACTTTTATTCTGATTAACGGGTTTGTCTAGACTTGGTCTCCAATCAGCAAAGAATAATCAAATAAATTGTAGTTAGTACAGCAAAGTGTTAGACGCTCAAATGTATTGTTGGTTACTCTTTAGATTAAAGTAGCATCCAGAGGTCCCAGTCAGGAGCAGAACCTCCTTGTGTTAGGTGTGGTGCAAACATCTACAACTACAATCCATGTGCCAAAGAGCTTATCAGTGACAGCTGATTAACAGACATTTAAGTTAACATTAAATATAGGTGGACCCCTCACTCTGAAATAAAACAGAGTCATAGTTCAGAAACAAAGTCAAGTTGAGCATAAAATATTGTAGTCCAAATTCTGCTTTCAGCTATACCAGTGGTGTTAAGTTTTCCAAACAAAGAGCAACTTTATACCTTCCATCTCTGAGATGCTTATTTTAGACTAAGGAAAACAACAAGAAGAAAGAACAATAGTAAATACACAGTGTACGCTTGATATTGAGGTCAGCAAGCCATTCCGTGGGTGCTTCCTCTGGAGCAAGATGAGTTAGGCAGATGCCATGCAGTAACACTGTTCAGCATAGGCTGTTTGCCTCAGCCTGCAAGCTAGAGACTCAGGCAGAGTTGGTGTCTCTCTATGTGTGGTCAAATAACGAGAAGTCCTTGTGGCACCTTAGAGACTATTTATTTGGGCATAAGCTTTCGTGGGCTAAAACCCACTTCATCAGATGCTTGGAATGAAAAATACAGTAAGAAGAATATCTATTATAGCACATGAAAAGATGGGAGTTGCCTTACCAAGTGTGTGTGTGTGTGGGGGGGGGGGGTCAATGCTAACGAGCCAATTCAATTAAGGTGGAAGTGGCCTATTCTCAACAGTTGACAAGAAGGGGTGAATACCAAGGGAGGGAAAATTACTTTTGTAGTGCTAACGAGGCCAATACCATCAAGGTGGCCCATTTTTTAAATTGGCCTCGTTAGCACTACAAAAGTAATTTTCCCTCCCTTGTAAAAAGCAACAGAGGGTCCTGTGGCACCTTTGAGACTAACAGACTAACTGTTAGTCTCAAAGGTGCCACAGGACCCTCTGTTGCTTTTTACAGATTCAGACTAACACGGCTACCCCTCTGATACTTTCCCTCCCTTGGTATTCACCCCTTCTTGTCAACTGTTGAGAACAGTGCCACAAGGACTCCTTTTTATTTTTGCTGCTACAGACTAACATGGCTACCACTCTGAAACCTATGTGTTCTCAGTAACCTCAATACAGACTCCTCCATGAGGCCGCTCTGTTTCTCAATATGGCTCCTTATCTCTGCAGACACTATCGTAGAGACTTAAGGGTGCAGCACACAAGAAACTTAAGCATAATAGTAACCTGGAGCGTGATTTTCAGAGGAGTTGAACACCTATGGCTTGTGCTGAAGTCAGTTGGAGCAGTGGGAGCTCAGTAACTCTGACAAATCAGGCCCATATGTTGAAATTTTCCAAACTGACCACTGATTTGGGTGTCTTAATTTTACATGTTTATCTTAATCCCACCCACCCCTCTTCAGCTGCACAGAGTCCTAAACAAGACTGCTTTCCTGAGGCACAATTCTTCCCTTACCTAGGAGTGGCCTGAGTTGTTCTGTAGGGTAGGCCAGAAAATGTTTCTGGCGCCCCCTTTTTGGTGTCCACTGCCCCCCAGATAGCCACGCAATAACAACAGGGACAAAAAGGACCAACCAAAAGCCAATCAGTGAAGCAAAACCAAAAAAAAAAACAGCCAGCCAATCAGAGTGGAGGGGGGGAAAAGGCAACTCCCCTCCCCCCCCGAAAAAAAAACAGCCTAGTGGCACAGCAATTACCCTGCTTATCTGTCCCTAGAACCAGCCCAGTCCCTGCCTTCCCATGGGACAGTGCAGCTCTGACTTTGGGTACCCATTGTTGTCCCAGGTCTCACTCCAAATCATGCACTTTTAATCACATGATAGCATCATTCTGGTGCATGAACATTAGAAAGAGAAACTGACTAAGCTGAAAGTGAAACCATCTACTAATTTATGTCCATTGTCCAAACTCAGCAAAGTGCACAAGTAAACAGCCAGCAACAATGGTGAAAGGTAAACCTGAGTTTAAAAACGATTTCACTTATAATAATCTAAGTGCCACAGGTAAGGAAATTTGCTTTTTTAAAAAAATATGATTTTAAACTTGACAATGTCCTCTCAGTGCGCAATATATAATAGAACAGCATTATGATTATGTGCAATGTAGCCAAGTTCCAGCAGATTTAGGGAACGGTCTCTGAATTTCCTGAATATTTGTGTATGTTAAGAAATAGTCTTGTTTAAGGCGCTAGAGTGGGACTCAAGCCATCCTGGTTCAATTCCTGGCTCTGCCACAGACTTTTTGTGTTACCTTGAGCCTCAATTCTCTGTATATTTGTTACCCATCTGTAAAAGGGGGATAATAATGCTTCCCTTTCCTTCCCTTATTTGTTGTGAGGATAAATTCATTAATGCTGAGGTGGTGCTCAGATACTGTGGGTGATGAGAACATATATGTAGGTATAATGTCATGTTAAGGCAGATATTTTGCATTTAACAGCACTTTCCTTTGTGTCCTAAGAGCTTCTATATTGAAAAATACCCAAAACGAGCAAGAATTTTGGGCCTTATCCAAAGCCCTTAGAAATCAAGGGGACTCTTTTCATAGCTGTCATTGGGCCTTAGATCATACACTTTATCCTTTTCTCCCAACTTTTCTTCTTCCTTCCACTCCTATCCATAGCTTTTGGCTAGCTGATTCTTTTAGGAACGGAAGGGAAGATCAGTCTAACCTGTGATCAGGCAATCAATGTAGCATCTACTTAAAGTATGCAGCTTGCATGGAGCTCTCTTCTGCTGCTACTGCTTGTTGTTTTTTGGAAGAGCTGTAATCAATTTTCCTTATTCAGGACACATGGTGAATGAAAGGTCCAGGATGTTTTGGGAAATATCCTCTTTTTCTTATCACCTCATCAGAAGATGTGTTCCCCTACAACTAAAGGGGCAAATGGAATTTGAAAATTGACTAATCTTCTTCCCTATGGGAGAATTAGTCATTCTCCCGGCTAACTGCACTTCCATCATCTTTTTGCTTCGGTTGCTATTTCTCCCATATCATTGAAACAAAGTGGATATTTGATTAGACTGAATAGGCTGATTCCCATGGAACCTATTTCTGATTTCTAAACTCTTAACTGGTTCGTGTATTGTAAGAGTACAGCAATAAGGGAAGAAAAGGCAAATTTTGACAGAGATATTGGTTCCTCTTCTCTTGGATGCCTTGGAAATCCACTTTTCAATCAGCTGATACAAAGCCTACCCCTATGTTGGAACTAAGCATGTCACAAATCACTAAGCCCAGTGAGACTTGCCTACATAGCCACTCATATTGTAAGTATTTGGCTTGATTTTAACTCAATGTATAAAACAATATGACTAGTAAATACTAGTAATTCCAAAAGAATGGAACCTGGCAAACCTATCTAACCTTAATTCAACATATCAAAACATTTAAACTGGCCACTCCTTACTGGAATATGTCATGGACAATGAAGATGGATAATGTCAAAGGCTGTAGTGAAGTCTTACTCAATGACCATAGGATTTCCCCCTCCTACCCCCCAGTAATCATGGAGAGAGAATGCTAACCTAATTCACTGGTTTGCGGTCGAAATTTCTCAATTAGCAGAAAATTTAACTTAACCAGAGTCATTATGGGAGAAAGGTGGAATAGTCTAGTGGCTAGGACACTGGCCTGGGCATTATGAAACCTGGGTTCTATTACTGACATGAGCCTATTGGGTGACCTTGAGCAAACCTCTGTGCCTCTATTTCCCCTCCTGGTCTAACCACCTTGTCTATGTCAATTGTCAGCTAATGGGGCAGTAACCACACACAGGGCCAAATCCTATGAGCAGAATGGTAGTCCTGTGTCTGCGGCACTGGACTGGGACTTAGGAGAGCTACATTCAATTTTTTTTATCTTTCCTACAAATTTACTATTTAACTTCGGGCAAGTCACTCAATCTCACTCTCTGTTATCCATTTGTAAAATGGGGTGTAACAGGGTGTCCTGGTCCCTTTAAGCTTAAAGGGGTCAGAAGTCCCCTTTCAAGGGAGCTGTAGTGAACAAAGGCCCAGCAAATGGCCTGTTGGTAGAGTAGAAGCGGATTGAGGGAATTAGGAAGGGATTGGAGGGGAAAAACTCAGGACCCTGTTCCTTTAAGGGTCCTGCTCTGCCCCACCAGAACTACAGCCTTCAACCCTGTACCATGTGTCTGCAATAATAGAGAGGGAAGGAGGGTCAGCATAGGGAGCCTTCTACAGCCCTAGTGTCATGGGATTATCTGAATAAAATCTGTTTTCCCCCTGCTATTTGGATAATTGGGAATATACGCTACAAGATAAAAATGATAATATTAAAATCAATGGCAAAATTCCCATCAGGCCCACACTTGCAACCTCTTAAATCTCCATACATCGCAATTTAAAATCTATTTCTAAAATGCCACTAGAGCTAGAATCCAAAGCTTTATGCTATCTGAAAATGTGGAACTCTGTGCCTTCAAATGGGATAAAGCAATTGCCTCTGACAGTAGCCTTTTCTAAGATGCTAAAATTGTGCCAGTTAAAATCAGGGATGGTGAGATTAACAATCAGAATTTAAGGTCTGCAATTTCATACCCTGCTTAGGGATCTAAATATTTTGGCAGATCATTATCAATTCTTATGAGGCCATTAACTTCTAAGCAATGCAACTGTAATTAGAAAGCCAAAAAAAAAATTGATCCTTGCTCTTTGTCATCAGTGTATTAATATTTTCTCTTTGTACAAACTTAACATTCAAATTTTACCACAGGGCTTTCTATGCTGAGAGTGCACTGAAGTCCATAAAGATTTTGATACTGGCTGTGAACTTTAGGTAACTTTAGTCTTTTCTTTCCTGAAAATTATTGCTGTTCATTTATTTGCTTTACACCCTGACTCTTGAGTATCTCTTTTATGTTTAATTTTAGCTGTACAGTCCCTTTCAGCATGTAAGCTTCAAGGTCAGAATCAACAGCATCCTTTGTTCTTTGCCAGTCTATCTATGAAGTGCAGTTATTGGCTACCTTGGAGGAGGCCACATGCTTCATTCCACACTTGAGTCAACATAAGGAAGGTTCCAGAATGGCAGCCAACTGTTAAAGGCAGGCGCAGGAAGGGAGACATATGGCAGTCCAGAATGAAGGGATGGACCAACGTACACAATGTGTTGGTCAGTGTGTGCTGTCGTCATGTCAGTTCTCATTGCTAAGTCACAACCACTGAAATCTAACATGTAGGTAAAAGCCTCCGTTATTTGAGTTTCTCTTATTTCTATGTTTGTTTCACTCTTTAGGGATGAAAACTATTGCTGTTCCATCAAAGGGGTATGGTCATTTTTTCATGTACAACTCTGTCTTATCTCCTTTGTTCTCTGTTTGTACAGCACGTAGCATGCTGGGGTCCTGGTCCATGGCTGATCCTAGGCATTGCAATCATACAAATAACAAATAATATCATTGAAAAAAATGTGCTTGCTAGTGACAAGTCAGCAGAGCTGTCTGGCAAGTAGACAGGAGCTGGTAGGAGTGGAGTGAAATTGACAAGGATCTGCTTAGGCTAGGTCTATACTACCCGCCTGAATCGGCGGGTAGAAATCGACCTCTCGGGGATCGATTTATCGCGTCCCAACGGGACGCGACAATCGATCTCCGAATCGGCGCTCTTACTCCACCAGCAGAGGTGGTAGTAAGCGCCGCCGACAGAAAGCCGCAGAAGTCGATTTTGCCGCCGTCCTCACAACGGGGTAAGTCGGCTGCGATACGTCGAATTCAGCTACGCTATTCACGTAGCTGAATTTGCGTATCTTAAATCGATTCCCCCCTGTAGTGTAGATGTACCCTTAGTTTCATTACTTCCTAATAGCTTCTGAGCAACAGCTGTGAAACAGAGAAGAGTCTTGTAAGTTTCCAGCTGCTGCTGCTCCAGAGACGCCTGCTGCTGGGGCAAGGGGGAGTGGATAAAGAGAGCCTTCCCCCCACTAGTAGCAGTGGAGGAGTAAGGCCCTGCTATTGCTGACCAAGCAGCAGAGTGAAACTTAATGGAATACGGTCAGCTCATCTGCTGGTCTTCAGTAGATCATTGGGCAGCTGGAAATATACCGTACAAACAGCAGCAGATGCACCAATATGATCCAGGGGATATGGGGAGAAGATAAGGGTCACAAGCTTTATAGCATTCCCACAACCTCTCACTCATTTTCCGATGGAGCTGCGTTGCCAAAGCGTCCCACGGTTACTGCTGACCTCATGATCCCCCTTTAAGATGGATTTCCCCAGCGCTGGTGGGGCCACAGAAAAGTTAACATAGCTCCACTGTGCATTAATTTTCCACTGGGTTTTTCACAGGACTTTGAGGGGACAGGGTGGATAGGCCTGTGGTCTGTTGAGGACTGCTTTGGCATTGCAAACAAGCACTTTAAGAGCAGGGAGGGGTGGGTTCCTGGTGCAGTCCGCAGGCTAGCGAGCTCTGCAGCAAAGCGTAGGAGTAAAGTCAGTCTGAAAAGAACCAGCTTAAAGCAACGTGGGGTGAGTTATAGCAGCCACTTCTATCTCTCTGTCTCTGATTTTGGATTCTTATCTTGTTGTTGTTCTGAATTCTGAGACATACACTGGTTCCGCTGCGACCTTCCAGCAAGAGTGTTTGTTTTCATCTAACTTCTCTGTGTTTGTGCTGTGAACATAACAAGGGACAATGTGTGGGCTGTCCTCTGACCACCCCTTCATGCGTCTGGCCTATCCCTGTCATCTGAGGGTTCCCAGCCCCATGGAGGATGCTCTGTAGGGCTTGGGGCAGGGGGAGATGTTGCCACACAGGCAGTTGTCCCCTGTGTGCAGGAAATGGGGCTTTGCATTGAGGGAACCATTAACAGTTCTTTGTGTCTCTCTCAGCTACATGCACACACAGACCCAAGCTGTTTTCTAGTGTTTGGATAAAGAGAGCCTTAGTCCTGGTCTACACTGGGGGCGGGGGGAGGGGATTGATCTAAGATACGCAACTTCAGCTACGAGAATAACGTAGCTGAAGTCGACATACCTTAGATCGACTTAGAATCACTTACTTCGCAGCCTCGTGGCGCGGGATCGACGGCCACCGTTCCCCTGTCGACATTGCTTCCGCCTCTCACTGCACTGAAGTTCAGCAGTCGACAGGAGAGTGATTGGGGATCGATTTATCGCATCTACACTACACGCGATAAATCGATCCCCGATAGATTGATTGCTACCCACCGATCTGGTGGGTAGTGTAGACGTACCCTTAGTTTCCAGGCTCCTTATGCTCTAACTAGGAAGAGCTTTCCCCACAACATCTCCCCCTTTCCCAGCTCTGCTCAGAGCAGCAACCTGTTCTCACTGCTGTAAACTTGTTTAAAGAAACAATACTCAATTAGGGAACTCTCCATAGTGCAGTTGAGAGGCGGTGGTGCGGTATATGATGCACCTCTATGAAACTACTGTCTTGTTCTCCAAAATCTCAGCTTTTATTAAAAAAAAAGTAAGCCTCTAGCTTGTAGGGGTGCAAAGAAACCCGAAACATGTGAGTTGAGTGTACCAGATACAGGAACGTCTATGGGAGCCTGCCGAAAGCCTGGAGTAATAGCTCAGAAAGGGAGATCATCCTTATTCATTGGAGTGAGGGGGTTCCCTCAGATGCTGACTGATGATAGTTAACAATGTTGACATTGTGTCCCTCCAGTGCAGGGGCCAGATTCACAAAGGTATTTAGGCACCTGAACATAGGCACCTAGTGGGATTTTCAAAGGTACCTGTGTGAGTTTCAAAAGCACCTAACCCCCATTTGCTTCCAAGAGGTGTCAGGCACCTCCGCAACTTAAGTGCTTTTGTAAATCCTGCTAGAAGCCTATCTGCACCTATACCTTTGGGAATCTGGCCCAAGGAGCCTAGTGGAGCCCAGGGGCAGATTCAAGCCCTTCCTCAAGGAGCCCTGTAGAGCAGCACAATCATATTTTGAGCCCCTTGCACAATCACCATTGACCGACCTCTCCTTCTGGGGATTCGCAGGGACGGAGCTTATTTTGTAGGTGGAGCATGAAAGCGTATTGCCAGCTCTTTTCCTCCCCACTCAACCTTGGTTACATACTTTTTATTCAGTGTTGATCAGTGCGCCGTGAAATACCTCAGCCTATGCCTCCTCCTTTTCACTGGCCACTAATAAGCCCTTCTTCCATGCTCTCCTGGACTGTTACCCTCACTTTGCCTTATGTTTGTCTTCTCTTATTTACACTGGGATCACTTCAGGGCAGGGAATGTGGCTTTCTCTCTGGTTGGGAAGTGCCATTTACAGCGCTAGATAAATGTTTTATAATAAAAATAATAAGCACATAAGCAAGTTAAACAGAGGAGACTCGCCAGCATTCAGATTAATCAGAACAGAGAGAGTCTAATATCCGGTGGGGTGACTAGCCCATAATTTAAACCCCAGCCATTGTTGGCACTTTTCTCTATGAATGTTGAGATTTGCTTCCTGAAAGTCATGAAGGTGCTTGAACCCTCATCTGTTCTTTTTTGGCACCAATAATCTTTATCAGCACCCCCCCCGGTCCGGGGCTGAACCACAAACAGCAAACAAACATCCAATATCTGAAGCATAAAATTAATCCTGGTGTTTATCTAAAGTGTAAAATAGCTAAACATACCCGTATCCCTATGCTGTGGCAACAGCGGATGGATCCCATTTATTGCTAAATATCGTGCTGCAAATAAAACTTATAAATAATAGATTGCCTTTAGTCCTGGGCTAATGTGTTTTAGGAACAGGGATGAGGAAGAAATTTAAGGCATTGGAAACAAATTTATATTCCTGTGTTTTGTTGCAGCAAATCAGTACAAAGCAAATGAAGGCCCCACCCCATTCCTGAATATTGATTTATGGAGAATATAATTAATAAAGCTTTTGATCATGGAGGATCTTTCATATTACCTGACAGTAACATCTGACCTACGAACAGGAATACAGATGGAGAGGAGGTAATAGTATACTTATCCTGAGATGACGGGTCAGATCCTCAGTTGGAATAAATGAATATAGCTCCAGGGATCTCAGTGGAGCTACGTTGCTTTATACCAGCTGAGGACAGGGACGGCTCTGGCTTTTTGGCCGCCCCAAGCAAAAGAAAAAAACAAAACAAAAAACAAAAAACGAAGCGGCCAGAACGGCAAAGCAAAGAAAAAAAAAAACAACCTACAGGGCGGCCGGAGCGGAACAAAAAAAAAAAATAAAGCATGGCCGTGCCGCCCTAGGACTGGGCAGAATGCCGCCTCGAACAATCTGCCGCCCCAAGCACCAGCTTGCTCAGCTGGTGCCTGGAGCCGGCCCTGGCTGAGTATCTGAATATATGCTGTAGCGTCTAGGGGTGGATAGTGGGGTGGGACATGTAGGGACACTGCCTCCCTAACTGTATACATTGATTTTTTTACAGTAGTTTACAATTCAGATGAAAAATAAAAACATTTTCTACCCACCCATGATTCCTAATGTGAGGTAGAGCCCTGAAGTGGGACTGGGATCCTGTGGGTCCCACTGCCATAATAGCAGGAGTGGGATAAAAATCCAAGAAACAATGCAGGAGCGGGTGGGAGTGGGTATTGCAGGACAGGAGCGGGATTTAAAAAATAGTTCTCCTGCACCACAAACAACATGAATGCCCCGGCCAGCAGCCATTGCTTTCTGGCCACCCAGCTCTGAAGTTCTGCGCTGCTGCTAGCAACGCTGCTGCCTTCAGAGCTGGGTGGCCGGAGAGTGGTGGCTGCTGACCATGGGCCCTGCCCCCCAAATATAAAAATCAAACTATGTCTGTGATAGCCTCTTAAATGTGCCCATGCAGACAGTCAGGCCTTCTATACACAGATGGGGAATTTAAGAAGGACCTTTCCCCTCCCTTTTTAAATCCTTCTTCCAGGTGGAGCCGGCAGCAACCAGGACCTGGTTCAATATGTAAGGTTCCTTTTCAACAATACAACACAGAACTGGCTCAAGCTCCCACCCAGTAACCTGGGAAAATTACACACCACCCCCTGGGTGCCTCTAAGAGGCAATACTTGGCCTCTTGCAAGCAGAGTCTGAGTGTAGCAAAGAAACTTTTAATGAAAGGAGGGAAGTCACCTGACATTAATTAGGGAAAATGCTGCAAGCAGGATTCATAATCATAAAACTGTGATCAGGACACCCACCCCAGAGTGCGTGGGGCAGTGCCTTCTGCCTCATGTTCTTGAGTTCTACAACCAAAATTTCCTTTTCTGTGCCCCTTTCTGCTCCCTCATCACATCCCACTCACAGTGGTTGTCCTTGGTCAGTGAGGACCCAGGGTTCAGAGATGCACCTGTGTGAGTTCATCTCCCACCGGGGGTGGGCGGGAGGGAAAGAAGGCACCTTGCTTGCTCTGCCATCTGAGCACTTGCTTTTTATAGAGTCATAGCTGTACATCTTAGTCCACTAACATTCAATTTGTGCACTCACCTTGAACTTCTAGGTTTTTTTTTTTTTTGACATAACATCCTTGATCCATATTTGTCAGAGTTCTGATGATCAAATAACAGGGCCCATGAAAAAAATAAAATGATAGCATTCCAAACGTATTTTGTATCTTAATATCCATTTCAATATGGTATATTATGTAATATACAATTGAAATTGAAAGCTCTCTGAGGTAGGAGCCATTTTTGTTATTTGTTTGAACAGTGCCTAACACAGTGTGGGTCTGTGTTGGTGCTACCACAATGCAAATAAAGAATAACTGATGGAGAACTCTCAGCAGCAGTTCACTGACATTTGCCAGTTCTTCACTCTTTTCAAAATATTGAACAAAAAATTAGTTTGGCATCAGTTTAAGTTGTGCATCTGACCATTCCTCTCTCCTCTTCCACAGTGCATGAGGACGTTCTGCCATGTCATTTAAGAAAGGAGTTCACACAGCTGGAAAGCTCCTAATTTTTTTCTGAAATTTGAAACTTCTTATGTGACATCCTGGAAACCTTTTTGACTGGGGCTCCAGAGCCCTATGGTTTGGTTTGTGTAATAACTGGATGCATTCACAACCCCATGGTCTCAGGAATCTGTCAATGTTTAGTTCCATTAAACTACCCGCAATAGGGCACGAAATCATGTTCTCATTAAGAGTTCTGTTTCACACATTTCATGCATCAAAGAGTTGCAAGTATACTTGTATCATTTTTTTGTTTTTGTTTTGTTTTCCTGACATTTTTAGGTAGTTTAAAATTCCACAGACTCTTTCCACTGCCCTGTTTCTCTGAAGAAAGCTGGTCATGTGTTTAAAATCAAACTATTGAAAAACCATCAAAGGCTATAGCAGGCAGCTGACGACTGTTTATGGACTTTAGTCCATGAATTATACAGCACATTGTTTTCTTCAAATCGACCACTTCAGTAGACGAGAAGAACTGTTACAATGTTCTTGTTCTTGACTAGGTCTCTTGCCACACGCTGGAAGGTCTCTATAAAAATGAAGTGGGTATCATTACTTCTGGAAGATAAGACTTCAATATGTGGCATATGTTGCAATTTCCCATTATTCTTGCATTTGTGGGCTGAGTCCAATCTGCCACACTGGCCAAAGGGCCGGGCCAGCTCTGGCTTTTTGCCGCCCCAAGCAAAAAAAAACAAAACAAAAAAACGGGGCGGCCAGAACGGCAAAGCAAAAAACAAACAAACAACTGCGGTGCGGCCGGAGCGCGGGTGCAGGGGGACCGGCTGGGGGGGGGGGGGGGGGGAGGGAGCAGGCAGGAGAGAGAGAAGGGGGCAGCCAGGGCTACAGCAGGGGCGCTGCCACGCGGCCCCTCCCGCTGCGCCGCCTCCTGCCGCGAGGGCTCTGCTCCGGTCGCCGGGGAGGGAAGGAAGAGGACTGCCCTGCAAGGTGCTCTGGTTCTCCGCGCCGCCCCTCCCTACAGGACGGCCGGAGCGGAACATTAAAAAAAAAAAAAAAAAGTGCGGCTGTGCTGCCCTATCATTGGGCAGAATGCCGCCTCGAACAATCTGCCGTCCCAAGCACCAGCTTGCTCAGCTGGTGCCTGGAGCTGGCCCTGCCAAAGGGCCATTGCATGGCCTTTGCTTCTGCTTCTGAGTCCTTTGTGAGTTGTTGACATCACCTGTGATCACAAAGTTTGTGGTATTGATCTTTCTTGCAGGATTTTGGAATATTCTCTGTAACAGAGTCAAAATACACACAGACAAATTCTCAACCTCCTGTGACTCCTTCAGCAAAGCCTGTGTGAGTGGAGCCTTAGAAATTACTATTACCAGCATTTTTTGGCATTTGTGGGTGCTACTGTAAGTAAAGTGCTAGTGTCTAAGGCAGAATCTGGAAGTTCATGCAGGGATTCCAATCCAAGAAAGGCCAAGGAAGTCATCTGTTCTGGTTTTGATAGTGAGCTCTATACCCATCCAGTAACGCTAAATACATTGGCATGCCAATAAATGGGGGAGAGGGGGTTATCCACATATCACTCCTCTGCTTCTATTAGGCCTCAGGAAACGAAGGCAACTGGTTGCCTTTCTCTTTCTTGTTGATGTTGTGTGAGAAAAGCCTCCAGATCATACAGTGAGACATTTGTCACTGCCATGTTCTATACCTAGACACCCTTTCATGCTAGAACAAGGTGATTCTTGGATTGGCTATGAAACACATGGAAGGTTGGGTATGAATTTCCTCACATATATGTTAAGTATCAGGGGGTAGTTTTTCCTCTCCTGGAATTGACACCTCCTCATCTATTATTGGGAGTGGACTACATCCACCCCGATTGAATTGGCCCTGTCAACACTGGTTCTCCACTTGCGAAGTAACTCCCTGCTCTCCATGTGTCAGTATATAATGCCTGCATCTGTAACTTTCACTCTATGCATCCGAAGAAGTGAGGTTTTTACTCAGGAAAGCTTATGCCCAAATAAATTTGTTAGTCTTTAAGGTGCTACCAGATTCCTTGTTGTTCTCACATATATGCTCATCCTTTGGTGTTGTCCTATTACTCCTGCACTATCATTGTTTGCTGAAAAGTCTGTGAATATTTTTTTCTTTATTTTTTTTAAATAAGAGTTAAGCCCAGTTATAGCATTTTAGCACTTGTTCCTCAAATCTGTTGATAACTACTTTTTTCTCTCACTTTTTTTAAATGCAGGTGAGATGAAGAGCCCATGCATCACATTTTGTTATGCATTGGAATACCTTGTAAACTTTCAATAGCATTATTGCATCAGCAGCAGAACTTCTGTCATGTTACCATTCCCTGCCAATAAGGAATAGAATCCACACACAGTTCTGTCTTATGTCCCCAGGCTCTTTTGCAAAATCTGATGACCTGCAAAGACGTTGTCTGTCTTTTGACCTGCCACTATGTGTGGATATTGGGAGGTGGGTTTTGAGATATACTTTGTCAATCAGTTGACATGCACTTCAGACTCAATTCTCAAAGTCCTCTTCTGCCTCTGCAAGAGCAAATGCTAGAGACTCTTTTTTGATACCTATAGTATTTTTCTAGGTAAACTGCAGGTGATAAAGGTGAAATTCTTTTTGATTCTAGGCAGTAGATCATTCATAGAATGATAGAAATGTAGGGCTAGAATGAACCATCAAGTCCAACCCCTGCACTGAGGCAGGACCAAGTAAACCTAGACCATCCCTGACAGATGTTTGTTTAATCTGTCTTAGAAACCCCTTAGAAGTCTATTCCAGATTTGAACTACCATTATATTATTTTCCCTAATATCTAATCTAAATCTCCCTTGCTGCAGGTTAAGCCGATTACTTCTTGTTCTCCCTCCAGTGGACATGGAGAATAATAATTGATCCCCATCTTCTTTATAACAGCCCTTAATGTATTTGAAGATTGTCATCAGGTCCCACCTCATTCTTCTTTTCTCAAGATGCCTAGTTTTTTTAACCTTTCTTCATAGGTCAGGTTTTCTAAACCTTTTATCAGTTTTGTTGCTCTCTTCTGGACTCTCTCCAGTTTGTCCACATGATTCTTAAAGTGTGGCATCCAGAATTGTGGCATCCACAATACTTCAGCTAGGCCTCACCAATGCTGAGTAGAATGGGACAATTACTCCCGTGTTTTACAGACGGCATCCCTGTTGTTACATGCCAGAATAATATTAGCCTTTTCTGGAACTGCATCACATTGTTGACTCATATTCAATTTGTGATCCTCTATAGCTCCCAGATGCTTTTCAGCAGTACCTCTGCCTAGCCAGTCGTTCCCCATTTTGTAATTGTGAATTTGATTTTTCCATCCCAAGTGAAGGATTTTGCACTTGTCTTTATTGAATGTCGTCTTGTTGAATTCAGACCAATTCTCTAATTTGTCAAGGTCATTTTGAATTCTAAACCTGTCCTCCAAAGTGCTTGCAACCCTCCCAGCTTGGCATCCTCTGCAAATTATATAAGCATACTATCCACTCCATTGTCCAAGTCATTAATGAAAATACTGAATAATACTGGACCCAGGACTGATCTATGCAGGATCCCATTAGATACGCCCTCCCAGTTTGATAGCAAACTATTGATAACTACTCTTGGAATACACTCTTTCAACCAGTTGTGCATCCACTTTATAGTAATTTCATGTAGGCCACATTTCCCTTGTTTACTTATGAGAATGTCTTTCCACTCAAGCATTTTGCTCTAAGAAGGGCCAAGCAAGGCTTGTGCTGTGTTTTGATCATGAACTCCACATACACACAGCAAGGCTAAACACATTAGAATGCCCGTAAGTGCCTTATTTCACAATATGCACATACCACTGCTCTGCTTCTGTTATACTCAGGAAATGAAAGCAAATCTCTATCTTATTGAAGCTGCAAAAGGGATGCCCACTGGCCATATCATCAGACATCTTCTACTGCCATCTCCTGCTTCTTTTCACTATATCATGCCAGACCAGCTGGAGTTACTCTTTAAATGGTTGTGTAATGTGTACAACACCGGGTATGAAGTTTTTGAGATGTATGCGCATTCCCTGGAGTCTTATCATTTCTGAAGTATTTTTATGTGTTGGAAACTCAGGCCCAGATCCTCAGAGGTATTTAGGCTCCTAACTTTTTGATTTCAATGGAAGTTAGGAGCCTAAATACCTTTGTGTGTCTAGTTTTATTTTACATGGATCAGATTCAGTCACATGAGTAAGAATGAGGATGTGTGATCTTCAGATCTGATTTCTCTTTCGTGAGCTCACATTTTTTTATTCAAGGTGAGATGATAAATCATTGTATCACACTCTTTTATGCATTAGCATCCTTTGTCAATTTTCAATAGCAGCTTTGCTGAGAAAGACTGTGGTGTTGTTCTGTGACGTTGCTTCAGCAACAAACCTCTTTCTATCAGGGTTACTGCCAAGCATGTATGAAAATCACAAAGCAGTACTGTCCTATGTCTCTCACCTCTTTTTCAAGATCTGGGTTGACGTCTGTCTTTTGAACTGCTATACTTTTTTGTGATTGGGTGGTGGATCTGGGGATCTTCTATGTTACAGTCAACATGCACTTGGACTCGTTTCTCAAAGTCCCGTTCCCTCTCTGACAGGGGAACCTTTTCTTTTCTTTTTTAAGGCAGAGATTCAGCCAAATAGTTTTATTTAAGAATGGCCTGCAAAGGCTTAAGATCTGTTTTGATACTGCATAGGGGAAGAGTTCATTAAGGTTTAAATATATCCCCAGAAAATATTGTCTTTTCAATATGTACATACTGCCTTTGATGCAGCATCTGCCACTACCAGCTTTCTCGCATTGGCATTTTAAAGTGCCACAGCATAGATGGAAACATTAGCTCTCTTAGTGTTTGTATAACTCTAAAAGATGGGGGTCTGAGTTTCCCTAGATGTATATTCATCACCAGAAGTCTCCTTATCACACCCGAAGTATCAATTAGTTACCATGGTACACTTGCAGTTAGTACATGTCAGTTTCGGTTAAGCTCAACATTATTTTAAACTCTCCCTGAAATTCTAAAAGTATGCTTTTGTGGTATCTCACTTCACATATCACTTTCTTGTACTGTAATAATTATCTTATGACTTACGGTCAAATGATCAGTTAAATACAATTTACCTAGTAACTGCTTACTTCATTACTACCATACCATTTTATACCTAGGCCTTAGCTGTGCTAAGATAAATGTCATACAGGTTTGAGGCCTATAGGTCTTTGTGTTACAGTCTTAGAATACCTGTGCTTTCCCTATAAATGGTTGTTGCATACACAGTAGTAGCTACACATCTAAATGTAGACATTGGGCTGAAATTGTTTTAAAGCCACAGATAACAGAGTAGAAAGTCTTCTTTCCATTTTGAGTGATGCTAGTGAAATTGCTGGTATTGGCAGAGCTGGCTGATTGCTAAGGCCTTTTAGGGTTCCCCTGACTTTCAGATATTTTTTGCATTTCCTTTTCTCGCTAATCTTTTCTCATCCCTCTGTCTTTGAGGCAAGTGTGGACAGTTGGCCATGTGTTTATAATAAAAGTCTTTGGCCAAACTGGTTGCTGAAGACAATCACAAGTCAACATCTGACATCAATGTTTCTAATGTGTCATGTTATTCACAGAATGAGCTATACCCTCCTAGCTGGTGAGTGACCCCTCCGCAAACTGGTCACATCCCTACTCTTCACTGTTGAATATTGTATTTATTACCACACGTCAAGGTTTTGCATTCTTTCTTTTTTAATTGTGACCGACACCAATCCACCACAGTGACTAAAGAGCTCTTGTGTGGTACTTCTTTATGCACTGGAGTCCCTTGTGAACTTTCAGCTGTAACTTTGCTAGTTAGATCTGTGGTATTACTCTTTTTTGTTGCATAATCACCACAGTCACATTCCTGTCCATCAAGTCCACAGACAATTCTGTCTTATGTCTCTAGCCTCTTATACAAGGCCTGATCAGTCACAAGTTGATGTTGTCTGCCTTTCGAACTGCCGTGGTGTGTTGAAGTTAGGTGGTGATTTTGGTATACTCTCTGTCACAGAGACACACACACTTGGTTATGGAGATATCCTATCTCCTAGAACTGGAAGGGACCTTGAAAGGTCATCTAGTCCAGCCCCCTGCCTTCACTAGCAGGACCAAGTACTGTTTTTGTCCCAAATTCCTAAGTGGTCCCCTTAAGGATTGAACTCACAACCCTGGGTTTAGCAAGCCAATGCTGTTATATTTCTCAAAGTCCTGTTACTCAGCTGATAGATTGTTTAAGTGGATACCTATGAGGAGCATTGCTAATTTTAGTATCTGTTTGCATATGTGTTACTTTTGTAGGTAATTCATAGGCATCCAAGGTAAAATCTTTTGATTCTGGGTGGAAGTTATCAAAGCATTTAGGCCAACAAAAGCTTGAGGTGTATTTACACAGTCCATAAACTGTGTAAATTATTTGTGTTTGTCTTCTTATTTCTTACACGTAACTGAGAAAATTGCCAAAGTTCCACAAAGCTCTATACAGCTGTTTTAAAGGACTACACAATCTTGTTTAGGGCAGAGGGGAAGTGAAGGCAACTATACAAAATAATATATAACAAATGGAAGAAAAGGGAAGTTGGTAATGATATAAATCAGAAGCTATGAATTGTAGAAAATTGATAAGGGAAATAAGGAGAAATCCATGGCCAGCAGAACTGAGGACAATAAGGTGTTTTTAAGTATATTAGGAACAAGAAGAATACTGTAATGTTGTTGGTCCATTTATAGATGGGCATGGTAGAACTAGAAATAATAATACAGAAAATGCAGAAGTGTTCAATAAATATATCGGTTCTGCATTTGGTGGAAAACAGATAATGTAACCTCATCATATGATGATAACACTCTTTCCATTCCACTAGTGTTTCAGGAGGATGTTAAACAGCAGCTAATAAAGTTAGACATTTTTAAATCAGGAGGCCAGATAACTTACATCTAAGAGTTTTAAAAGAGCTGGCTGAGTAACTCGCTGGATCATGTATGTTGATTTTCACTAAGTCTTGGAACACTGGGATCATTTCAGAAGATGGGAAGAAAGCTAATATTGTGCTAATATTTTAAAAAGCTAAATGGGGTCACCTGGATAATTATAGGCCTGTCAGTTTGACATTGATCCCAAGCAAGATAATGGAGTGATTGATATGGGACTTGATTAATAAAGAATAAAAGGAGAGTAATATAATTAATACTAATAAACATGGGTTTATGGGAAATAAATCCTGTCAGACTAACTAGATATATTTTATTGATGAGATTACAAATTTGGTTGATTATGGTAATAATCTTGATTGTAATATACTTAGACTTCTGTAAGACGTTTGACTTGGTATTTGCACAATATTTTGATTAAAAAACTAGAATGATATTAAATTAATATGGCACACATTAAATGAATTAAAACCTGGCTAACTTATAGGTCTCAAAATGTAATTGTAAATGGGGAATCATCATTAAACAGGTGTGTTTATAGTGGGCTCCCACAGAGATCTGTTCTTGTCCTTACACTATTTAATGTATTTATCAGTGACCTGGAAGAAAACATAAAATCATCACTGATAAAGTTTGCAGATGACTCAAAAGTTGGAGGAGTGGTAAATAATGAAGAGGACAGGCCACTGACACAGAACAAAGCAACAGAGGGTCCTGTGGCACCTTTAAGACTAACAGAAGTATTGGGAGCATAAGCTTTCGTGGGTAAGAACCTCACTTCTTCAGATGCAAGTATTGGGAGCATAATCTTTCGTGGGTAAGAACCTCACTTCTTCAGATGCAACTTGCATCTGAAGAAGTGAGGTTCTTACCCACGAAAGCTTATGCTCCCAATACTTCTGTTAGCCTTAAAGGTGCCACAGGACCCTCTGTTGCTTTTTACAGATTCAGACTAACACGGCTACCCCTCTGAAACTTGACACAGAACAATCTACATTGCTTGGTGCAAGCAAACAATATATGTTTTGGTATGGTTAATTGTAAATGTGTACATCTAGGAACAAAGAATGTATTCCACCCTTACAGGATGGAGCACTCTATCTTGAGAAGCAGTGACTCTAAAAAAGCTTTGAGGGGTTTTGGTCAATAATGAGCTGAACATGAGCTCCTAGTGTGACATTGTGGCCTAAAAGAACTTACGTGATCCTTGGATATATAAACCGGGCAATCTCAAGTAGGAGTAGAGAGGTCATTTTACCTCTGTATTTGGCACTGTTGCAACCACTGCTGGAATATTGTATCCAGTTCAAGAAGGATGTTGAGACATTGGAGAGGATTCAGAGAAGAACAATGAGAATGAATAAAGTATTAGAAAACATGCTTTACAGTAATAGACTCAAGGAGCTCAATCTATTTAGTTTAACAAAGAGAAGGTTAAGGGATTACTGGATTACAATCTAAATAAGTACATAGGAACACATATTTGATAATGGGCTTGTCAATCTATCAAAGAAAGGTGGTAATCGGCAGCAACTATCCTAATACAAGGATGATGTCTGCCAGGGGGAATAGTCATTGATGAAACTTAATATGGCTGAGGAGTCCAATCCATGCTCTATAGGTTTTCCCACATATGTGACAGGTGGTTGCTTGGAGACAACACAACTGCTGGTCAGGATGGCTGTACACCTTTTTTCCTCCTCTGCTGTTTCTCGGCCTCTTAAGCAAGATGATTCTCTTCAAAATGGGCTGAGGCTTGATGCCTGATATGACACCATTGCAGTCTATTGCCAGCCAGCTCTTCCCAGTTTGTGAGGTCAATGCCTCCCTTCTTAAGATATACTTTCATGGTGTCCTTGTAGTGTTTCCTCTGTCCACTCAAGTTCTCTTACCATGACTAAGTTGAGAAAAGAGGACTTGCTTTAGAAGATGAGTATCAGCTGTCCTCATACAATGGCCAGCCCAGTGTGTGAAGTTGGTGTTTCATAATCTTTGCCTCAACGCTATTGATGTTAACTGCAGAGAGAACACTGGCATTGGTGTGATGGTCTACCCATCTGATATAGAGAATCTTCCTAAAGCAGCACTGTTGGTACCACTCCAGACACTTAAGATGACTTTGGTATGTCACCCATGTCTCACACCCATAAAGAAGAGTGGGGATGACTACTGCATTGTAGACCAGGATCTTAGTTTCCATCTGCAGATCTCTGTCAATAAAGACACAACAAAGCAACTTTCCAAAGGATACGCTGGCACAATGGATTCTATGTTCAATCTCCACATCAAGATTGGATGTCTGAGAGAGGTGGCTACGAAGGTGAGGGAAATGTTCAACATTTTTCAGGGGATCAGCACTGATGACAGTTAGTGGGAGAAGGGGAGAAACCTGTGCTGGGACAGGCTGGTGGGGCACCTGAATCTTCCCAATGTTGAGGGAAAGCTCCAGGCTATGATAGGAACCTGAGAAAAGATATAGGAAGTCAGCCTTGGTGTGTGTGAGGATAGCACAGTCATCAGCATACTGAAGGTTGGTCATAACAGTCCTTACTTTTAGAATGAAGATGCTGGAAGTTGAAGAGCTGGCCATCCATGTGATACTCAATCCATTTCTAGAACAAGGGTGGTCACGAATAAGAATCAAGATCACGGGCAAGATAGATGGGAAAAAAGTGTTGGGGCAATAACACAGCCCTGGACATCTGAATCTAGACAGCACCTTCCATAATATGTCATGATTGATAGAATCAAAGGCCTTAGTTAGGTCAATAAATGTCATAAACAAGAGCTGGTGTTATTCTTTACACTTCTCTTGGATCAGTCGTGAAACAAAAATCATGTTAGTGGTGCCCCAAGATGGTCTGAAACCACATTGGGATTCTGGAAGGATGTCCTCGGGATGAGGGAGGAGACGTTCAAAAGGAAGCGAGCAAGGATCTCCGCAGCAATGGAGAGGAGGATAATGCCTCAGTAATTCCCACACATTGATTTGTCCCCTTTCTTAAAAATGGTCACAATATTGGCATTCTTTAGGTTGGGTAGAATTTCCTCATTAACCGAAATTCTAACAAGAAGTTGATGAATGAAGTTTTTATGTGAGTGCTATTCCGCCAGCTTTGAAGACCTCCACGGGGATGCCATCTGGGCCTGACACCTTGTTGTTTCTAGCTGAGTTATGGCTTGCTAAACTTCCTCAGAAGATGGGGGCAGGTCAGCAAGAGGTTCTATTACTGGATGCTGTGGAATGGACTAGATGGTGGCAGCTGAGACTTCAGATTTGCAGTGCAATAAAGTCTCAAAATGCTCCTTCCAATGTTGCTTGAGGGCTACATTGTCGTTAAGAAGGGTGGAGCTGTTCTGGGATTCCAGAAGGGTTGTGCTGTTTGAACTTGGCCCATAGATGGCTTTCGTTGCTTGAAAAAAGCTTCTTGTGTCATGCTGATGAGTGAAGCTCTGGATCTCCATGGCCTTTGCTTGCCAACACTGATTCTTGATGTCATGCAGCTTCCTTTGAACTACAACTTTAAGCAGATGATAAGTTTCTTGTTTTTGCTGGTTTGAGAGTTCGTTCAGTCAAGTGCAAAATGTGCTTCTCTTCTGATGAATAAGTGCTAGGATTTTCTCTTTGTTCTCATCAAACCAATCCTGATGGCGGTGAGTGGAGTATCCAATCAATTCAGCACATGCCTTGTGAATAATGGTCTGGAACTCCTCCCAGTGTGTTTTGGATGTCATTGATGTTGTCAGGTAGGTCAGGGAGCTTGTCATAGAGGCATGGCTGATGAGTCTCACGACTAGCTCATTTTGAAGTGCCTCGATGTTAAATCTCTTCTGCATTCCTTTCGGTTGTTTATGGTATTGTGGCGCAAGCCACATGTTCGTGATTGATCTGCCTAAATGATGGACTGTCCAGCAGTCATCTGTACCTCTCATGACTCGTGTAATATGGACATCAGTAAAATCACTAGCTCTGTTGCTGACATACTCAAGAAGATGACAGTATTCGGATGTGGGTGTTTCCAAGTGGTCTTATATTTGTCCCTCTGTCTAAAGATAGTATTTGTGATAAGCAAATCATGTTCCACACATTTACTGAGGATATGCTGTTAGAGCAAGGATTTTACATGGCCCAATGGCTGGAAGTTGAAGCTAGACAAATTTAGACTGGAAATAAGGAGTAAATTTTTAAGAGTGAGAGTAACTAACCAGTGGAACAATTTACCATGGGTGGTGGTGGATTCTCCATCCCTGACAATTTTCACACCAAGATTGGATGTTTTTCTAAAAGATATGCTCTAGGAAATATTTTGGGGAAGTTCTATGACCTATATTATACAGGAGGACAGACTAGATGATCACAATGGTCCATTCTGGCCTTGGAATCTATGAACTGTGGTTAAATTGCACTTTGTATCTCTCATTATGGACCCCAATGGTGAGCATCAAAGGTTTGTTTCAACTTCTTGTCATTATTTTTTGCTTCTACAATTAACAGAAGCATTTCCTGGATCTCATCAGAGGCATCTTTCATTGAGTAACTCTTACTGGGAATTTTTGGTCTCTATCCTCCAGTTATATGAAGCTCCTGCTTAGTCCAGCCATCAGGGAAGGAGGAGGAAAGGTGGCTTTCCTTGCCCCTACAATCTTGGGGTCAGCTAGTGCAAGTTAGAACGGCCATAAGACTTCTCTAACTTATGCTTCTTTGGAAAAGTCTTCCACCTATCCTCTGGCCAGACCTCCTCCCACACAAGGCCCCATCCCTGAGCTAACTAGAAATGCCCCCTGTATGCAGGATTTCCCTCAGACAGTGGAGTCCTCATATGCACCTTTAACGATCTATTATCTCATTGAAACCTCACACCATCTGGAAGCATTGTAATCTTCCAGCCCAACCTGTGTTTGTGCAATTTAACTTTTCCAGGGCTGTTGCTGGGAAAGCTGCTCCAATTGTGTTCGTTTTTTCTTTCTCTGTGTTCTCTTTATAATGTCTGCAGTAGCACAGTTCAGTTCCTGTGAAGCTTGCATTTTTAATAGAAGATGTTCCTCGGTTGCTATAGCCTGGCTCTTCAGCTGCATTTTCCTCTTGCTGGGTTCTTTCTTTCACTGTGTACATGTTGTCTCTTTGCTCAGCTTTTGTTGTGGTCGGGATAGATGGCTTCATTTTTTTTTCTTCTGCACTGAGAGGTATTTCTTGCCCTCTGCTTTTCCGTGCTTTTTGGTTTTCTGTCCCTTAGCTGACTCTCTGCTGCACGTTCTCTGGTGCTCCAACCATGCTTTCTCTCCTTCACACACATTCTCCCACTGTCAAGTATTCTGTGAGTGCCCACATCCCCCCCTTTCATCACTCACAGTCTGAGCTGAGTCAGTTACCCTTTTGCGTTGCAGGGGGTGGGTTTCTGGCCCCTATTCCACCCCTCGCCGTTCCTTCCACAGTTGCTCAAAGCTCCCTCAGGCAGCTGCTGGGAGAGCACCAAGCAAACACTGCTTTTACTTGCACAGCTTCAGTTCAGGAAAGAACTTAAGCACCTGCTTGGAGTCCATTCCCATTCAGGACAGCAAATCACAGATGTACTTCAAGTCAAGCATGTGCTGAAGTGCTGTCCTGAACAGGGATGGTTTCCTGAACTGAGGTCACGGTAAGTCTCTTTCTTGCTGCCTACATCAAGACTTGTGCCCCATCTCCCTACATCTTTCACTCATTCTGCCTATGGGGAAGGACATGAAGATGCCCCACTTGCAGACAGCAGGTCCTCCCAACTCCTCAGCCCAGTGCTTGTGGGTGGGGATTGACAAGCTGTCCGTGGCTGGGGGCAGTGAAGATCCCTGACAGATGCCACCAGCTCCCCTCCTCACTGCACAGGAAAAGGCAATGGCTGTACCCACCCTTGCTTCCCTTCTCCACTGCCTAGGGGAAGGGAGTGATATTTCCATGCCCCATCTGGGCTCTTTCCATCTGCCTCTCCATTTCCCCACAGCCTGAGGGACAGGAGCTGTGAGTAAATATTCCCACTCCCTTTCCCCAGTCTAGCCCCCTCTATTATGGAGTAGGGGAAGACAGGATATCAGGTGCCCTCCTGAAGAACCAGCAGCCCTGCAGGTGTTTGGCTGAAAGGTGGAGTGGAGAGCTCTGAGATTTATACTAATGGGGTTGTGAGAAAGGCACATTAGCCAACAACGCTCCCCACTCTGACTGGGGAGAGAGTGATCCCTGTGAACTTCCTCTCCAGAGCCCATGCAATTCTTCAGGGGGTCAGAGCTCCTCCTTCTCCTCTCCCTGTGCTTTCACTGCCCTTCAAGGCAGAGTTTTGTTCTTCTCGCTCTTTGCTGCAAGCAGTGAATGAGCACTTCTTGGCTACAGATGGAGACGCAGCCCTGTCAGACACCACAGAAAACAGTGCCAGGTCCTGTTTGCAAATTAACTGCTCCTTTTTCTCTCACCAAGTATTTTATGAAGAAACCAAGTCTGTGTAATTTGTAGTCTGAGCTCTTGTTTGAGCTGATGACCCCATTAGTAGGCTCCATGTGGATATAACACTCTGAGGGGTAGAATATATCAAGTGGCACAAGTGGTTTTTGCACACAAACCATTCCTCCCCCTCTCAGTCTCTCCTGCAGGGGACCAAAGGTGAAGTGAGGGAGCACCTCTTTGGGACAGGGTGGTGCTAAAGAAGTAGGACCTGCTATTAACATTATAAGCCTGCTAACTACAAATACCATTGAAGCTCATCAGGTAATTTGGGCAATTCTTGCAGGACATTAAACATATGTTGCAAGCACAAAGTATGGAGGGAGGGAGAGGTCCAAAGTCCTCCAGCTTTTACTGCCCAAGTAGTCTCCATAATGTCCTGCTACCACGTCCACCTTCACATTCCATTGAGTGCTTCTTGCTGTTAAACAGGAGCCAGGGTGATGAAGGATAAGGGGAGAAATAGGACAAGCCCTTAAGAGAAAGGAGGAGTTGCTGCTGCTGTCTTGTCAGGTCATCGTGATTCTTAATTTTTGTAACAAAGCTGCTGTCTGGTTTGGCAGCAGGTCAGTCCGGTCACATGCATCCCACGGGCAGTGTTCCCCAGACATCTGAAAGCTGAGTCTCTGCTCCAGGAAAATGAAACCTGTCGCAACCTGCCATTGTTACAGGCATATCCAAAATGAACACCCACTCGGCACTCATCTACACTAGAAAAGAAGGTAAGCTCAAGTCAGGGTGGGTTAGCTAATATCTTTACCACGACGTTTTTCCTGGTGTAGACACAGGGTGACACATTTTATCTCGATTGAGTGAATCAAGATTTAGCCTAAGTACACTAAGAAAATGGTTGTGGTTAAGTTGAAGTTAGTTAACATACCCCAAGCTAACACTGACCTCGCTTCAACTCCTTTTCTATGGTAAACAAGCTCTCAAAGGAGACTGTATAGAGCTTCATAACATGATGCTTCTCCTTTCTTACATGTTGTGATAATCAGTGAAATAGCTAATTATGTAGACACCTAAAGTAGCATTATTAGCACCCATTGAGATGAATGGGGCAGTTCAAACTCAGAGCTATTGTTTTAGACTCTCTTCAAACTCAGGCAGACATTACTGCATCAGTACACTCGAGGCACATTTTCAAGGTTTTCGTCACAATGCTTGCAGCTTGAGACTAACTTCCTTCCAAAATAAAAGCTTGGACTGAAGAACAGATGTTGGGCCAAGACTCTTTGACTGGTCCTTTGCAATACTCCAAAGGGGTCCATCCCACATTTTAGGAAACATGGCCTTAGGGAGTAAAGTGACAAGGGAGCCTTAGTGTCCCACTGAAGTACTGGTGACTGACAAAATGCTGGAGCACCTTGCTGTCAGATATAATAGGTCCTAGTTTGAGAATAGCTGCATCTTGGACCTTTTCTCCACCAATAAAACCAGGTAATCCTCAGAACAGTTTATTATATGTAGACATTATCATGTGAATTCAGGGTACTGTTTGAGGGGAAAGTGATCAGTTTTCTCTGGTTTGCTACTTGTTTGGAGTTATATCTGTCCATCGCTGTGATTCCCTCATGATCTGTGCTCTCCAGCAGGTCTGGCTGTGCCTTGGCTGACAGTGCTTCATGAAGAGAGGAGTTATGGAGACTGGAAGTTGGCAGCCTCACTACTTGTGGCTAGCTTCCCATCCCAATGCTCAGTGTAAGAGTTCTCTGAGGTGTGAAGGCTGCTTCCCAGACACAGAGCTGCCACCTCCCCTCCTTTGCCTGCAGCTGAGTGAGTGATTAATAGTGTATTTGTGTGTGGATGCAGATTGTTGGTGGACTTTATGTTAAGACTGTGTCTGTGACACCAGGTTTGGAACGAAAACCGAGAGCATTGTTGTGGCATTCCTTCCCATATTGTTTCTCTGTGCAGGGTTTGTTTTGGAATTTATTTATTTATGTAATGTTGCTATGTTTGTGTTGGAGAAGGCCAGGTCAAAGAAATGCAACTTGTACTTCGAGTGGAAGGGGGTTTGGTCTGTGATGGTCCTTAGTTCCTGGAGGAGTTCATTCCACAGTTTTGGACCAGCCCCTGAGAAAGTTCTCTGCTACACAGATGAGCTTTCCCCTTATTGCAGAAAGTCCCATTGTGCCAAAGGAGTGAAGTTGCTGAGCATGGTCTCCATCCTGGTACCATGCCTCCAGGAGCACAAATGGGAGTGTGGTTGTTGTGCCTCTCTTTCACAGTGTGCAACGAGCAGTCCCTACTGCATGGGACTCGCTATCTGTCTGGTGTGCTCCAGAGAATGAGGACCACAGTCACAGCCTCTCTTTCTCTGGGAAGGCCATCACTGACAACAGTGCTAGCTAAGTGCAGTGGTCCTTGAGGTCTGGGGAGAACAAGGATTGCATTGTGCCTGGTCCCTGCAGAGATGTTCTTTGTGCTTTCCCTATCCTATCTTTTGTGCCCAGAGAGAACTGGGCACACCCGAGCCCTAAATGTATGGATATTCAATTTTGAAATAAAAATTCCTAGGTCCTGTACAAAAGGCACATTTATCTAAGCCTCTGGACCTTGGATAGTCATTTCCTCCAGTGCAATGCAATTGTAATATGTTACCATGTCAGAATGGTAGCATTTTATACCCCGTCTGCACTCATTCTGCATATCTATGTTGTGTTACCCTTTCTTTTTATAGAGTAATAAGTTGCATTAATAATGTATTCCTTCATCTATTTATTTAGATTTGTAAACTCATTTTAAAAAAGACAGCCCATCCTTAGCTGTAGGCAATTCTTGACGTATATTACAAATAGACCACTCCTGTAACTACTCCAGCCTCTACCCTTTTGATCAATAATTAACATACATTGTAAACAGGCAGCCAAAAACACATTTAAGATCTCTGTGTTCTCCTAGCGGAGTCTTCCCGATCCTTAACAGGTATGGAAAATATTATGTAACTTACTCTGAAGGTCAATAAACCATAACATTAGAATGCAGTGACTGTAATTCATTAATCTTACCAAGTATGTTAATACAGTTCTATATGTCTAAATAAGCAACTTTCATCTGATGCCAGACCTATTTTACAAACTATGGGGCTGATCCTGCAAAGACTTAAGCAGGTATGTAACTTTATACATGCAAGTAGTCCCATTGCATGTTTTTGCAGGACTGGGCATATATATATATATATAGATAGATAGATAGAGATAGAGATATACAGCGATTGGAGATAGAGAGACATAGATATGGGGCACATACTTATATAAAATCAACCTCTTCACTTACGGATGAAGTACAACCATCTTTTGAGTCAAATAAGTATATCAGTGAATAAATCCAGCTAGATCCTGGTTCTTGACCAATCAGACCCTACCAAACTAAATTGTAGTGAATTAAAATAATAAATACTGAACAACCCTTAACAGAGGAAAAGATCCAAAATACTTTGGTCCTGATACTGAGCTCAGGTATGTATCAGTTTTACACCAGTGTAACTCCGTTGACTTCAGGGGAGTTATTCCTGATTTGCACTGTATGAAAGTAGAATCAAACCCTTTGTCATGTCACTTACCAATGTAATATACTGAATTATGTACACCTAACCATACATGGTAAGGCTACTGTTTTGCAAAGTGACACTATAAATTATGGGAGCGGTATATGTGGGGTTTTTTCAGCGTCACTAGAACTTTGAGATGAAATTACATCTATGCACAGTTATGGAACACATTACCATTTATCAAATAGTAACAAAGAACAATTTGTTTTGCTCCTTGATCCCATTTATTACTTTCTCTCATTCTCCTTCCCTGCTCACCTTTCACCAGCCTCTTCCCTTGCCAATGATGTGCCTCTTGCTCTTGGAAATGAGCCATTATTAATGCACTGTGCTGGCTTGCCAAAAAGAAAAATGGCATTTGAGGTGATTTGTTTTTTTTAATTCTCCAGGGTTGAGACCTTCTGTGTCAAGCAGAGTTGAAATTTTACAGCTACATTGTAAATGCATCAAAATAATGGGTTATTAAAGAGCATCTGCTGATGAACCTGTGATAGCCAAATAGCAGGCACTACTATGAACACCTTTATAGGGAATTTCACAGGAAAGCTGTGTTTAAATAATCTTGAGGTTATGAAGTTTGGAGCTGTGACTCATCCTGTTGTGAAGTATTACATAATTTATTATATGTAAATATCAGGTACAGATTTGGGGTCTTTGCTGCTGTTCTTGCTTTTCCTCTTCTTTGTTGTGCTAAAGCATTGTAGGATATATTGTACCTAAAATCACCTATTGATCCGAGATGTCTGCATTACGAGTCCTTTACTCTCTTGTATTGTCAAAAATTATGGCACCCTCAGTCATTTCTGTTCAGTGCTTTTAGTTGCAATCTGTTGTACAATACCTTGGGTTCCATAGAATGGTGAGGGACTGATTTTTCAGCCAAAAATTTGGTTGGGGGTGAGAACAGTGAGATGTGTTATGTAGTAGAATAGTCCCCCGAGGTGGAATGGTGGAAGTGGCAGTGTGGTCTGAAGGCATGAGCTCAGCATTGGAAGGTCCCACATTTTAAGCCTGACTTACTATGTTGTGTGGTCTTAGACCAGTCACATCGTCTTGCAGTATCAGCTGCCCCATCTGTAAAATAGGGGTGATCAGACCTTGCCACTTTTATATTAATTTATCTGGACTAAATGGCCCAAAGAGTCAGAGATATTAACATGACCCAGTCACCGCCCAACATTAAACGGGGTTAAATAAGGTCTGAGGTTTGGTATTTGAGCCCTCAGCCTGCTCACTACCATGGCAAACACAGTATTAGACATCTTTTAAACTTTTTATTAAAGATAAAGAAAAGAAGGAAAAACAGTTTAAAGCATTTGAACTGTAAAGTATTAAATAAAGCTTTAATTTCAACAACATCCCTGGGTTCCTTTGCTTTTAGCTGGACAGAGATTCTAGATGGAGAAACCCTCATGCTTGACAGTCTCTTAGATGGTGTTAAAGATGGTAATATCTGATGAGCTGGAGCTGCTGTTGTTGTTGAAGTCCAATCCCGTTTCATCCCATGTGGCGTTTGGGTTTCAGCTGGAGCTTGTAGAGGTGGTGATATCATTTAGGTCCTTCTTGCTGGCCAGTCTGGTCAGGTCAGCTCTCAGGATCAGGATGGGAGAGGCCCAGGGTACAAGGAGCTGGTGGATGTGACAGCCATGATGGTGAAGCTCACCCCAGTAGCCCATTTGTCCCCCCACCACTTTCTTTATGGACCCACAAAGGGAGTGTGGGTGGAATAGCCCGTCCTCTCATTATTTTGTCCACCAATTAGGCCTAGTGCCCCACTGTGCCCCAATTACCCCTGCCCCTCGATCCATGGACTGACTCCCCTTCTGCCCTGCTGTACCCCAGTTAGAGGAAAATGAAAAGAAAAGAAATCCCAGTGCACTGATGGGGTTCCTAAGTGGGGGCGACAGTTAGTGGTTGGCTCATACCCCAAACCATGAAGGTTCATAGCATTTTAGATATCCCCTCCACCAAGTTCTCAGAGACATACAGATTCTTGCCACACTAACTTGACCCTGTGGATCCCAATGGTTCTGAAGAGGCTCCTGTGGTACATTGTGTCACTAAATACATAGGTGTAATTTATCAGATGAGCATTATTTACCCAGTAGATTATAACTGCTCTTTTAGAAGTGTAGCAGGGGGGACACCCGCTCCTGCCCTGAGGGGCTTAGAACAGCCCAGCAGAGGCCTGGGGCTGGGGCAAGCATCTCCCAGGCTTATTGGGGAAGTAGGCACAGCTGGGAGCCATGTCCCAAACAGACCACAGCCCCTATAAAAAGGCTTTCTGCCAGGAGCACAGCCAGACTCCCTCTAGCTTCTGAGAGGGAGGGACCTGAGTGGAGCAGGGCTGGGGAGGCTCCAGCCTTGAAAGCCCCAGGCTGTGGCCTAGCATAAGGCCAATAGGTACTGGGGGTTGTAGAGGGCAGCCCAGGGGTAGGCAAAGGCAGCAGGTCCAAACCCAACCTTGCCGATGATGAGTGGCTTTTACACTGCAGTCTGCCCCAGGGGCTAGATGAGGACTGGCAGTAGCCCAGACTGAGGTAGTGTGGAGGTTCCTGGGGGAGGGGACACCCCAACACTGAGGGGTGTATGGCCAGGGGGCAGCACCCCAGATAATGGGGCACTGGGTCTGGGAGGGACATGGAGGCCAAGCAGAAGTGGGACACCAGCCTGCAGAGGTCGCTCCAGAGGCTGGATCAAGAGATAATTTCCAGGACATCAGCAGGAGGCACCGCAGGAGTAAGTCGTGCACCGCTACAAGAAGATTTAAACTGTGGTGTAGGATGAAAAGTAAGTCTGCTCCTTTCCTCTGACAGCTGAATACTACTACCACTGCATTTTGGAATGTGTGCTAATAATTTTATTAATCATAATTCATTTACATAGAGCTACAAATGTCCACAGTGCTTTACAAACATAGATTAAAAGATGTGCTCTGCTCCAAAGAGGTTATTTTGAGGCAGAGCAGTTTATTGTAAACATTAAATAGCTGGATTATTGAGCTTATGTTCAAAATAATAAAAATATGCCTTTGTTCTAATGATCTCAAAGCACTGACACAATTAAGATAACATTTAAAAACAATTTCAGGGATTAACTCTGGTTAGTATCCATTGATTTTTATTTCGCATTTGAAAGCATGTGAATGCAATGAATTAAGAATATATCTTACTCATTTATTTTTAAATAATTATTTGAAAGACAATAGAGCTGTTCATTACATTAACGAATATAAAAAATCCAACATTTTAAACAAAATTGTAAGGAAAGCAGCAGCAGTATTAGATCCAGACCAGGTGACTAATGTTGTTCCTATGCAGTAGAGATATTGGGCTGGATTCACTTCTTACTTTGATGTAAATCAGGAGTAACTGCAGTGAAGTCAGTAGAATTACACTGGCATGAACTTCGTATCTAACTGAGATTTAGGCTCTGATCCTGCAAGTCACATAAGACTTCCCATTGAAGTCAATGAGAGCTTAAGTCAGGTGCTTAAAGTTAAGTACGTGCATGGCTGTTTGCAACACTAGGGTTGTAAACTGCTTGGTGTATGGACTGTCTCTTAACTCTGTGTTTGCACAGTGCCTAGCACAATGGGACCCTAATCTTGGTGCTATTTTAATACAGACAAATTCTACTAATGAGAGGATAATCAGGCCCATAATTCTTATTTTGAGGTCTATTAGCCATGGGAATGCTTACATCTGCTAGGCTTAGGTAACATTAACCACTAATATAAAACTAACCACACACAGGCTTCAGAATAATTGGTATGATTTTAATCTCACATTTTGATCTCATAAATTGGATTTATGTGACAGATAAACAATTATGAGACCTTATATCTCTGGCTTGATGCTCCATTGCCTGGCACTTTGTGTTGTCATTTACATCAGTGCAAAGAGTCAAATGTTACCAAAGCAGAATGCCAGTGTTTTACACCCATTTCACACTTACCTATGGCTCCGGATTCATCAGGACACTTAAGCTGGTGCCTAACTTTTAGCACTCATTGTCTTCAATAGTACAACCTGGGTGCTGAAAATTAGGTATGCATTTAAGTGCCCTGCTTAATCTAGGCCCCCTATGTTTAAGAAAATACTCTAATGTAGAGTCCTTAAAATTTTTCTTAAGGAAACATTGGAATGACCTAAAACAGTCAATACTGATTAAAATAAGAGTTCAACTAACAGTGGTCCAGTAAAGGCATGAATGTAATTTCACTCTATTATATGATTATAATGAGAAACAATAATTCTAGATGTAATGAGGAGCAATGACTATGGTTTGCGGTTGCACTCCTACCATTATTCTGGAGAACAGAATAAATGAACCAATAACTGAATGATCACAAGGTAAAAGTCACAGTTAATCTTCAAAAAGAACAGGAGTACTTGTGGCACCTTAGACTAACAAATTTATTAGAGCATAAGCTTTCGTGGGCTACAGCCCACTTCTGCTCATCATTAGCTCCTGTAATGCATCATCAGACCTAGGTAAAGACATTACATGAACTTTTACTGAGTATCCACTGAGAAATACATTGTTTAGTTAGTTTTTCTGCTAACACAACCATTTCTGCTAAGAGATTAAAAGAAAAAAAGCAAGTGAGAAACCTATGTTTGCCAAGAACAAGCTGCTAGTTCCATACTCCCTCTTCACTTTGGTATGTATCTGTAAGCACAGTTAATTAGCAAGACATAAAAGGAAAACTTTTCAGCCTCTGTGAATCATGGATTATAATTGGCAGGATGGACACTAATTCAATCTTATTTGTGGCAAAAATAGTGAATAGGGGAAATCGCATGCACTTTTTGTAAGGGATTTTGCTCAGTGTCATTTTGGGGTCTAAATGCTATTAGAGCTGGGATTGTTGAGGGTCACGTGGACAGCCAGAGGGGATGGGTTAGTCATCTAAGTATCAGGCTTTAATCTAACTACTGTGATTTAATAAAATCGACTTGGGTCAAAGGGAGGTAGAGCCTATATTTATTTTTCCAGTTTGTAAATTATGCCCATCATTGCCTTAAGTGCATTTACAGTTTTGTTTTGTTTCAAACCATGTTAAAACATAACGAGCTGGCCATGACACAGCTGTGAAGAGGGAGATTCAGTAGGTGTTGTGCCTGCAGCTGGCAAAACACTTGGTGGATCTCCAAAGGGCATAACCCCTGCTCTGCACTTTGCAAGGCTAAGACCCTCTCTTTTTCCCCTCCACCATGGCAAAGCCTGTTGGCAGGCGAGCACACGGTGCTTCTCACCACCTTGCACTTAGAGGACCTCAGCTATGCTGGATCCTTTGTGCATGTCATAGAGAGGCTCTTTGCACCAGTCTGCCAACCCAAAGCGTTCAAGAATAGTGCAGGGGACAGCACTAATGAGCCTTGAGTGAATAGACAGGGAACGTGGCCTGGAAGTTGGCTCAGTTTCTGGCAGACCAGTGAGGATGTTTGAGTTGAGAACTCCCTGCCCCAGCTCCCATCTGGGCAATGTCAATCACCTTGCTGGTTTCAGCTGTCAGGACTGGAGAGAGTGGTAGTCTCTGGGATTGGGCCAGGACCCAAACTACATAGGGCTTTATAGATCAAAACCAGCACCTTCTGTTACAACTGGGGGGACACTAAACTGGGAAGCCAATGGTTTCTGGGTAGCACAGCTATCATTATATTTTGTGGAAGAAGACCCATTAAGATACAGGCAGGCACTGGCTGAAGTTTGAGTGGTTTCATATGCAGTACTCTGTGAGAATCTGTCCTGGCAGTGACAAAGCTAGAGAGGGGTCTGGAACAGACAAAAATGGCTGCCACCTCATTGCCAAGCACAGATTCGGGGGGAAAAAATGTCTTGGCTGCTGCTGCTGCTTCTCATCCCAGGAGCATGTGAGGCTCTAGCAGGACCACCAGACTGTGAGCTCAGTTAGCAAAGGGCAATCATCAGTGCTTAATTTGTAATGAAAATGGTGCCAGGCTCAAGCAATTTATGTTCTGGGGCTCAAGCAATTTTTTTTTATTTTCATAATTGGGCCCTACCAAATCCATGCTCCATTTTGGTCAATTTCATGTGTGACTGGAGTCCCAGTGGGGACCAACTATGTGTAAGCGGGGGGAATGGTCCCACTATTGTGAGGAACTTTTCTGGCTTCTGCACTACCCCGGTGAAGTAGACTAGCGAAAGATCTGAGTCCTCACTCCCACTCCCTTTACCCAGAGGCCTCCCTGCCCTTGAGGGCTCCCCTTCCACTCTCCTGTCTGGCAGAGTCCTCGTAACCCCAACAAGGCTGGGACCAGGATTCCTGGGGGGCTTGACCACCAACCCTGCTGTGGTCACCTAGGACAAGGGCTTGGGTGTCCCCACTCCGGGGTACTCTCTCTGCACTGGGCACCTCCCTGACCCACTGATTTTTCCATACAATTTAAAGCAAATACAAGTTGTTAATTAAACAATTAATCTAAAGAAAAGAATAAGGAAAAATGGGAAAGGTAAAAGGAAAACACATCACCCTGCTCTGTGGCAGGGAACATCACAAACAGTGTCTCTGGACATCAGGGCACTTTGCAGTCTGTTCCTTGTAGGTCCCAGATTTCCTTCTCAGGCCCTGGCTGTGCTGCAGGTATGCTCCGGGTTGGACACTTGCAATGGTGGTGGCCACACACCTCTGGGCTTTGAGTGGTGGGATCCTTCTTCCCAGCATCAGCCCCCCATCGGGTTAAGATCCCCCTCCCAGTCTGACCTGCAAGGGCCCTTGGCTAGGGGTATCTTTCTGTGCTGGGCCCTTTGCCCAAGGTCCCCTTTTGGCTGGCCCCACTTGCTCACCACACCTGGCTCTGTGGCTGCAGCTCTGCTCCCAACACAGGATCTGCTCTTGCTGGGCGGCGTCTCTGGCTCTGTGGCTGCGCCTCTGGCCCCTCTGGATCTGGCACAACTCTGCTCTCCAGCTCAGCTTGGGCCCCTGCTTTCTCCTTAGCTCAGCCCCACTCAGTCTGACCCAGGCAAATCCAACTCACATGGAGGACGGGACCCACCTTGGCCTCCTGTCTGGCTGATTAGCCTGCCCGCCCTGTCAATCAGGCTGATCTGGAGCATTTGCCTCTTGCCATTGTTCCTGGGGACTGTCAGTCTCAGTGTCCTGATTTCCCATTGACCCCTCCCCTTCTAGTGCTGGGAGCTAGCCAACCAAAACACCCCCACTGAATGTTAATAAGGGGGCAACAGTCCCTTTACATATGGTCACTCAATTACAGTGAACCCCAAAGAATGGGGCAGCAAAACCCCCAAAAGTTGGTGGATATTCCGATACTTGTATTTAGCAAGCCGGCATAAAACAGCTTCTTTATTACCTTACTGGTTACTCAGAAGTCCAAACAACAGTTCTCTTAGGGTTACCAGACGTCCGGATTTTCCCAGACATGTCCGGCTTTTTGGGCTCCAAATCCCCGTCTGGGGGGAAATCCCCAAAAGCCAGACATGTCCGGGAAAATCGGGGGCTGGCGGGGCCAGGGGCCGGCGGGGCCAGGGGCCGGCACCCCAGGGCCCGAGCTGACCCAGGCTGGAGACGCCAGGGGGGGCCAGACTGGGCCGCGCCTCCTCCCCCCACACCCCCCTTACCTACTTCAGGCTTCCCGCGAATCAAATGTTCGCGGGAAGCAGGGGATGGGGTGGAGTTGGGGCGGGGACTGTGGGGAAGGGGCAGAGTTGGGGCGGGGGGGGAGGTGGGGGCGGGGGCCCGTGGAGTGTCCTCCTTTTGGAGGCTCAAAATATGGTAACCCTAGTTCTTCTAAAGTGATCCAGCCTCAGGCCTCCATTCAGGCACCCACATCAAATACGATGAAAATGTCTGTAAATCTTATTTCATTGTATAAACGAAAAAAGGATCAGACACATTACCTCCCAGGTTATTGAATATTCCAGATCTTACCCAAATACATGCCACAGCCAATTCTTATTAACTAAACTAAAATTTATTAAAATACAGAGTATGGTTAAAAGATCAATAGACATGAGTTCAATCCATTGATGTTCAGATTCATAGCAGAGATGGTGAGCTTTGATAGTTGCAAAGAGTTCCTTTAGAATTCAGTCCATAGGTTTAGTCCAATGTTCAAATATATTCTGGGCGTATGAGCATAACTGGAACCCGAGTCTTGGGACTCAAACGTCCCCTGATGAAGCTTAAGCAGTTTGGAGATGACAGAATTAGGACCCAATGATCTTTTATACAATTTCATGTCCTCTTTGGCAAGTTGGGAGTTCCTCAGGGAACACAAGGTAATTAGGATGACTTTGAAGGAGGTCCATCACCAGTACTTAGCTATACAACTTAACATAAAGCCATTTGCTTGTTCCTCCACCATTCACAGATTATTTGCTATACATTTCAAAGAGAAATGAATACCGAGAGATCCCGTGTTTACAATTCATTTAAATTAAATCCGAATACAGCATAGACAGGGACTGTTGATTACATTGTCAACCCTAATCATACATATGTAAATGCACAAAAACACAAACATGAACTCCCCACATCTTTTGAGGGTTATTTATTTTGCAGGATGTTTATACCTTTCTAGCCATGCATCACATCATGGCAATAAGATTTTAAAAACTATAAATTTTGTAGTTTCAGATATTTAAATCTGAAATTTCACAGCATTGTAACCGTAAGGGTCTCAACCCCAAAATGGGGTTGTGCGGGGAGGGGATTGTAAGGCTATCGTTGGGGGGGGGGGGGGGGGAGGGAGGAAGGGAGGGTTGCAGTATTGCCACTCTTACTTCTGCGCTGCTGCCTTCAGAGCTGGGCAACTGGAGGGCAGCTGCTGGCTGGGTGGCCAGCTCTGAAGGCAGGGGTGACTCCAGGCACCAGCGCAGCAAGCGCATGCCTGGGACGGCAAGCCCTGGGGGAGGGGGGGAGGTCTGCCAGTCGCTGTGAGGGTGGCAGTCAGGTGGCCTTCTGCAGCGTGTCTGCAGGAAGTCCGCTGGTTCTGCGGTTCCTGCGGCAATTCGGCAGCGGGTATGCCAAAGCCATGGGACCGGCAGATTACCCGCAGAAACGCCGCCGAATCTGCGTGACCGAGGACCGCCCGCAGGCATGCTGCCGAAGGCTGCCTAATTGCTGTGCTTGGGGCAGCAAAAAACAGAACCGCCCGTGTCTGAAGGCAGTGCTGCCACTAGCAGCAGCACAGAAGTAAGGGTGGCAATACCACACAAGGCCACCCTCACTTCTGTACTGGCCTTCAGAGCTGGGCTTCCAACCAGTAGCTGCAAGCTTCCTGCAGCCAGGGAAGGTTCCTGGAGGTGGCCTGTGCAGGGGAAGAGGAATCCTTTCCTTCCCCGGCATGCCAGGACTAGCAGATGGAGCCCTGCGCACAGTCGGAGACCCAGGTGGGGCATCCCCAGCCCTACCCTTCCTGGCTCCAGGCCCAGTGCTCAGGAGTTAAAGGGGTCTTGGGCTGGCTGTGTGTGAATGTGCGGGTGATCATGGTGTCCCCCTGACCATAGGGCCCTGGGAAGTCGTCCAGTCACCCACCTGTAAGGCCAAAAGTGGTGACCTCTCCCTCATACCATGCTACCCTAATTTCTGTGCTGCTGCTGATGGCAGCACTGCCTTCAGAGCTGGGCTCACAGACAGCAGCTGCTCTCTCTCCAGCTGCCCAGAGCTGTGAAATCTGGTCTCCCCTACAATAGCCAGATTTCACAGGGGAGACCAGATTTCATGGGTGAGATCAAATGTTGTGGTCCATGACATGTTTTTCATGGCCACCAATTTGGTAGGCCCCTATTCATAACTGATGCGGCAAGCCCAGAGGTGCTGTGCCTATGAACTGCCAAGCCTAGAGGTGCCAGGGCTCAGCACTTGCAAGCCCTAGCACAAATTAAGCACTGGTGAGCATATTTCCTCAAATAAGGAGGAAGATGCTGCCTCCACAATCCCCATCTTCTCTTGCTGCTTTTCTTCCATCCCACCAGTATCAATTCTGTCGTACCCAGACTGAGGGTTAGACAATTAGCTCTCATCCAGGCTCTAGTCTTGCAGGCTTACATCTCTGACAGTCTCTTTGCATGTCACTCCCTGAACCTATACTTCACCAGTGATTTATTTATTTATTTTTCTATCTTAGGTACTGACATCTGTCCTATTACCACAATGCTTATTCTCCCACCCCATTCATTTGCTCCGCTAACTGTGTCTGTGCCTTCTTCCCTGCATCCTCCTATGCATGGAAGCAGCATGGTCCAGTGTATGAGACCTGGGCTCTCGACCTGCCTTGTGACTTTGAGCAACTGCTCTGTCATCTGTAAATGACCCATGTGACAGAATACACCCCTATATTCATACCCTACACACTATAGTAATAAGAGTTGTGCCTTGTAAGGTGTCATTTGAAAACTCCTAATTTGCTGGTCCATATTATCCTGGTAAAATATGTGTGGCAACATTGTATGTGACGTTCTAGGATTCCCCTGTATGCTGTCATTAACAAGGCTAAGATTTTGGCATGGGTATTTTTATTGAGTCAAGGACAGGACCTGGGCAATAAACTATAAATCAGGGAAATGTACACACACTAATGCAGTTTTCACTATCTGCACTGAAGCTTTTAAATTGTCTATTTAAACCTTATATAATTTTGACTACTGACAAGATTAATTGTTAATCATTTACTAACAGAATTTTCCACGATTTCTGAAACAGCATGTTGTATATCATCAGGTTGTCCTCTTTGGTTGAGCGTCTATCATCTCGCAAAATATCTTTAAGACAAAAATGGTCTTGCACTGTTAACAGACACCAATAAACACCTCAGAGCTTATTACGGCCAGACTTGGAAAGCGATCTATTAAGTTGTACTAAAATTCCACAATGTCAAGGCATTTCATTTCAGAAACTGCACTTGTCTTTTGCCAACTCATTTGTTGTTGTTGTAGTTTAGCTTTTTCTCCCAGACCTGATTCAAGGCCTTGTGCCTTGCGTTTATGCAAAGCACTTTCTATGTTTGTCGCAGCTTGCTTTTCACTTATAATCTACAGGAACATTACATGCTGTATGAAAGATAATCGCCACTTTCATGAAATTTACTACTTCTCTGCATTGCAGCAGTGTTTGTCACTTTGCTTCTTGGTGTATTTGGTGTTGCCATTTTTTCTTTCACTCAACTAAAACTCACACACGTCCTCTTCATGCTTGACTGCTCAATTACAACAAATCTTATTGGTTGAGCAACAACCAGGGCCAGTGTTAGACTCACTGGGGCCCACAGTGGAAATTAAGGAGTGGGCCTCCACCCCGCTACCCAGGACTGAAGTTGAAGGGGCTGAATTACAGGAATCTTCAAGAAGTTGCAGAGAACTTGTAAACTCATGGAATCTGTTATATCTGTGACAGATTCGTACCCTTACTCATGAGCACATCTTCCAAACCCCACACCCTGCCAAGGCAGGACAAAGAAAGGAATATATGCTTGCCTTAATTTGCATTTAAGCTGTAAACAGTCATCAAGCAGGGAGGGCAAACAAAGGAAGTTCAAACAGATGGGGGGGGAGGAGCGTGAGAACAGGGAATAGCCTTCCACATAGACTCTGGGTCTCAGATAGAAAAAATTTTCGAGAGGGGGACTGAAACTATGAAAAGGAGTAACAAACACCCCAAAGCATCCATCTCTTTCTTTCCCTGCCCACCGCATTCATTGCACCTAAAAGGACACAGGACACAGCCATTGGACTCTGGGTGGGGGGTCCTGACCTAACAAAGTTTGGTCAATAAGACTGTTGAAAGCATGTGGTGAGAACTTTGCTTTGAATTTAATATAGTTTGAGTTAGGCACTTGTTGCATTTTATCTTTATTTTCCCTGTAACCATTTTTGACTTTTATGCCTCATTACTTGTATGCACTTAAAATCTATTCTTTGTAGTTAATGAACTTGTTTTATTGTTTTGTCTAATCCAATGTGTTCAAGTTGAAGTGGCCGGATAACTCCATTTGGGGTAACAAGTTGCATGCATATTCCGTTTTAAAGGAATAATGGATTTATCATATATAAGAGGGCTGGGCAGCAAAGGATATTTCTTGGGAATGATCTGGGACTGTGTGTGTGTGTGTTGGGGTCATCCTGTAACATAATCAAGTCTGATAAGAGCCAAGGTGTGACTCGCTGGCTGAGCACAAACACCAGACGTAACTGGAAGTGACTTACATGCTGGAGGCTGTTTGAGCAGTCCAGGTTGGAGGCCACAGCAGCAAATCATTGTAAAGGGCACCCCAGCTTACAGGGCAGGAGTGACACAACTACTCACTAGTCTGGATTGTACCCTGGTATGTCATGGCCCCTTTTTTGTGGAAGGCACTTGGATAACATGTAGATGGGTGACCTTATAAAACCTAGATAAGTAGAATAATTCAGATACCTTAAGCACTACACTATTTTCATTAAAATACTTGTGTGATATCCACAAGAAAAGCGACAAACAGTTCCTTTTCTGGGCTTCACAGTGAGTCGTGTCCACTCTGTGCCTGTCTAGTTTAGAGTTTGAACTCCTGAGGGAGGGCCTGTGTGTTTTGTGTCTTGAATAGCACCATGCACACCCAGTGCTTAACAAATATTAAATAATATGACTAGCCTTGGCTAGACACTGGGAAAGCAGAGATTGCACCATCTGGGCCTAAACAAAAGGAGACATTAGTTGCATGGCATCAGCATAAGTCATGGCAGTGCAGGCTAACCAGCCTCTGAGTAATCTCAGCATAGGGACCCTGTGCGAGAGAACTCTCGGAGCAGATGGCTAAATACCAATTTCACCTTGGGGATCTCTGAAAGCGGAAGGAATAGCCACGCAAATACAACTTCTTAATCCACCTCATGGTCCTCAGCTGCATCACCACCGCCTCTTGGCTAATGGTTTCAAAGAGTTGCTGACAGATCTAAAATTACCAGGTATCACTAGGCCGTTTCACCTGGAGCACCCTCCTGCTGCAGGTCATGGCAGAACAGGTTTGCTTGCCTCAATTTCCCTCCTGAGGTAGCCCACTAAACTTCACGTCTGGTTCTCTTATTTAATAACCCCCTCCCCCCACACACACTTTCTGGGGACTGTTCATTAGCAAAACACAGTTCCTTTTAATTGCCAACAAAAATTCACTTCCCCAACCCAGTACAAGCAGTCACTAAAACTCAAGATATCCTGTCCCTTGATGCCCTACATACCACACACTGGCACCTTTTGGCCATGCCAGGACTCTCAGTCCTCTGCTATACCTCTGCCAGAATAGCCACACCAGCCCTTCCAGCTGGCATGCAGTCCTAACAGGAAACCCCACAGCTCCTCTGCTGGGAGATCACCTTTACCAGGGGAACACCCCTCATTGCCCCAGCCCTGGAGATGTTAACTGTTAGCTCTGCCACTGCTTCGCAGCCTCCAGCCCTTGGCTCCATCTCTCTGGCATAGAGCCAGCCAACACCCCCCTCTGTGGCTGCCTGGCCTTCAGCCCTCCCCAACCCTGGTTCTCTGGTTTGGGGACACCAGCCAGCAACCTCCTCTTGCTGCTCTCCTGCCTTCAGATTTCTCCCAGAAACAACCTCAGATAGCTCTGGCCTTCTTCCCTTCTCCTGACCGACTCAGTCTGCTCTGACTCACTGGCTTGCTCTTTCCCCCACTGGGTCTCTCCTGACTGACCCAGGCAGCCCTGGCTGAGTGTCTATCTTTCTCTTACTGAATCTCTGTTCCCTTCACCAGGTCACTTCCTGGCTCTGATTCCCCTGACTCCCTTATAGCCTCTATGTGCTCGCCTGCCCTCTTAATTGGCCAGATTAGAAGGCAAAGGGGCACTGGTCCTGCTCCCTCTTAAAGGGTCAGTATCCTCCTGTGACAGCATGGAAAGCTAGGGCCCAATTCTTCACTGCCCTTCATCTTATGATGTCATTTATATAGCTCACAAAAGCCAGGCAGAATGTGTTTGGGGGTGTGTGTGTGTCTTTTAAAACAAACAAACAAAATGTATAGGATTGTCTCTGTGCATTTTGAGATCTTGAAAAGGAATACTTGACTTTGAAGGGAAAGGGTATTGCAGGGAGTGGGGGAGTGAATTTTCTTGGCTTTAGATTGAAAATTTTCAATTTCAATATCTTTGATGCTTCCTCCCCACAAGTGCCTTTTTAGGACTCCCGCAGGGATCATGACCCACCGGTTAAGAACTGCTGCTTTAGTGTAACAGTGCACCGCTCTTGATGCACAGGTATGAGGACCTGGAATACATACTTTTACAAGTGAGTTCATATTGTTTATTATTAGTAGTAATTTTTGTGACTATGATTGTATTGGTTGTCATCTTCTTCCTTTTGTTAATACCATCACATGGGGTCTTCTCTACAAGTCCTCTTCCTCCAAAGTGTGGTTCTATTGGTATTGATAGTTTGTGTTAATAGCTACATAAATGATATCAAGAAATGTCCGCTTCCCTTTTTAAGAATAAGGTGGTAGCCCTGAGACTAAGCTCTTGTACAGGCCTGTGAGCAGTGTATATGCTGCTGTGTAGCATGTAGCTGGGGCCTGGGAGGCCTCCGCCTGCAAGAAGCTGAAAGGTTAGAATTCTAAAAATGTAAGTTCTCCTTCAGAAGCTAAGAATTGGCACAAAATGTGTAACGTGCAAGCCGCCATGTGCCTGTTCCAAGGCTGACCCAGGTGAAACTGAGGAGTCAGGAAGATCACATGATGATGGAGTACATGACAAAGTAAGTAAAGATGCCAGCCTCAAGATATAAGGTCAGCCTATGCTCCGTTAGGGAAGTGTTCAATGCAGTTAGGGTAGAACATATTTCCCTTAATTCCATGTTTGGTTTGGGGGTATTTTTAGTTTTTAATTGCTAGGATATACAGTATGCTACTTACAGCATAGGTTACTTACCACTAGAGAGGAGGAACCGTTAGTTGTCAAAACATATTACTTCACCAACCTTTTCCGTCTGTTATCAAAACAGACACAATTAATCTTTGGATTCTATTTAACATTCTAATTAGCCCAATCTCTTCTCTTCAGTCATCATGCTGGGTTCTGGATAATACTGTATCATAGTTGCTCGACATTGTTAGGCAACACGATATGCAGCAGCAGTTCAGATATTAAAAGATCATTTGTTACTTAATGCAAATATGTCGTCCTCGTGGAGAATGTTGAGTTGAGCAAAACTCAGCTTCTGAAAACCAGGAAATGCACAGTTAAATTACCCATGCAACCTTAACTCTGCCCTTTTTCAGCAAAACCCCACTATGCCCATTAACACACACACCATTATTGAGCCAACCCCAGAGCTGCTGAAATATAAAAACGCAAAGAAGTTGTACAGCCTATTCGCTCCCACGCACAGGATTCCATCTAACACTATTGAAGAACCACCAGGGGAAAAAGGTGAGTAGAGCACTTACAAGAGCTGAGCTTTAAAACATACAAAATGGAGGGAATGGAAACCCTCTAGCCATTTTTCTGTAGTGTGTATGTGTGTGTTTAAAATAAATAAATTCTTAAATACCGTTCTGTATTTAGTGGGTTCCATGTACTACTTTGACTCAAATCTGTCAAGTTTTACCGAATTTTGACCTGTATCACATCAATAGTTTGATCTCTAGTTCTGAGCAAAAAATCAAGCAAAACCACAACAAACCCAACCCATCTTGAAACTTGTGAAAAATGACTTTTTCCCATGGCTTATATCTCAGCAACCGCTACCTCAAATTTGGGTCACTAACCCTCCCCTGCACTGTCTTGATGCACACCAAATTTCAAGGGGATCTAACTAAGCACATCCATTTAAAAATACTTAGAAAAGTCAACCTGTAAACAGAAGTTGTGGTGCAGCAACCTTAACTAGAATACCTGTAGCTTAAATTCTGGAGGAAATTTCCCCTTGAAAATATATATGTGACAGGCTTGCATGAGGAGCTATTGTGGGCAATTCATCAATCTGCACATGTACCTTGTCTGCACAGGACATCAGAATCCTTGACTGTCAGCGGATGACAGTCTCCACTATGTAAATCAAAGTTGGAGCTAATTGGCATTTTGTCCCTCGGATTTCTTTTGTCAGATTTCATGCTTCTGTAGGCTTTTCAGGCACTGAACTGCTCTCCGCTGAACATCAGAGGTGTTTTTTCTAATACAATTATCCATCCTTATAGAAAATTTCACCATTATTTAAACTTTATATCTTAGTTATCTCTCCTAACACCTGCTGTTCTCTTGTCACCAAAACCAGCTGACTCTGGCAAACAGGCCATTTCCTCCCTCTCTGCTCCTTATGCCTCCCTACCCCCCAACAAAAACTAGAGGATGCAGTCATACAAACATCCTTGCTGGCATTATTTTACTACTGTGCTAGCGCACACAGGGTTAACTTTTGACAACTCTCTTTTCCTTCTCCCCACACTCTAGCAACTGGGCAAACCCTCCCAACAACATTAACAAAATCCAGGAATGAAGAAAAAAATGCTGTCTGGTTTTGAACAGATGGAGACAAATGGAACAAAAGTGGAAATGTAATTATATTCAGAAGAGAATAGCAATGACGCTTGAAATTTTATTCAAGAGTGATCTGTAGACTTAAGTCTATGCTTCCATTCACTGTTTAACACATTTTCACAAGACTACACATTTTAGCATGCTACTTCATCTCTCTGGCAGTTGCTCCTTTTTAAAAGTAGGATTATCTGGTGTGTGAATGAACCATAATTTTTCTCCTTTTCATAGACCACCCTAGCAGTCCTTGACACACAAGGCATTTAAATTTGTGGCAGGATATGAATGGGTTATGTCTTTGACCCATCATCAGTAGATCAACCCAGAGCCTGAGTTAGTGTCCAAACTCTCACTGTTCCTGGGAGTTAGCTTTACTGGTAACTGAAGCCTAAGATTCCTCTGTGGGGGTACATTAGAAATGCTACAGTCGCACAGCTGCAGCACTGTAGTGTAGACACTTACTACAGCTATGGAAGGTCGTCTTCTGCTGTAGTAAATCCACCTCTCTGAGAGACAGTAGCTTGGTGACATAGTGATGTTGGCACTGGAGCCTAGGTCAACTTAATTACATCGCAGAGCGTGACATTTTTCACAGCCCTGAGCAAAGTGGCTAAGCTGACCTACTTTTGTAGTGTAGACCAGCCCTGTGTTTGGTTTGCCTCTGGGCTTTCCCCTGTCCTAAATTCCTTATTCCCTGTCCCTAGAAAGCTACTGCCACTTCCCCAGCTGCTCCTGCTGCTATGAGGCAGCAGAACTTCAGCAGCTATATGCAGGGCTCTAACTAGAGTGGTTAGAAAATTGGGAAGGGGGTTCTGAGGTAAATTTCAACTTTTTGTCAAAAGCCCCCAAGCTCAACACTTTTTCTGCAGAAAGCAGATACTTTCCACACAAATGTCCATTTTGTTGAAAACCAAATTTTCCATCATAAAATGGTGTTGATAGGAATTTTTTGACCACTCCTGGCTCAAATGTGTGCCAAGAGGGTACGCCAGCAGAATAACTCTGCCACAGGGTAAGGGCAAGAAATGTAGTCAACTCGCATGCAGTAGTGTAATCAGAACACACTTAAGTTAATCCTCTTCTTGGCATGTGTTGCTGGTGGTGGAGCATGATCATGAAAACATGCCTGTCTCTTTGAGATGTAGGAGGGCCGCTGCCTCACAGGTGTGTTGAACTCTGCAGTGTTTTCTTCACAAAAATGTTCATGAACGGCAATTTGAATTTTATTTCATAGTGATTGGGATGTGTTTGATCTTCCTTGTGCTGTGTGAGACCCATCTGTTCACTCAGATTTTGCCTAAGCTGGACAGGGACGAAGAGGAGAGTGGTTTTGATCTGAGGGAGTCCAAATAGTTATATGAGCTGTCTGCCTATTCATAAAATTTAAGGCCAGAAAGGACCATTAGATCATCTAGCCTGGCCTCCTCTGTCAGACAGGCTGTAGAATCTCATCTGGTTACCCATGTATTATGTTTCTGCAGGTGTATCATTTCGTATTCTAGATGGAGCTAGAGCCTGCCATCTTAGTCATGTTGAGTAGCACCTTAGTCTGTAAGTAGCCCATTGATTTAAATAGAACTACTCACAGGGTAAAGTGCTACTCAAAAGTAAGGGTGGAAGAATTTCAACATTGCCAGCTTGTGTGATTGTTATCACAAGTGTTGCAATAATTGGTGTTTTTCTTTAAGTCCCAGCTTTTGGAGTCATGGGATCATGTGAGAATATCAGCTTCAATTTAAAAGGGGGGGGGGAGTTTCTAGGTGTGACAGTGCAGGACTCACACCCTGTGGTGCCTCCTGCTGCTCGCCTCAGGGAATTAGCTCTTTCCAGCACAGAGCACCCTATGCAGGCTGGTGTGCTGCTGGCCCCCATATCCCTCCCAGGACCCAGTGTCCTTTTATCTGGGGTGCTGCCCCCTGGCAATACTCCCACACTCTGCCTTTGGGTCTCCCCTCTCTGGAGAACCCCCAACCCTCTAAACCCCACCTGGCCTTAGTCTGGGCTACTGCCAGTCATCATCAAGCCCCCGCTCCCTGGGGCGGACTGCAGTGTAAAAGCCACTCATGATAGGCAAGCCTTCCTCTGCCACCCAGTACCTCTATGGGCCTAGGACCAGGCCCTGCAGCCTGGGGAGTTGCCAGCTTGGAGCTCCCCTGCTCCTCTGGCCTTTCCCCTGCTTCACTCCAGTACCCTTTAGGACTCAGGCAGCTAGGTACATCTCCCTCCTCAGCTAGAGGGAGACTCTTGCTCCTGCACCACTGCCCTCTTAGAAGGGCCAGCTGGGCCCTTATTAAGCTAGCTACAGCTGTGGCCCTCCCCAGGGCTGCTTGTACCCTTCCAGGGATGGAGCAGGGGGATTACCCTGCTACACTAGGCCTCCTGGTTGGGGAGAAAAGCTTGAAATGTGACCAGAGTGTACCCTAAAGGCTCAAAATCTAAATGGAAAGGAACCCCAAATTTATTATTTTTATAAAAACTCATAATTGAGCCAATTTCACAATTTTATAGGGCTTGACTCAAGTTTTGAACACTTGGGGTTGGCAATACTGGAAATTAACAATTCATAAAGATCTCCTAGAGGAGACAGTGTTCTGAGACTGCACCCCATATTCTTCAGAGATATTATTGCATAACTATGAGATTTCATGCAAAATGGGTCATGTGAGATCATTGAAAAGGTTATAATTTACTGAATATGATTATCCTATTTGTATGCATGTATCACATTTGTATCTGAAGTTGTGAATATTGACTATGTATCTGTTACAAATGTGTCTACACATGGGCAACACCCACTAGGCAGAATGCACTCAGTCTAGATGGCTGGCTGGAAAGGGCCATTAGAGAAAACAATAGACCTTAGAAGAAGTTTATCTCCCGGGGGGAGGAGGGGACCCTTCCTGAGGATGCTACAAATGGCCTCCAAGCAATGGCTGCTGTGGCACTACAGGGAGATGTAAACAGGTCACCTGGTACTGAACTTCATCTTGGAATACCAGTGTCTTTCCACTGACTGCTGTGGGAAGCAAGCTTTGCGACAAAGGGTTCCTGCCATATGCAAAAGCTATTTAAGGCAGGAGAGTGATGACATAGTGGTTCTTCAATGACTCCCCACCCCAAAAAGACTCTTGGAAACACCTGAGGAACAAAGACTGAAATGGGGGGGGGGCAGTGCTGGACCCAGGCTAAAGAGATTTTAGCCTGTGACAGGAACACCTGGGGTTTTTAAACTGTAAGCAAGTGCACCTGGCCCCTTAATCTCTGCTTGAATCATCATTTAGGGTGAGAATTTGCTACTCCTATCCAGTCTCTTTATATAATAATAAGCTTAGTTTGCGTGTTTTGTTTGCTAGGTACAGTAACTCCTTGCTTAATGTTGTAGTTATTTTCCTGAAAAATGCTACTTTAAGCAAAATGATGTTAAGCAAATCCAATTTCCCCATAAGAATTAATATAAATAAGGGGGTGGGGGTAGGTTCCAGGGCAACTTTTTCCACCAGACAAGATGATATTATACACAGTATAAATTTTAAACAGTTTAATACTGTACACGGCAATGATTGTGAAGCTTGGTTGAGGTGGTGGAGTCAGAGGGTGAGAGATTTCCCAGGGAATGCCTTACTGCTAAATGATTAACTAGTACTTGGCTGAGCCCTCATGGATTAGCATATTAATGTAGCCTCACACTCTACAAGGCAGCACAAATGGAGGGAGGGAAGACAGCATGGCAGACAGAAACCGAGACACACACTGTGTGTGTGTGTGTGTGTGTGTGTGTGAGAGAGAGAGATGTGCATTGCCCCTTTAAGTACGCTGACGCCACTCTAAGTACATTGCCTTTTTAAGTAGATCAGCAAGTTGAGACAGCAGCTGCTGCGAGCAGGCTCCCTCTGTCCTGAGCCTGTCGTATGTCCCCCTTCCCCCCCGCTCTATGGAGATGGGGTAAGTGGGGGGCAGGAGCGGGGGGGGGGATGACCTGACATTAGCACCCCTCTTCCCTGCACAGCAAGCAGGAGGCTCCTGGGAGCAGCTCCAAGGCAGAGGGCAGGAGCAGCATATGGCAGTGGGGGGAGGGACAGTTGAACTGCCAGCAATTGATAGCCAGCTGGGCAGCTGCTGTACAGGGAACTTAGGGGAGTGGGGAGCTGATAGGGGGGCTGCTGGTGCACCCTGGTTCCAAGCCCCCACAAGCTAGCTCCAGCAGGCTGCTCTTTCTGCAAGCAGTGGACAAAGCAGGAAGCTACCAAACAACGTCATTATGTAATTTTTATAGTTTATTTTTCAGATTATGGCCACAATTAATTTCATATGGGTGGACCCCTGTGCCTGCATGATGCTCGTTGTAGGACTGGACTTTAAGATCAAATCCAGGAATTATCTTTGAAATTTTCAAAGAAATGCAAAAGCTTTTATGTATTTATCTGTCTATCCATAAAAGCAATGATAAAACAGTATGATGGACCAAATTCAGAACCGATATAAATGCTCATGCAAGTTATACATCAGTAGTTTGTGTCACCTGCACAGGGGATGGGATGGCAGGGCATTAAACAGTAAGCAACAAGCAGGAGTGTGTAGAAAGGTTACTTGCTGTATCTTAGTCTACTTTTGGTTCCATTTTTGCCTACAGATTAGCCCTTCTCCCATTTTGGTGTGTAATTTAGGGTACAGCTATACTACCCACCGGATTGGCAGGTAGTGTTCGATGTATCGGGGATTGATTTATCACATCTCGTCTAGACCAATAAATCTATCCCCGAATCGACACCCGTACTCCACCTCAGCAGGAGGAGTAAGCGGAGTCGACAGGTGAGTCGTGGCAGCTGACTCACTGCCGTGAGGACGGCTAGGTAAGTCAAACTAAGATACTTTAGCTACGCTATTCGCATAACTGAAGTTGAAGTTGTGTATCTTAGTTTGGACACCCCGACCCCCCCCCCCAGCTAGTGTAGCCCAGGCCTTACAATCGGTAATCTCAGAACTAGGTCTCATTGTTTACTATTTTTGCTTAGTTTTACCTGGATGTGTGTGTGGTGGGGGGGAGGGAGGTTTTTGTTTTTAAATCTTGGCAGATGTAATGAGAGAATTCTCAAATCTTGGATTTCATATTAAAGTGCAGTTATAGCCAGAAAAAGTGACTAATAGAAATGAGATCATTTTTGTTTGGCTTCATATTTTTCAGCCTCTATTTCAATATCAAAGTGTGATCAGTATTTTTCAGTGATTCAGTACCATTTTGTATTATTTAGAGGAGCATCTGAAAGGTGCTAGGAAGTCATGATTGCTCCTTCCATTAAAATAGAAAGGCTGGAGGGTAGGGGAAAGGGATGTTACATGCAAACCAAATGGCTGTTACTATCAACACATGGCTTGTTGGTTCTAAGTGGTGTTTTTTTTTTGTTTGTTTTGTTTTTATTCTTAGGAAAAAATGGTATGTCGTGTGTCACAGTTCAGGGCAATTGCACCTGTATTTCCCCTCAGATCCAGCAAGGGCACCCACTCTTGGGCTTCCAGCTCCCTAGCGGCTACCTTTCTGGATGGAGACCTGCAGCTCGCTCCCTTCTGACTGGAGTATTTCAAGCTGCATAGTTCCCTGTGTTATCCTCAGCACAGACAGGCTGCCTAAGGACACCTGTTTGCTTTCTCTTCAGAGATGGTTACCAGGTGTAATTGCTACCACACAGGCTGGCATAGGAAGTGCTATCTTATTCTTAAGGTGAAAGAATTACAAAGAAAACTACTTATCTTTAATATAAGAGCCTACACACATGCTAACAAGTTTACCAGACATCACCCTGACTCTGACATGGACTTTGGCAGGAGCAGTCCTTCAACACCCCTCCCACACGGTTTCCTTTGTGGTCACAATTCATCACAGCTTGAACTCAGAACTAGCACTGAGTCTTTGAGTGGTGCCTTCTATCCACCAGCGATCCTGTCTGTTTGTTGGATCAGAAAGAAGGCCATGGGCCAGTTAAAAACCAGGCTATTTTTTATCCAAAAACTTTCTTTGTCTGTGGAGAATCCAGTTTGAACTAGTATATGTATATTTCTCCATGGGAGTGGCTTCAAAAGCTGATAACAGAGGAAGTACGTTACCATCCCTGCTAGAGAAGGGACACACTGTAACCCCTTGGGGTTTAGAGAGCATGGTCTCTTTGAAACCTCATCCTGAGACAGAGAAATGCTGCTTGTTCCAGGGGAGGGGAACCAGTGGGTGGCTGTAGCTCCAGACAAGAGGTCCTACAGCGAGCAGGCCCTCATGTAGCAAAACAGCTGAGAATCAGCCCAAATCCCAGGAGGGACAGAGCATCTTACTGGGGATGACCCAGGACAGGAACCAGGAGGAGCACCATGCCAGGAAGGAATCACCTGAGAAGGACAAACCAGACCCAGCATCATGGTGGTCATGGCCAGAGCTGTATGGGGCTGCAAGTACTGGGACTTGTGACTTTTGTACTGGGAATAAGGAGGGAGGCTGCAGCTAGTTAAGTGGGGAGGGCGTCGCTCTGTGTGGGTTTGTGGAGAACCGCAGATAAGGGCACTGAAGGGGTTTGTTGGGGAAAGGTTACTGGCACCGAAGATGACCAGGAGAACCCAGAACTCACTGTCAGACTGGAACTGTACCCAAGATTCCTGAACTATGTGTTTAGATGCAGTGCTTAGCATCTATCCTTTTATACTGTGGTACCACCGGGCCCATGGGTCCTCGTCCTGTTTTACCACTCCCCCTGTCTTTTGCCCCTTGTGGGTTTTTTCTTCATTCATCCCTATGTAAATAAACTTTCCCTTTCCCATATTCATTGTACTATTCTGGCGTGGGTATGAGGTTTACAGCAGGAGGTGGGGCATTGGAAGAGATGCCCCTGGGGTGGAAGGGAGTTTCCCTGCTGCGTTCCTCTGTGTGTCTTTTCTTGGCCCGAGGGCCCCCCCAGCAGTGTGGACTCTGCCTTGGCCAGGAGAAAACTACAGTTATAATACAATGCCACAATAACACACACAATCATATTTTTAATAAAATGACATTCAACCCCAAAGACATTCAACTTAATTCAATAAAGTTAATTCAGCATATTGTCAGTCTGTACAATGTTTACAAATGATCCCCTACTACCACCTCTCTTTTTAGCTATTATTAGTTGTCTGATTTCTTCAGGTGTCACAGTGGGAGTAGATCTTTAAGAGGGATTTGAATAAGGAGAGGGCAGCAGCCATGTGGAAACGTTCATAATAATAGGAATACCTCTCTATAATGCTTTTCAGCAGTAGATCTCAAAGCACTTTACAAAGGAGGTCAGCGTCATTATCTTCATTTTACAGATGGGGAAACTGAGGCATGGGGAGGCAATGTGACTTGTCCAAGGTCACCCAGCAGGCAGTGGCAGAGCCAGAAGTAGAATCTAGGTCTTATGAGTCCTACTTCTGTGCTCTATCCATTGGACCACACTGCCTCCAAGCTAAGGTGAGGTGTTCCAGGGGTGGGAGGGTGGCATGGAAGAAAGCATAGAGACAGTTGTTGGGGGTAGTGGACCAAGGTGCCATTCAGGCTGGCATTGGCTGAACTAAGGATGCAGGAGGTGACATTTTAAGGGACAATGGCATATGAATATGGAGGGAAAAGGAGCTTCTGCAGTGACTGGAACTGAAAATAGAAAGATGCATATTATGAAAGAGTGAGGATTAAAGAATGTATACAAATGAATCTTTACATGAACTTGGATGTGACTGTTATTAATTATGAGCTCTCTACCTCTAAAAGATAGCAATCCCCTGCCTAAAACTACCTAATTAGCTTATGTAAAACAATTATTTTTTTAGCATTTTAAAATGTAGATGAGAGAACAATTCATGGTATGGGATTTAGAGATTTCCATGTAATGTCACCAAGAGGAAGATGTTTCTCTACCACTGTTCAAGAAGAAATTTTGATCACCACCTGTAATCATTGTTTGATCCTTCTTGTATGATTGAGAGTCATCTGGGGTGCTGTATTCTCAGAGCTTGGGTAGCTTAAGGCAGACTATTCAGAACCTTGCTTCTTTGTTTTAGGATGAAGTTGCTAAAATCATTAAACTGCCATTCAAGTCTGAAAAGTGACTCTGTAAATATGTGACCCTGGGGTTCTCTGTTTATTCTCCCATTGATTTTTGGTATGAAACTTGCTCAGTTCACAAGTTTAAAATTTTTTTTTCTTACTGCCACAGCTCTGGAAATCAAGCTGGGGAATCTCTCCCCTCGTGTATTGTCACCCATTCTAAAGAGGCCCACAGTGGCAGCTGGGCCACCCCAAAAAAACTCAGTGGAGTTTCACAGCTCTAACTGTAGAGGTGTCACTGAAAGCTTCATTAGATTTAATTATTTGTATTGTCATAACGCCGATGAGCCCCACTTATGGCCCAGGACCCCATTGTGCTAGGTGTTGTACAAACACAGAACAAGAAGGCAGTCCATCTCCCTTACAATCCAAGCATAAGTCGAGACAACAAAGGGATGCAGATAGAGGGGAAAGTACAAGGGGAAAAGAGGGTATGTCTACACTGCACACACTAAGCCCAGGTTTGTGGGACCCAGGCTGTAGACTTGATGTTTCCAAGCCCGTACTGGAGCATCCATACTGCATTGTGAACCTGGGCTTACAATCACTGGACTCGAACCTCACAGCCATGCTAACATGTCCATACTGCACTATGCAGAACTTCTGACACACATCTGCGGTTTGAGTTGTGTCCACACTGCAAAATTACAGGGCTTGGACCTAAGTCACAATGGGACATGGGTTCTGACCCGCCTCCTCCAGCAGAATCCTAGGACCCAGGTCTTGAGTGCTTGCTGACCCAAGTCAGACTGATTTGTGCGTGGATGGAATGGGGGGTTTGGTCTCAAACCTGAGTCAGAGCTGGCTTAGTGTGCAGCGTAGATATACCCAGTGAAACAATATTATCTAACTAGACAACACAGACACAGGATGCAATACACTAGTGACAAACAGCACACTAGTTGTATGATTTTAGTCAGGAGGGGATCAGCTAACTTGAGAAAAAGGGAAAGAAAGGGGGAGAATGGGACAGGGTAGGGGAGGAGTGAAGCTGAGTTGACGAGACTGGGGGTGAAGCAAACAGCCAATCGGAGAAAGTCAGAACATGCTACAGTTTTCACTGGAGTGTCCAAAGCTGCTTTTTGGTTGCTTCTAATGCTATACTGGCATTAGAAAAGATTCAGAGAAGGGCAACTAAAATGATTAGGGGTTTGGAACGGGTCCCATATGAGAAGAGATTAAAGAGGCTAGGACTTTTCAGCTTGGAAAAGAGGAGACTAAGGGGGGAATATGATAGAGGTATATAAAAGCATGAGTGATGTGGAGAAAATGAATAAGGAAAGTTATTTACTTGTTATCATAATATAAGAACTAGAGGTCACCAAATGAAATTAATGGGCAGCAGGTTTAAAACAAATAAAAGGAAGTTCTTCTTCACACAGCGCACAGTCACTTGTGGAACTCCTTGCCTGAAGAGGTTGTGAAGGCTAGGACTATAACAGGGTTTAAAAGAGAACTGGATACATTCATGGAGGTTAAGGCCATTAATGGCTATTAGCCAGGACGGGTAAGGAATGGTGTCCCTAGCCTCTGTTTGTCAGAGGGTGGGGATGGACAGCAGGAGAGAGATCACGTGATTATTACCTGTTAGGTTCACTCCCTCTGGGGCACCTGGCATTGACCACTGTCGGTAGACAGGATACTGGGCTGGATGGACCTTTGGTCTGACCCAGTACAGCTGTTCTTATGGAGTCTCTGGCTGTCTCCTCTCTGCTGCCCACATGGTTAGAAGGAGAGAAGGCACTGCTTGGGTCCTAGCACCTCCCAAGTGCGTGAGGGGGTCTCCCCTGCACAGTTCGGGTCCTGTCTTTACTATGAGTGATAATACCCGGGGACAACAGAACACAACTTGACTTTCAGAGCTCAGGGTGACTTTGCAGGGCTAGCGGTCAGAAGAACAACATTTTTTCCTTGTAAACTTAGCAAATTTGAAACTGAATCTGTGACAGACAGTAAACATGGCAAGCACCCCATGATGCCTTTTTTTAATCACTTTTCAGCATGGAGCTGCACTTTGACCTTTGAGTACTGAACTGGTTTGATATCAAGGTGCCTGAGAAAAGAGCTTGTGACATAACTACTTGAAACTTGTACTCATCCTACGTATACGAGCTGTTTTTGCTGCTTCCACCTCCACCATAATATAAAACATTAGAGAACATGTGCTAGGCAACAGGCCAGGCAAGGTTATTAGCACCTTTACAAAGGAACTGAAACATTGTGTTTTATGAAATGATGTTTTATGAAATGGTGGTTGCACTGCCCATTAGGGACAATATGGTTCCACTTAAGCTTTATCCTTTTTAACTAGTTATTATGTTATCTGCTCTAGCCAGGGAAAGACTGTTAGGATTCATTCTAAAGAGAGCATTCTGATAGAGGAGTTAGAATACCTTCAGACATTCATGAAATCACACAGGTTTAAAAGGATAAAAGCTCGCTCCTCTACTGGACACATTGGTCCAAGTAGCTTCTGTCTGTCCTGTCATCTGGTGTGCTATAAAAATCACATCATTTCTTCAGATTAGCATTGCATTAAAATAGTACTCAAGGCCACCAAATTTAATCTTTCTTTGCCGCTTGTAGGTAAGGTGATAAATATTAGTAAGTGTGAAAGCATTTCTAGTTATAATTGTTTGCACTTCCAAAAAAGTGATCCTTCCCTTCCTGATTACCCTGATTACCTTAGTGACAGGAAAAGAATCAGGTTAACAATATTCTGAAGGCACAGACACTTACATTGTTTCTGCCAGTTCAAAGGACACCACCACTTTGCATTTGTTCTGTCACTCAACCTCCTTATTTACATTACTCTGTATTTCCCGTAGAGTCGAAATATTCAAGAGTGCAAATGAATGTATGGAGGGTTAAATCTGTGCTGATTGTGCAACAAATTGAGTGCAGGGAGGACCAAGCACCTTATTCACATCCTTGTGTAACATAGACAAACTCCCAATATTTCTAGGTAAGGGACCAAATAGTTATTGCTGGGCCAGAACTGATTAGGCTCCCTGTAAGAAAGCGGATACTGGATGGCAAATACTTAAACACATTAGAATGAGCATGTTCAATAGATACCCCAGATACCATTTTGGGAAGATCAGCTAAGTTTCAACAGAACTTGGCATTCCTGTTGAATGGACTGCGTGTGTCCAATGCAGCAGTGCAAAGTTATCTGCTGCCTCTATAAATACAAAGGGTGAAGGACAATGAAGCTGTCCTCCTTGCAGACTGGATAGAGGGGGCAGCTATAGAGAGCAACAGCTAACCGATCTGCAAGACAGGACTTGTCATTCATTAAATTCAGTTGATTAATTAAAAGGGTTCTTGCAGCATTATTATTCCACATAGATAGATAGATATTGTCTAGAATAATGTCCTTGCATTCATTACAGTGCATGTTTAATACTAAAGATAGTTGAAAAAAATTGCAATTTAAAATTTTGATTAAATTTTTCATCGAAATTTAGAATTTTAACAAAAAAGGAACAAAAAGATTGCAAAACGGTTTCCCTGTTTTTTTAACCTATTCTATCTAAAACCTGTGCCCGTGCTTAAAGAATATTAAACATTCAACCAAGAATGATGCATGTATCATACGTCCAATGTGCAGCAGATGTGTTTTCCTTTTGCCCTCCTCACTTCTCTGATGAAGCAGGCAGGCCTTATTGGGAGGTATGTTGCTGTATAGTCGCACCTCAGACATTTTCATGAATCACTGTATGGGTATGTTTACAGAGCAAAGAAAAACCCACAGCTGTTCCATACCAGCTGACTCAGACTTGCTGCCTGTTTCATTGCAGAGATGGGAGGGTCCCAGAGCTCGGGCTCCAGCGTGAGCCCAGAAGTTTACAGAGCAATGAAACAACCCTGCAGCCTGAGCTCTGGGAGCCTGAGTCAGCTGGCATGGGTCAGCCGTGTAGACATACCCTATTTAGCTTGTCTGCCTGTGTTGTGGTGTTGGCTGAGAAATGTCTTTTTGATTTATGGTGATCCTCCAAGTCAGGCCCACTTAGATCTGGCTCCTCCGGAGGCTGCATTTTGCAATTCAGTTATATTCCAGAATCCTAGAAATGTCGGGTTGGAAGGGACCTCAAGGAGTCATCTAGCCCATCTCCTGGCTCTGATTTAGAACTAAGTATACCTAGACCATCCCTGATAGATGTGTGTCTAACATCTTCTTAAAAACCTTAAATGACAGGGCATCCACAACCTCCCTAGGTAACCTCTTCCAGTAGTTCACTTTTGTTATAGCTAGAAAGTTTTTCCTAATGGAGGCACACCCCCTGGTTAGGGAGTGGAGGTGGCTTTAAAGAGATCTGTCCAAGCCAGGAGCTGCTGCTGAGAAACTGCTGGGGCTTCAAGCAAGGAACAACAGAGACTATTGCTGGACTTCATAGGAGCCAAGGCAGAGACTGTTACTGTGCCTAGAACTGACTGAGGTTGGCATGCAGTGCAGGCAGTGCGAGTAACCAGCATCTCTGTTGTTGGGAAAATGCTTTTAGGGGAAAGGGGGGCAGTAAAGAAATGTTAAGGAGTTTCTCTGAGTCTGAGAAGAAACATAACCGCCTTAATGTCTAACCAGGATTCAGGGCTGCTGACCTCTGGTTATAACACCTCCCATCTTCAGAAGGGTTGTGTAGCTTGGAAGGACCCCGTGTTAGAATTGCTCTGCCCCTTGTTGGCTGGGCTGGGCTGTTTTACTGGACCGACAGAATGTTGTCCCCAGCTTCAAGATCTTGAGGCGCGCCCACGCAAGCATCTAGAACTCTGAAATTCAGAGGTGTGAACACTCAGGGGTGGGGTAAATGGTGACAGTGTAAAGGTAAATTGGTGGTTTCATTTACTATTGTAAACCACATTTATTAATTAATGTATTGAAGTGACCCCCTGCTGAGTTAAAGTGGTTGTGGTATTTTAATCTCAATTGTCATGTTTTTGAGTTGTGAAATAAAGATGTGTTAATGCTAATCTAGGTGTTTATCGGGTGTCTAGTGTTTATAATTGGTACTTTTGAGTTAGACCCATTGCATAGATCAGATCAGGGTTATTCCTGGAGGCTCCCAAGGCGCACACTGAATGTGTACAGCACCCAGCCAGTTGGAGGCACTGCCATGATTGATTTCCTTTACAAGTAAAAGGACTGCAGCTGCGGGCTGGATAATGGATTCCCATCTATCCAACATCTCCACTTGGAAACTCAGGATCTCCTCTACTGTGGACACATCACATGCCCATGCACACAGGTGAGTGTTGCCTGCTCTCAAGTAATCCAGGAAGGAAAGAGAGGGGGGAGTTACACTAATATTTAACCTCAACCTCTCCTTCTGCAAATTAAGCTGAATACTTCTTGTCCTACCCACAGTGGATATGGAGAACAATTGATCACCATCCTCTTTATAATCACCTTTTATATATTTGAAGACTCTTATGCAGGTTGCACGAAGCCAGAACTTTTGGGGGCCTGTAGAATAGAGTCACTCCTGACTGCCAAGAGCTCTTTCACTGCTAGATCTAGTGGTGTAGTGAGCAGCATTACACTTCTCCTCAAAGGAATTTGGGGGATTGGAAATAGAGTCATGTTTTCAAGGGACAGACACAGTCTGGTGAAAGACACATATGTACGTTCAGTTCAAAGTGTCCAAAGCAGCATGTGACTGACTAATAATTACAGTGCTAAGATGGCTAATATTACTGTAACTGAATCTCTGTACTTCCTTCAACAGTTCATCTTCCTTCAACTCAGTCTCCCCCGCCAGTTGCAAGCACTTGGGAATAAATGAGTAATGATATGCTTCTGGGTAATGGGCAACTATGTCTATAGTGCATCACAGATCATCCTTCATGATAACGTTTTACGTATTTGAGGACTCCACACAAGGGGCTTGACTCTTGAGGTCCCTTCCAACCCTACATTTCTAGGATTCTGTGATCCTGCATGTGGAGGGAAGGGAACCCCTTTCAGTTTCTAAAGTCAGCCTCAGCGTCTAAGGGGAACATGAGTGCAATCTGTGTCACCCAAAATAGATGAGAACTGTGTGACTTGTGGCTCTTCTATCTATATAATCAACCCTCTGAAGAAGAGCATGCATAAATTATTCACTGCAGTTTGAGGCACCAAATAGTCCTTAGTCTTGTCTTCTGGAAAATCACCACACCTCTTGCTAGGAAATCCAGAACTAGAGTGGCTTTGACAACACATGGCTTCTGTGTATCTGAGTCTGCAAATCCCCTTCTAATTTCTAAAGAATAGTTGTAGAGTCAGAATTGCCCTTTCAGCAGACTTCTTCCCCGGGACATTCACAAAGCTGATTCATCTATAGAACCTGTTTTAGGGTGTGGTTTGACTCTCATTTTTCCTTAGTCTCTATGGGTCTCCTCTTTTAGACCTCTTGCTCTTCTTTGCCTAATGTCAGCTAAAATGTTTAAGGGCACCATTTTGCCTCCTAAACAACCCCAGCCAAAGCCGTCGGTCAGATGACAGAGTCTTTGCATCTGGCTGCTCATCAAAGGATGGTGGGGCTACCGGAGTGTGGGCAGCTCAGCCTATGGGCACAAATTCTGGTATAGGCTATTTACACCCCAAAGTCCACTTGCTGTTGAGGGAGTCATTTGAAAATTCCTTTGCATGAAAATTTTCCAGGTCACAATCCCAGCATGCTTCTTCTAAAACGTATAACTTGTCTCTTGTGCCTTCTGTTGCACTCACCTGGCAAGAACAAATTCCACATTGCAGCCCCCAAAGCCCAAAATAATGGCACAAGCCCTTCGCATATTTGGCCTGAACTTTCTTTTGAACTGGGAAAAAAATGCTCCAAGAAATCTCAGAAATCATAAATATTCAAACTGCCAAGAGCAACGGATTCACTGAGAAATGAAGACAAAGAATAAACCAACCAGATGAACTGAACATTGGGACAAGAAAATAAAATAGGTTTTCTCTTAACCATTAGAACTAATGTGTGTGGTTTTTTGTTTGTTTTTGTTCTTATTCATGAGTTGCTTTTGAATGCCAAATTTCTGGTTATGAAACCCTGCTCGATCTTCCTTTGCATAAGCCACGCAAAAAAGCCTGTAAACAAGCTGAAGCAGACTGTTCTATAGTAACCCTTCTCTTCCTCAGGTGCTCTTGTAAAAAGAAAACTCATATACTCTGATTGCTGCTGCCTCTTCTCAGATAAAGTTCAGAAGCCTGAGATCAATTTATGAACAACTGTCTTCTTTACTTATTTATGAATACTGTGCAGAGAAGTGGATTTCTCTGCCAGCCTTTCAGTTACTACTGCTCCACTAGTCAGTCTGCCTTTGTTCCACATCCCTGCGATTGAGTAGCTCTAACTTTTTTTTCCTTTCCCAGTTGATTCAGCAAAGACTTTTGGGTGTCTGTGTGGCTACAACGATATTTGTACAACATGTTTTTGCAGGCCAAGTTGCAAACTAGCCCAAAGAAAACAATCTTGCAGGGGCATGAGGGGGAAGAAGAGTTGGACTTTGGGTCTGATGCACAGACGCAAAAAGATCTGCACAGCTGCTTACTCTCCCCGCCCCCCCACCCCGGGAGGAGCCTTGGCCACACCCCTCTATCATCCCAGCACACAGGCACAGGGAAGAGACAGTAATTTGTTGAGGGTATAGGCCAGCAACACACAGACAGACAGGAACAAGGACATGAGCAAGGAAACAATCATGGCTCTTTGAGTCCTGGGATTCTGCTGGGGTGACACAGCAACACGTTGCCCATTGTTATGGACTGTGTCCTAGAGACCCAAATCCAATTCAGGTCCTTTCCTCCTGCCCCCTTAATACTCCCTTACATCCTGCTTTCATAAAAATCTGTCTCCATTTCCAGTAGAAAGGCCTTTTGATATCTCAAGAGCCATAAGAACATAAGAATGGACATACTGCGTCAGACCAATGGTCTGTCTAGCCCAATATCCTGTCTTCTGACAGTGGCCAGGTGCTTTATAGGGATGAACAGAACAGACAATCATTGGGTGATCCATCCCCCTGTCGTCCAGTCCCAGCTTCTGGCAGTCAGAGACTAGGGACACCCAGAGCATGGGGTTGCATCCCTGACCATCTTGGCTAATAGCCTTTGATGGACCTATTCTCCATTAACTTATCTAATTTTTTTAACCCCATTATAGTTTTGGCCTTCACAGCATTCTCTGGCAATGAGTTCCACAGGTTGACTGTGCATTGTGTGAAGAAGTACTTCCTTCTATTAGTTTGAAACCTGCTGCCTATTAATGTCATTGGGTGACCCTTGGTTCTTGTGTTATGTGAAGGAGTAAATAACACTTCCCTATTCACTTTCTCTACACCATTCCAGATTTGATAGCCTTCTATCATGTCCTCTCTTAGATGTCTCTTTTCCAAGTTGAAAAGTCCAAGTCTTTATAATCTCTCCTCATATGTAAGATGTTCCATACCCTTACTCATTTTTGTTGCCCTTCTCTGTACCTTTTCCAATATCTTTTTTGAGATAGGGTGACCAGAACTACACACAGCATTCAAGGTTTGGACATACTATGGATTTATATAGTGGCATTATGGTATTTACTGGCTTGTTATTATATACAGAGTTTACAGTTTGGTTCAATAGCTCTCAGCACCCCCTCTAAACAATTTTTTCCCCTAGATGTTGTCAGAGCTCTATTCACAATGACTCCAAGAGCTTTTTCTTGAGTGGGAACAGCTAATTTAGATCCCATCATTTTGAATGTATACTTAGGATTATGTTTTCCAATATGCATGACTTTGCATTTATCAATATTGAATTTCGTCTGCCATTTTGTTGCCCAGTCACTCCAGTTTTGTGAGATCCCTTTGGAACTCTTCACAGTATGCTAATGGAATCCTCACCCAACTTTTGCTAATTTTCCCCTCTCCTTTTTCATCCTTTTACTCTCTCCTATTTGCAGGTTTATTCTCCAGTTCCCCAGGGTCAGATCTTAGTTTATATCAATGGACTAAACTACTTACTGCCTAGCACTGTCACTAAAAATCCTAAACTTCAGCACTTCGCTGCTTCAAGTAGGAGCCTCTTTCCCAGGCTCCTTATGCCTTATTTTTCCACCACCTTGTACCTTGTGTTATCACTTTACACCTGTGTAGGGTGGGTGCAAAACACTTAACACAGATGTAAATGGGTGCAAGGCAGTGGAGAACCGAAACCCCTTTATTTTGCTCCAGAGGCAACGTCAGAAGGTCTTTCACTCTACTTTGCACTCAGCCCATCCTTCAATAGCAAGACAATTGTCTTGCATTGTTACACCTACAAATCATTTTAGAAGTTCAGAGGCTGCAAGAAGGTCCATCCTTACTATCATGTTGTTGTGATGGGATCCCCAGGGTGCAGCCTGGGACTGTGGGACCGCTGTGCCCCCTTAACTCTCCAGCCTGGGCTGCCTCTCACAGTGCTTTGCTAGTGACAAGCAGCAAACCCCTCCAGGAGCTGTTATCACTCAGCACAACTGCATGTGGAGCCACACATCTAGCTAGATTGTATGAATGCTCCCAGAGCCAGTCATGAATCTCACAGAGAAAAGCACCAGCCAAATCCTCCCAGTTCCCAGCCTTGTACATCAGGAATATACCATCTTGCACTGCTCAAGAATAGCAGTGTATATTTATTAATTGGTTCACCACTTCATCAATGGAAAGTGGATTTACACCAGCCTTTGAAAACCTGAGCAGGTTTACCAAGCACTCCAGGCAAACTCACTGGTAAAGATAAACCGTGAAACAAAAGATAGATTATAAGTGATAGGCAAAAAGTCAGAGTTAATTACCAAAAGAAAATATAAGCATGCAGTCTAAAGCAATCTCAACCCTATTAGACTGGGCAACATCTAGATTAAGCAGTTTTTCTCACCCCAATGGATATTGCAGTTTAGAGTACACAGGTTTCACCCTTGAAACCTGGGTCAGTCTCGTCTGTTGGAGTCTTCTGTGTCCTTGTTGCTTGCAGCAAAGGTGTTGGGAGGGAGAAAAGGCCCAGCATATGGCCAATGTGTTTGTTTTATACCCTTAGCCAATGTGCTTGGAGAACACGAGTCCAGGCATGTCTGGTGGGCATTGCTGACTCCCCAGGCAAGGTTGAACAATTTTCCTGGTGTGGCCTTATTTAGGTGAGTCATTGAATTGTAACTCCCTTGCTGGACAATGGCTATTGATGGTTGTTTGACACCTGCCCAGGAGTTGGTTACTTTCCTTGCTGTTGTCTCGGGGGAGCTAATATCTGGGCACTTCCTAAACCCACAGCATATTTTAGTGACAACCTTACAACACAATTTTCGTAACTTCATATGCATTAATGATGTACATATTTAGATGGAACAGTGAGTTTCAGCAGATCATAACCTTTCCCATGATACCTTTACAAGGCATGCTTTATATGCAATATCACAATTATATGTAAATGAGGAATATGGGGGTTACAGGGTGCTCTCCCAAGGTATAGAATGTCAGTTATATCTGATTACTATCAATACGGGTAGATCTACACTGCGATAAGACTTACAATATGGCTGCATCTCGCTTGGGCTTGGGGGTGGAGGGGGCTTGGTCTGCGGGGCTATACAATTGCAGTGTAGATGTTCAGGCTCGGGTCAGAGCTCAGGCTTTGAGACCCTCCCCCTCACAGGGTCTCAGAGTCCTGACTCCAGCCCAAGCCTGAATGTCTACGCAGCAAATTTTAGCCCTGCAGCATGACCCCCATGAGCCTAAGTCAACTGACCTTGATGCCAGGGGTTTTTTATTGCAGTGTAGCCGTAACCTTTGAATTCTCGCTGGAGTGACAGTGAGACGCATTGTAAAGCTTGCCTAAGAAAACACTTTAACTACTTGACAAGGGGCCAGACTCTGCCACCCGCACTGAGTTGTGCATTATTGAGTGAGTATTCCCACTGATTTCAGGTTATCCCCTAGTCAGTGCGGATAGGAGAAGTAAAATCTGCCCCTAAGTGAAGAGGGGACAAAGGGGGAATATTTTGGGCCACTAGTGTTGCTGGGAAATCTTGGCATGACCAAAATTCCAACTTTAATTATGCTTCTTATTAACACAACGTACCTTAAGGCAACCTAATTCTGGCATGTCCCCAACTTTTGAGTGCTTGACTTTGCAGTCTTGATAATCTTCTTTTAATATAGTTTTTTGTTTGTAATTTATTAAATCTGAGAACTATTATACATTAGTCACCCACTTTTTCATTGGCCTAACTCTGTTCCCACTGATGACATTTGGAAATCCCATCCTCTAAGGCAGGGGTGGCCAACCGGTGGCTCCGGAGCCACATGCGGCTCTTCAGAAGTTAATATGTGGCTCCTTGTATAGGCACCGACTCCAGGGCTGGAGCTGCAGGCGCCAACTTTCCAATGTGCTGGGGGTGGGGGGGTGTTCACTGCTCAACCCCTGGCTCTGCCAAAGGCCCTGCCCCCACTCCACCCCTTCCTGTCCCCTTCCCTAAGCCTGCAGTGCCCTCGCTCCTCCCCCAGAGCCTCCTGCATGCCATGAAACAGCTGATAGGGAGGTGCGGGGAGGGAGGGGAGGTGCTGATCGGCAGGGCTGCTGGTGGGTGGGAGGCGCTGGGAGTGGAGTGGGGGAGCAAATGGGGGGCTGCTGATGGATTACTGGGGCTCTTTGGCAATGTACATTGGTAAATTCTGGCTCCTTCTCAGGCTCAGGTTTGCCACCCCTGCTCAAAGGGTGCTGCAGGAAATGGAACTGATGAGATAATTCAGTAAGTGGTGCTCCTCTTCCTGACTTTTTTACTGGCAATAGCCTAATATGATAGGCGATGGGAGGTGCCATCTTTCAACTCAAGCACTGATCATTAAAAATGCGTGACTCCTTTGCCGACAGAAAGGGAGTTAGCACCAAGCTTCTACAATTCTAATTCAATTCCTATGTGGGTTGAGTTGGATGTGGTATTCTTCAGTTGAATAGTATTGTTGTGTGCTACTTAAGGGCTGCTACCGGTAAATCCATGACAATTTGCGGCCGGATCCTCAGCTGGTGTAAACCTGCATAGCTCAATCGCAGTTTCTAGTCTGCTTTGAAAGGTTCGGTTCTCTGGGATCCTTGGCTGAAATATACTAGTTAAATACCATCTATGTATTTGCTATTGTAATGTTCTTAAGTTTTTACATTTAGAATTTTGGTCTATTCACTACTTCACTATCTTCTTTCCATGAAACCGTAAGAATGTAATAGTTTCCTCCTCCTAATGGTACTATAAATCTTTTTACTTATTCAAATAGGTCCATTTTTTCCATTATACGCTTTTTAGTAATATAGCATTTGAAATGCAAAAGGTAGAAAGAAACACTGTTTTGTCACATTTCCTTTCACTCTCTAACTTCCACTGTGGTGTTTTATAGCATTTATTTGTATTCCATTCATCCCCTCTCTTCCAAACCAAACTTGTCTTTATAAAGTTGACTACTTTAACGTTTCCCCTTTTTGTTTAAAACTATCCTAATGGCACTTTGATCCAAATGGCTTCCTGCATTCTCCCTTTGCCTTTCTGTTTTCATGTCCTCTGTGTTACTTAATAACATGTCTGGCAATGTTCCTTTCCTTGTTGCTTGATGCTTATATTGAGTTAAAGCAATTTTGTACCACCTCCACAAACATACCTTCAGGCTTTTTCCTCTACTTAATGAATTCTAGTCAATGCTTGAATAATTAACATCTACAATACAACTTTGCTCTTTAATATGATTTTATCCCCCTATGCTATGGGAAAGTGCCTGGAGTACACAAAGACTATTACATGAGCCTAGGATGCAAAAATAGTCTCTCCCCCCCCCCCTTTTCAAGCTTCATTTTGAGGCCTATTGAAACTATCTCACCTGTTAAGTAGAAAGACTTTATTGTTTAACATTTAGCCTTTCATCTCAAAGGCTTACAAACTGCGGGTGAAATTCATCCTGGGCCAAGGACCAGCACAAGACCGATGCACCACTTAATTCTCACTTTTAAGCGCTATTAAGTGGTAAATAGGTTTTGTGTTGGCCTTCTTCCCAGAGATGACTTTCCCTCTACATACATGTCACTGAAGATCCCCTGGGATGAAGGGCAGCTTCCAGCTGATAGATAATGCACAACTGGATGGAATTGAGTGATATTTCGGCCAGGGAAAAACATCCAGGACAAACTCTTGTGAACATGTGAAAAGTAACACAGAGCAGATAGGACTTCATACATAAAGGGAAACTACATACTATTCAATCCATCTAACTTAGAAGGGAGGAAGACTTAGCTGAGCTTGTTGGGATTCAAACCTTAGGGCTTACAGAATCTAGGAATTTCAAACCCTTCCAGTGCTGTACCACCCTCTCTGGCAGATATAATTGCACTCCACTTTTTTCTGTTTATTTTCCTTCCATTTCACCAAGCATCTGTGGTAGAGGTGACCCATTCCCATTAGATCCATTGACAATCTGGCAAGCTGGTACTCTGGGTAGCAGTCATTTAATTTCCTTCACATTGACCAATGCCAGAACCGCATCTCTGAATGACATGGCAACAGTGGAAACAACCCCAACCAACAGCTATTATCTGATAAATGCAGAGTTGCTTGTCAATAAAACCATACAGTCATTAATGAAGTACCAGACTTTGCTCATTTGGAGACCTTGAGGCCTTAGTAGGTGTGCAATAGGGCCCTACTCCCACTATGTGCTTTGCATAGGGACCAGGCTCAATCCCTATTCTTATGCTCCTAACATGCAGGGGTCAGGAGGATCTAGCACAGGAAATTTTCAAACTGGAGGTCAGGACTCCTCAGGTGGTGATGAGATTATTACATGGGGGGGCATGAGTTGTCAGCCTCCACCCCAAACCCCACTTTGCCTCCAGCATTTATAATGGTGTTTAAATATATTAAAAAGTGTTTTTGATTTATAAGGGGGGGTCACCCTCAGAGGCTTGCTATGTGAAAGGGGTCACCAGTACAAAAGTTTGAGAACCACTGATCTAGCACCATCTGTGGTACTAGATTCTAGCACTGTAATCACCGGAGCATTTTTTCTTCTCTCATGCACATAGCTCTTGATCTTGTTCCCCACAGTGAAGTCAGTGACAAGATTCTCATTTGCTTCAGTGAGAGCAAGATTAGGCCTGCAATTTTGTGCTTATATAAGCTACTGTTTACTATTCAGTGGCTTCATAAGATGCAAAGCTGGTTAGAATGTTTTTAATGTGTTTACCATCCTAGTTGTATGTGGTTAGCTCCTCATCTGAGATTTTTTTTTTTTTTTAAATTTGCTTCTTAAAGAGCCTCATACCTTTTATTGACTGACTGAGTGAAGCCAGGGTTATATTAAAGGGAAGACCAGTTATATTAAGGGGGAACTGGAGGTAGTGAACCTAAAAGCAGAGGGAGAGCTCCCTCTCCTTTCCTTGTCTTGAGGGACCACCACTCTAATTTCCTCCTTGGCTGGTACAAAGCAACCTCCTACTCTTGGTTTCACTCCACTTTAATCACCGGGGGCAGTCAGGGCCGGCGCTTCCACTAGGCAACCCTAGGCAGTCACCCTGTGGGGTGGCATTTTGCCGGCCGCGGCGGAAATTCGGCAGTGGGGGTCCTTCCGCTCTGGGGCTTCGGCGGAAATTCGGTGGCGGGGCCTTCACTCGCTCCAAGACCCGCCGCCGAAGTGCCCCGAAGACGCGGAGCGGAAGGACCCCTGCCGCCGAAGACCCCAGGCCCCCTGCTCAGAGGAGGAGCACTGCCGCCTAAGGCAGCAAAAACCCTGGCGCTGCTCCTGGGGGCAGTATGTGGCAGATCTACTCATCACACTGAGCCTTCAGCTCCCATCTTTCTATGTTTCTTTAATGATATTCCATTCTGCAGTAGAGTTTCATATAATGATATTGACAGATGACTTAAGGAATTTGACTGTGTAAACTCCAGGCCAGTAGTTGTCTAGAGATGCCCTGTACACATGGTACCAGCTGAAACAGCATCACCCATTTAAAAAATAGCCACATAATCATGTTTTTGTTTTTTCATTTTATCCTTAAGAACGTAGACTGAGCTTCCACATCTGCATGTTAATTTAAGCAATAATGATTGAGGTGCAGAGCATTTCCTGTGGATTAATAGCCATTTGGGGTGAATGCCTCTTGGTGCAGTTGAGACCCTCAACCCCCAGACAGCCATTAATCTCCAGGAAATGCCCTGCACTTCTATCATTATTGCTCACATCAATATGCAATCCTGAATGCCAATGCTCTGTCTACATTCCTGAGGATAAATCCTTAGCATTGAACAGAAGCTGGGTAAGTTTTCCCCCTGTTATTGACAGAACCTTATGAAAAATTCTACTTCTGGATAAATTCTTCATCCCCCTGATTTTTTTTGTTACATTTATCAGAGAAGATTTGCAACCTGTGTATTTATATAAATATGTCTAGTGTACATTTTGGCTGCTTCCATCAATGGTTATAAATCAATTGAAATACAGCAGAACCTCAGAGTTACGAACACCCAAGATACAAACTGACCACACACTTCATTCGGAACCGGAAGAATGCAATCAGGCAGCAGCAGAAACCAAAAAGGAAAAAAGCATGTACAGTACAGTACTGTGTTAAAAGTAAACTACTAAAACATAAAGGGAAACTGTTTAAAAAAAAAAGTATGGAAACTGTTTCTGTGCATGTTTCATTTAAATTAAGATGGTTTAAAAGCAGCATTTTTCTTCTGCACAGTAAAGTTTCAAAACTGTATTAAGTCAATGTTCAACTCTAACCTTTTGAAAGGACAACCATAATGTTTTGTTCAAAGTTGCAAACATTTCAGAGTTGCAAACAATCTCAGTTCTTGAGGTTGGTTGTAACTTTGAGATTCTACTGTATGCCACTGTTTGCAATATTTCAGTACTTTAATGGGGGGAATCCTGGCTCTATTGAAAAGTCAGGATTTCACTCATTTAAATTTTCATGGATTCATATATACACACTATATAAAAGAAACAATCAGAACGATCTAGTTTATATTGAAACTTGAGAGCCAAATCCTACAGGCCTTTCTCAGGCAAAACATCCATTGTAGTCAGTGTGTGTGACTTTTCCTTGACTGATGAAGTACTGCAGAACATGGCCCAAGAGAACCTGTCAGTCCATGGAAAGGACATACTTACCATCACTTTTGCTTCCAATCCCACCTCAAAAATAAGATCCAGAGTATCTCTAGCTATGTGAATCCAAAAACCACATAGGACAGTCACATGGCTGTCCTGCTGACCAAGGGAGCTTAAGTTGGCCCTCAGGGATTGTCATCCATTTGGAAATTGAAGTCACCCAATTAGTTCAGGCAACCTCAGTGGTTTTCTAGAAAGAAATGTTGTCAACTCAAGCAGGGACTCTGGTATAGTGAACTGTACATCACTGTGGTGCATAGTGCTCCTGCTTCACTCTTCTTAAAATTCCCATACAAGGTGGTCACACCTTCAAATCTGGTGGTGTTGGGGCTGCATTCAGAGGCAGGTGTAAACAGCCCTGTCTCACCATCTCTTTCATGGCTTATGTTGAACAGACTTCTCGGTCAGGGTCATCTGAGCCTGCAGCCTTGGCCAGCTGGGTTTCAATTATACCTGGAAAGCAAGGGTTCCCATCCATATTTTGTAAAAAGCAACAGAGGGTCCTGTGGCACCTTTGAGACTAACAGAAGTATTGGGAGCATAAGCTTTAGGTTCTGACCCACGAAAGCTTATGCTCCCAATACTTCTGTTAGTCTCAAAGGTGCCACAGGACCCTCTGTTGCTTTTTACAGATTCAGACTAACACGGCTACCCCTCTGATACTTGACATCCATATTTTATATCTTGTATGCTAATTATAATGTTAGCCACCTGTCCTGTATTCAACTGCATGAAATGAGGAGGCAGGAACACTGTCTGCTAACCCAAGATGAGCTGGCAGGCATAGCCAGTGAGGCCAACGTTAGATGCCACACTCTTGGCATATGCCTAGTCTATCCCACTCCACTATGACAGGACTCAAGCCTCCCACAAACTATGCTCACTCTGGATTATCAAAGCAGCACTGCAGGGTAGGAAGCTGTCAAAGAGAAAATTCAAGCCCCTTCCTTATTTCAAAGATAGTTTTAACCATTAGCTAGCACACACCTGCGCCCTGTTCCACATAGTTGATCCAATTCTGCTCTCAATTACAGATAGGCAACTGCACTAAAATCAGTGCAGAGAATTTTTCAGAGACACCATAAAGGTACCTTTGTAATATCAATTAGGCCTCGTCTACACTACGAGTTTAGGTCGACTTTAGCAGCGTTAAATTAAATTAAGCCTGGACACAACCACACGACGAAGCCCTTTCTTTTGACTTAAAGGGCCCTTTAAACCGGTTTCTTTACTCCATATCCGACGAGGGGATTAGCACTAAAATCGGCCTTTGCGGGTCGGATTTGGGGTAGTGTGGACAGAATTCGACGTTATTGGCTTCCGGGAGCTATCCCACAGTGCTTCATTGTGACCGCTCTGGACAGCGCTCTCAACTCAGATGCACTGACCAGGTAGACAGGAAAAGCCCCGCGAACTTTTGAATTTCATTTCCTGTTTGCCAAGCGTGGAGAGCACAGGTGACCACGCAGAGCTCATCAGCACAGGTAACCATGATGGAGTCCCAGGATCACAAAAGAGCTCCAGCATGGACCGAACGGGCGCTATGGGATCTGCTCGCCATATGGGGAGATGAATCAGTGCTAGCTGAACTCCGTAGTAGTAAACGAAATGGCAAAATATTAGAAAAAGTCTCAAAGGCCATGAAGGACAGAGGCCGTAACAGGGATGCACAGCAGTGCCATGTGAAAATTAAGGAGCTAAGGCAAGCCTACCACAAAGCCAGAGAGGCAAATGGAAGGTCTGGGGCAGAGCCGCAAACATGCCACTTCTACACGGAGCTGCATGCCATTCTAGCGGGTGCAGCCACCACTACCACAACTGTGTGCTTTGACTCATCAATGGAGAATCACGCAACAGGGAAGTGGGTTCGGGGTACACGGAAGATGATGATGATGAAGACAATGAAGATAGCTCACAGCAAGGAAGCAGAGAAACCGGTTTCCCCAACAGCCAGGATATGTTTATCACCCTGGACCTGGAACCAGTAACCCCCGAACTCACCCAAGGCGTGCTCCCAGACCCTGAGGGCACACAAGGGACCTCTGGTGAGTGTACCTTTGTAAATATTACACATGGTTTAAAAGCAAGCGTGTTTAATGATTAACGATTAATTTGCCCTGGCAATCGCGGCCAGTACAGCTACTGGAAAAGTCTGTTAACGTGTATGGGGATGGAACAGAAATCCTCCAGGGACGTCTCCAGAAAGCTCTCCTTCATGTACTCCCAAAGCCTTTGCAAAAGATTTCTGGGGAGGGCTGCCTTATCCCGTCTGTCATGGTAGGACACTTTACCATGCCAGGCCAGTAGCACGTAGTCTGGAATCATTGCATAACAAAGCATGGCAGCATATGGTCCCGGTGTTTGCTGGCATGCAGACAACATCCATTCCTTTATCTCTTTGTTATCCTCAGGAGAGTGATATCATTCATGGTCACCTGGTTGAAATGGGGTGATTTTATTAAGGGGACATTCAGAGGTGCCTGTTCTTGCTCGGCTGAACAGAAATGTTCCCTGCTGTTAGCCACGTGGTGGGGGTGTGTGAAGTGATCATCCCAGAGAATTGGGTGTGTGTGTGGGTGGGGGGGGGTAGTTGGGTTTGTGCTGCATGTTAACCCGGAAACCGCAGTCCCTCTTTTTACATTGCAAACCCATTTTAAATGGCCAACCCAATGGGTCCTTGGTATGGGAAATGAGGGCACTGCTGTTTGAAACCATTCCCACATGTTATGAGGGTTAAAAAAGCCAAAAGACTGTGGCTTACCATGGCTGCCTGCAAGCCGAATTCTGTTGCCTGGCACTGCGTGAGTGATCTCTCACACCAAACCGGCAGGCCCTCAATATAAGAGGAAAAATGCGACCTTGTAACGAATGCACATGTGCAGTGTAATGTGAACAGCAAAATTTAACGTGGAAGAGTGTACCCATTGTTCTCTAAAATGTGTCTTTTTTTAACCACCTCTCCCTTCTCCTCCACCAGCTGCAAATGTTTCTCCTTCACAGAGGCTAGTGAAGACTAGAAGGAGAAAATGGTGGACTCGGGATGATATGCCCTCGGAGCTCCAGATGTCCTCCCACGCTGACAGAGCACAGCAGAATGCGTGGAAGCAGTCAATGTCAGAGTGCAAAAAAGCACAATATAAACGAGAGAAGAGGTGGCGGGCTGAATCGCGGGCTGACGAGAGCAAGTGGCAGGCTGAAGAGGATAGGTGGCGTCAGTTTGCTGACAGAAGGCAAGAGTCTATGCTCCGGCTGCTGGAGCATCAAACTGATATGCTCCGGCGTATGGTTGAGCTGCAGGAAAGGCAGCAGGAGCAGAGACCGCTGCTACAGCCCCTGTGTAACCAACAGCCCTCCTCCCCAAGTTCCATAGCCTCCTCACCCAGACGCCCAAGAACATGGTCGGGGGGGGGGCCTCCAGCCACCCAACATTCCACCCCAGATGATTGCTTAAGCATCAGAAGGCTGGCCTTCAATAAGAGTTAAAGTTTTAAACTGCAGTGTGTCCTTGTCCTTCCCTCCTCCCGCACCCCCCTGGGCTACCTTGGCAGTTATCCCCCTAATTGTGTGATGAATTAATAAAGAATGCATGAATGTGAAGTAACAATGACTTTATTGCCTCTGCAAGCGGTGCTCGAAGGGGGAAGGGGAGGGTGGTTAGCTTACAGGGAAGTAGAGTGAACTGGGTGGGGGGGTGGGGTGGAGGGTTCATCAAGGAGAAACAAACAGAAGTCTCAAACCGTAGCCTGGTCAGTCACAAAACTCGTTTTCAAAGCTTCTCTGATGCGCACCGCACCCTGCTGTACTCTTCTAACTGCCCTGGTGTCTGGCTGTGCGTAATCAGCGACCAGGCGATTTGCCTCAATCTCCCACCCTACCATAAATGTCTCCCCCTTACTCTCACAGATATTGTGGAGCACACAGCAAGCAGCAATAACAGTTGGAATATTGGCTTCGCTGAGGCCTATCCAAGTCAGTAAACTGTGCCAGTGCACTTTTAAACGTCCAAATGCACATTCCACCACCATTCGGCACTTGCTCAGCCTATAATTGAACAGGTCCTGACTCCTGTCCAGGCTGCCTGTGTACGGCTTCATGAGCCATGGCATTAAGGGGTAGGCTGGGTCCCCAAGGATTACTATAGGCATTTCAACATCCCCAACGGTTATTTTCTGGTCCGGGAAGAAAGTCCCTTCCTCCAGCTTTTGAAACAGACCAGAGTTCCTGAAGACGCGAGCATCATGTACCTTTCCCGGCCATCCCACGTTGATGTTAGTGAAACGTCCCTTGTGATCCACCAGGGCTTGCAGCAGCATTGAAAAGTACCCCTTGTGGTTTATGTACTTTGTGGCTTGGTGCTCCGGTGACAAGATAGGGATATGGGTTCCGTCTATCGCCCCACCACAGTTTGGGAATCCCATTGCAGCAAAGCCATCCACTATGGCCTGCACGTTTCCCAGAGTCACTACCCTTGATATCAGCAGGTCTTTGATTGCGTTGGCTGCTTGGATCACAGCAGCCCCCACAGTAGATTTGCCCACTCCAAATTGGTTCCCAACTGACCGGTAGCTGTCTGGCATTGCAAGCTTCCACAGGGCTATCGCCACTCGCTTCTCAACTGTGAGGGCTGCTCTCATCCTGGTATTCTGGCGCTTCAGGGCAGGGGAAAGCAAGTCACAAAGTTCCATGAAAGTGCCCTTATGCATGCGAAAGTTTCGCAGCCACTGGGAATCGTCCCACACCCGCAACACAATGCGGTCCCACCAGTCTGTGCTTGTTTCCCGGGCCCAGAATCGGAGTTCCACGCCATGAACCTGCCCCAGTAACACCATGATTTGCACATTGCTGGGGCCTGTACTTTGTGAGAGGTCTATGTCCAGGTCAATTTCCTCATCACTCTCGTTGCTGTGCTGCAATCGTCTCCTTGCCTGGTTTTGCTTTGGCATGTTCTGGCTCTGCATATACTCCAGGACAATGTGCGTGGTGTTCATAGTGCTCATAATTGCCGCAGTGATCTGAGCGGGCTCCATGATCCCAGTGCTATGGCATCTGGGCTGAAAAAAGGCACGAAACTATTGTGGGAGGGAGGGAGGGAGAGAGGGAGGGAGTGACAACATGGCTTACAGGTACAGGGAATTAAAATCAACAAAGGTGGCTGTGCATCAGGGAGAAACACAAATAACTGTCACACAAAATGGCCCCCCCAACGATTGAACTCAAAACCCTGGGTTTAGCAGGCCGTTGATTTCACGGAGGGAGGGGGAAGCAAATGAATACAGAACAAATCTGGTCCATCTATTTTTTTACATCTTAAGCTGGCAGCAGACGGTGCAGCATGACTGATAGTCATCGGCATCTTCTAGGTGCTTGGAAGAAAATGCTGTACTACGACTGCTAGCCATCATCGTCAAGACGGTTCAATAGTCCAGGAGACAAAACATGTCTGCCCAAGTGCCTCTGATTGAACTCACTGAGGAGTACGACGACGACGGATACCAGTCTATTGCACCGTCTACTGCCAAAAGGCAATTAGCTGCTGCTGTGTAGCAATGCAGTACCATGTCTGCCAGCACCCAGATGACAGAGGGTGATGGTGAGCTGAGCTGAGCGGGCTCCATGCTTGCCGTGGTATGTTGTCTTCATAGGGTAACCCAGGTAAAAAGGTGCGACTCAATTTTCTGCCGTTGCTCTGATGGAGGGGGAGGGGCCTGACGACATGTACCCAGAACCCTCCATGACGCTGTTTTTTGCATCATCAGGCATTGGGATCTCAACCCAGAATTCCAATGGGCGGCGGAGACTGCAGGAACTGTGGGATAGCTATGGAAAGTCGACGCTAGCCTCGGTACTGTGGACGCAGTCCGCCGACTTAATGCACTTAGAGCATTTTATGTGGGGGGACACACAATCGACTGTATAAAACCGATTTCTATAAAACCGGCTTCTATAAATTCGACCTAATTTCATAGTGTAGACATACCCTTATTCTTGTGGGTTCCGGCAGAGAATTACAGAACGTTTTATAGACATTTAGGCTATTCATGAGTGTTTTGTGTGCCCTGAACCTAAACGTTATTAGCTTGGGGGCATAGGTAAAATTAAATTTTAGCTTTTTAATCAGATTAATTTATTAATCCTCACTTCACATCTATGAGGTAAGTGGGCAAGTTTCCTTATCCCCATTTTAAGCTCAGAGCAATTGAGACAGAAAGATAAAGCGACGTACCCAAGGCTGTGTGGTGAGGCAATGGGGACAGCTGACTTGCCACCCTGTGGTCACTATTCCCAGACCATCCTGCCTTTCTAGCTGTGATAAAACTAGCAGCTGCTTTTAGTACAAGCTGACGTGAAGAGATAACAGCACTGAATCTACAGGACAAGGGCATTATGGTCACTCAGTCTAATGATACGAACTCTGTGACTCTGCTTTCCATTTTAAATGCAATTAGTTAAGGGGTGATGTGGGGCAATGGAATTTGCCTTTCACCTGTGGAAGTGCATGCTCAAATACTAGTTTAGGCCATGCGTGAAAATTAGTTTATTTCATCCCAGCCTTGTGTTTATAAATGCCATAAAACCACTATAGAAAACGGCAGCAGGGGCTCAAGAGTGGCCTAGCCTGGGGTGAGTCAGCAGAGATGTGCATGGAACTGTCACCTGGCACTGCACTGTGCTGGAGCTACCATTAGTTCACTTTTTAGAGCATTCAAATCCCTCCTAATTCACACTATACTAGCAGTAGCAAAGATTTTTCAATGGCACTAAGGGCAGTTAGGTGTCCCATTCGTGCTTACTGTCAATGGGATTTAGGATCCTAACTCCCTTAGGGTCCTCTGACAATCCTGGCCTAAAATAGCCTTGATTCTGTAGTAGCATTAGGGTGTGTATATGTGCGGGGTCTCTCCCACTCCTTTCTCCCGATCTCCTTTAATAGCTCAAAAAAGAACACATTTTACTCCTGCCAGGGTATGGCATTCCAGGTGCAATCTAGACTAGTGAGGGACTGTGTTACCACTTGCCTTGCGACCTGGGGCACCTCACAATGCTTTGCTGCTGTAGCTGCCAACATGGGCTCCCCACAATCATCCTGCAAGCATGCAGTTCACACTTTGAGGCTTTGTCTACAATACCGCAGTAAGTCGATCTAAGTTATACAACTCCAGCTACATGAATAAGGTAGCTGGAGTTGACATAGCTTAGGTCGACTTACTGTGGTGTCTACACCACACTGGGTCGATGGGAGAGTGTCTCCCATTGACTTACCTTACTCTTCTTGTTTGGGGTAGAGTACCAGGGTTGATCAGAGAGTGATCTGCAGTCAATTTGGCGGGTCTTCACTAGACCCGCTAAATCAACCCCCGGTGCATCAATTGCCAGAGTGTTGATCTGACGATAGTGTAGACATAGCCTGAATGTCTGTAGCTAGCCACAGCCCTGGTCCAGCAACCTGTTAGCAAATACCAGCTACACTCTGGCTTCCATCAGCCTTGGTTACTACCTGCAGGGTGACCCCAACACACTCCAGTCCTGGATTTTCCCCAAATAACATATATTTTACACTATCCAGCCCTCTACTGGACTGTCCAGTTAGATGAGGTCCATTGCTCATCTAAGATGATCAATATACAACAGTCTGTTACCTTAAATGAAGTTACCCAAACAATTCACAACAGGGGATTAACTGAGTTTTAATTAAAGAGTAAACAAGTTTATTTAACTACAAAGAAATAGATTTTAAGTGAGTACAAATATAAGGCATTAAAGTCAGAAATGTTTACATAAGAAATAAAGATAAAACACTTTTTAAACTTAACAAACTAGTCTTGGTTCAAGATGCAATTCTTACCACAGGTTCCCAGTAACATTACTGACCAAATTCTGAGGCCACAACCTGCTCCCAAAGGCTGTTTATTTTGACTTAAGTGAAAAAGAGAGAGATCGATAGGTAGAGATAAATGTGGGGTGTTTTTGACTCCCACTTTTATAGTTCAGTTATATTTTGAAATCTTTGAATTGTATTTTCCTGAGGTTACCCCTAGTTAAAGTTCATTCAGAAAAGGTGATATGGTATCTGGCGGTGAAAGAAGATGCATGCTTTTTCTTCTCACCTCTGTTTGCTGAAATGCAGATTTTCCTTTTCTCCTGTCTAACCCTTCTTGCTGTTTGAGGACCCTGTTTACAACTTGTATGGAAACTGAAGTAAACTCACATTCTTTATTTAGGACATACTTGACCAGTCCTGCCTACTCAAGGCTACGTGGGTTTGAACATGTTCCATCAACATCACTTAGGGGGAATTCATAACTCTATATATAATGTTGCCACACACCTTTTACCATGATACCATTAACCAACAAGTTATTAGTTTTACATGATACCTCACAAGGCATATTTTGTACAAAGATTATTACAGTGGTGTAATGGGTGTGAATACAGGGCTGTATTCAGTCACATAGGGCTAACTTTGTTGTTTTGCCATCCCATTGCAGAGTGTCAGATCTGCCATACAGGTTTGACAGATTTTTTAAGCTGCGTAGCACAAAAAATGACTTGATAAAGGGAGTAAAGGCTTCTACTTTCTAAAGGTATGTGCACAGGCTAGCCTACCCAAGCTAGCTTGAATCCAGCTAGTTTAACAACACCATTGAAGACAGCACAGCATGAGTAGTACAAGTCTGGTATGGACCCTGAGTTCACGCCTGCTTCACTAACCCACTCTGAAGCCTCCACCCCACTGTCTTCACTGCTATTGTTATTGACGCTAGCTAGATTCAGGATAGCTGTGGTAGATTAGCCTGTGCATAGCTCTGGTTGTCAGACATACCCTAGGAATAATAAACTATTCCACATGTCCCAGTTTAACTCATTCAGAGGTCTTGTGATTAAGACTCAGGAGACTGGATTCAGTTCCCAGCTGTAGCATAGACTCACTGTGTGACCTTTGGGCAAGTCACTTAAACTCGGTAAAACGGAGATGAGAACACTGCCTTTTTCACTCTTCTTTGTCTTGCCTATTTAGCTTATAAGCCCTTTGAGGCAGAGTCTGTCTCTTACTATGTTTTTACCATATGGTGCCCCAATCATGGATGAAGCCTCTGGATATTGCTGTACTACAAATAAATAATAATTATGTCTGTTGTGGTGGGGAGTTGGATGGCAGTCACCCAGTTGGAAGATGCCACTGACTTTTATGAAGAGTTTTAGGGGAAAATAAAGCCATTTTTAAAAGTTGGAAAAAATATACAACAAAGATGACAAAACTGGCTTTGATTTCTAGATAAATACCTTCTTATCGTGTGGGAGCAAAAAAGATGCAGATAAAATAGCAAAATGTTAGTCAGTCAACCAACTTTGTTTCTGGGATGGCACAGTCTCTCCTTTCTGCAAGGAGATACTGCTTTTTGTGCAGGTTCTCGACAGTAGACAAACAGTGATGGGCAGAAGAGGCTTTCTTTTAAACATTCATCAGGGGGGTAGCTGTGTTAGTCTGGATCTGTAAAAAGCAACAGAGAGTCCTGTGGCATCTTGAAGACTAACAGATGTATTGGAGCATAAGCTTTCGTGGGTGAATACGCATGCGTCTGACGAAGTGGGTATTCACCCACGAAAGCTTATGCTCCAATACATCTGTTAGTTTAAAGGTGCCACAGGACTTTGTTGCTTTTAAACATTGTAACTTGGGCCTGATTTAACTCAAAGGTAAGTCAAACTGTTTTTGAAAGAATTAAACTTGGACCAAATTGAAAGCAGGAGAGCAGCCCAGATTCTGGCTTCAACCCAGATGTGCAGAGTTTAAATTACCATGAAATTAACACCACTGAAAGCACGAAGGCATTTTAAAAGAGGTGGTGCATTGTAGTTCAAATTGCACTGTTACCTTACAGAAACATGTGATAATATAATGAATGTGCTAAGATGTAATTTTTTCTTCTGTTCTACTGGGAAACTGAAAATTCAAGGGACGCCAGCAGTAGCAACTTCTGTCTTCTGAAATGACATTCTTGTTCATGAAAAGTTTACACTTTTGACAACCGGTTAAAGCTAAGTCCCTTTAAAAAATCAATAAAACACAGAAAACAGGGGCATGAATGAATCTTCAGGAAGAAGCCACACGTTTTCAGGAAAAAAAGAACAATCCACAGAGAACAGCCTTGGGCAGCTGAGTGATGTGTGGAATATTTGATTGCTCCCCATACAGGCAATTCCTTCGTTTTGTCCTGCAGCAGACACACAGAGCCTTAGATTGCTTAAAAAATAAATCTGCCTGGACCTACATCACAGAATAAAATTACTTCCCCTAGACATAAAATGAGGGGCAGGGGTGTAGAATTTTTCAAAAGAAAATAAGATTTTTAATATTATGTTAAAATACCAAGGCATTTCTTTATATTGCAGCTCAATAGGAGAACCTTTAACCAAAAAAATTGATCTGTTTATGGACTCAGCGGAAGTGATTCTGAACAAACACTTTTTAATTACCCATGACTGTTCTCAGTGCAGTTTTCCAGATTCACCCATAGATGAAGTACCACATCTCACTTCAAGTAAAAGAGGAAAAAATCAGGGTAAGGGTAATCTTTTTCAGAAAACTAAAAGAAGCATTTCCTAGAGAGAGCATCCACAGATATAACGAGGAAAGCATTACTGGGAAAAGTCCCACTGATTCCAAGCGATGATGGATAGTCAAAACTTTCAAAAATGGGCTCCTGGACTCCTTAATAAGTTGCCTGTTTCTCAAAAGTGTTCAGCTTTCAGCAGCTCCCATTAGGGTCAATGGAAGACGCTGATGCTCAGCAATTTTGACAATCAGATCCTCCTACTTAGGTGCCTAAGTAAGGGTTAGGTGCCCCACATTAGGTGCTTAGTTTTTAAAGTGTGGCTGACGTTTCTGGACCAAATTCTTATCTCAGTTAAATCTTCTTCTTTTGTATGGTGCAGAGCAGCAACTACAATGTCACCTGAAGTTGATTCAGCCAAATGGCTACATCAGGACTAGCAGAATGTATTGCAGGAGTGCATGCTTCATATTTATAAATTGGGAAGTAGGTAGTGATATGTTCGATGGTCTAGTGTGGGGAACCAAACTTGAACACTGGGGAGTCCTTGATTTTCCATTTGTGCATTAGATGTGTGCATCTACCATGGTTGGTTTGAATTCGGTTCAGAGCTGACCAAGATGACCGTGGAAGATCAAACCTAGGAACCTTCTGAATGGGATCCAGCACAAGGTGCTTATTTTTAAAGTCTTGTTTAGCCCAATCTGCTTTCCAAGCCTCCTTCTGATCGTAGCCTGATTTCTTGAGGCTAAACTAATGTTCCCAGAAATACTTGTGGGACTTAAGACATTGGGGGTCATTGTCAAGGTCTTGGTGGATAGGAAGGCATCCATTTTCCTGGATTCACTGAGCTTCGCGGAATGTTGCAGCAGTTCGGCATATCAGCGAGGGAGCGATGTTAGACAGAACAGGTAGCCATGGTGTTGGAGTCGACGTAAAGATTCTTGTGATGCACTGCATCACTGTATTCAGCTGGGTATCCACAAGTCATGTGTGGCTGCATCTGCTCTATACCAGTGCACAATATTCAACTTGGACAAATCAGATGTCTTCAAGTCACCAGGGCCTGATGAAACGCATCCTTGAATACTCAAGGAGCTGACTGAGGAGATATCTGAGCCATTAGTGATTATCTTTGAAAAGTCATGGAAGATGGGAGAGATTCCAGAAGACTGGAAAAGGGCAAATATAGTGCCCATCCATAAAAAGGGAAATAAGGACAACCCAGAGAATTACAGAGCAGTCAGCTTATCTTCTGTACCCAGAAAGACACAGGAGCAAATAATTAAGCAATCAATTTGCAAACATCTAGAAGATAATAAGGTGATAAATAACAGTCAGCATGGATTTGTCAAAAACAAATCATGTCAAACCAACCTGATAGCTTTCTTTGACAGGGTAACAAGCCTTGTGGATAGGGGGGAAGTGGTAGATGTGGCATATCTTGACTTTAGTAAAGCTTTTGATGCTGTCTCACATGACCTTCTCGTAAACAAACTAGGGAAATGCAACCTAGATGGTGCTATTATAACATGGGTGCAAAACTGATTGAAAAACCTTTCCCAGAGAGTAATCATCAGTGGTTCACAGTCATGCTGGAAGGGCATAAAGAGTTCGGTCCCGCAGGGATCAATTCTGGGACTGGTTCTATTCAATATCTTCATCAATGATTTAGATAATGGCATAGAGAGTACACTTATAAAGTTTGCAGACGATACCAAGCTGGGACGGGTTGCAAGTGCTTTGGAGGATAGGATTAAAATTCAAAATGATCTGGAGAAATGGTCTGAAGTAAATAGGATGAAATTCAATAAGGACAAATGCAAAATATTCTATTTAGGAAAGAATAATCAGTTGCACACATACAAAATGGGAAATGACTGCCTAGGAAGGAGTACTGCGGAAAGGGATCTGGGGGTCACAGTGGACCACAAGCCAAATATGAGTCAACAGTGTAATGCTGTGGCAAAAAAAGCGAACATCCTTCTGGGATGTATAGCAGGAGTGTTGTAAGCAAGACATGAGAAGTAATTCTACTGCTCTACTCTGTGTTGATTAGGCCTCAACTGGACTATTGTGTCCAGTTCTGGGTGTCACATTTCAGGAAGGATGTGGACAAATTGGAGAGAGTCCAGAGACAGCTTATTCTTTTGACAACTCATTAAAGATAAATTCCTCAAGAACAATAAAACAATGAAACTTCCATTTAAAATGGATCATTACTAGTTTGTTGGTGGTAAAGTGAAAACAAAGTTGTGCTTATGCTAGTCTTGAGTCTCACCTGTTAAACAGGTACAATGTTCCTTTATTTTACACCATCAAGACAGGAGCTGAGGATTGTCCACCCAGTAGTAATACTTTGGAGGGCAGAACTATTGTTTACTCTAGATTGGTTCAAAATATCAAGACTTTGGGACATTCTTTCAGGTACAGTTTGCAAAGGATGTTGATGACTAGGCTGCCTTAGAGATTGTCTAAATACAAAGTTGCATGACTTTAACTTAAAACAAGATTTTTTTTAACTGATTTTGTTAAACTGATGCAAAAGGCTGAGTGGACACTTGGGTTTAAACTAGTGTTATTTCAGTTTATCTTAAGTTGATTAGGAACAAAATTAAACCAAGAAAGTAGTAGTAAACTGAAATTGAAGGGGTGTGCACTTGTTTAACCAGTGCAAGTTTCTGTGGAGATAGTACCTCAAAGAGGCAACTAGCCATAATGGAGTAACTATCATTTTGCTGTTGGATTCGCCAGAAAACTAACTCTTTTTTGTGAGTTTTCCTGTTAAAACTGGTAGGCTGCTAACCCTAGACTCAATGCTTGGTAAGTATGGGGAGAAAAAGCTATGGGCCATATGCTCCCTTTGCTATGCAGCCCATAATCCCATGTAAAAAAAGCATAAAGGGTCCACTCAGAAGGGAAATACAATGACATAGTAAGTTTTCCTGCACTATATAGTTTCCACCCACCTCTCCAAGAAATTCTCAATAATGGGGCAAGAACAGAAAGAAGAGGAGCAGGGCAGGGGCATGTGGCATGATCCTTCCAGAAAATGGTGCAAAGTGGGACCCCAAACCTTTTGCATTACATCTGCTGTGAGCAGCAGTAATTGTCACTATATGCTCTGTGAACTGACTGGAGGGGCCACAGATGCACTGTCAGTATGGGTGGAGTCAGTGACAGCCTGGTAACTGTGCTGGGGCCAGAAATCATGCTGTGGTATAACAGACCCATCGTCTGCACTGAGACATGCATGGTTTGGGCTCCTTTTTCTCACAGATCTTACTTTTTGTATTAATTGAACACAGGTGTGTGGCAGCCTCACTTTGAAATCTGGTACATTTACATCGCCCTACCAGCAGTTTGTTTAGGCTTCGTCTTAGTGGTTGTTTTCATGGCCATTCCTCTGCCCAATCTGTAAAGCCATTGGTCCCCATGTTCCAAGTGTGACTCAGCTTTTACAGCAATGGAAGCTAATATAGCTAGATAGTTCCCTCCAAAAACACCGTTTTCCTGGTCTGACCACCTTTGCCTAGAAGCCTAAGGGTGGATATGCCCATGTTTGGTGTTAGGGGTGAATCCTACAACATAAATTACATCCAAAGTCTGCCAGGAAAGTCAAATGTGGGTGACTTGTGAAATTCACAGGGTACACTGGTTGTAATTTATCATACATTGATCAATTTATTTGTAAAATTTTGAGGAGTAGGAGAGGAAGAGAAGTCGCACGCAAATCTAGATCTTGTATATAATATTGTTGTATTAGGAGGCACTGTAGCCTAGTAGATAGGGCATCAGACTAGCAGTGAAGAGATCTGGGTTCCTCTAATCCTGGCTGTTCCAATGATATTCTCTGTGTGTAACCTTGTGCAAGTCACTCCACTTCTGTAAGTGATGCCTATTTAGATTGTAAACTCTCTGGGGGCAGGGACTGTATACCACTCTAGTGTTTGTGTAGCATCGAGCAAAATGGGGCCCTGTTCTCAGGTGGTGCCTCTTGGCATTAATGTAACACAACTAATAATACATAGTGTATATTGTATTATATTTAGCAAATGATTATGTTCAGTGGTGCCCAACCTTATTACATAGGAGGGCCACATAAACCTAAGCACAATTTTGCGTGGGCCAAATAGATTCCACAAATTTTAATAAGATTTAAAGTCACCTATATTGATTTATATTTTAAGTTCAGCGTATTTCATATGTATTTAAACAGGTGGTTTCTATGTACGGTATTGTCTATTTACACACTTGTGTAAACTAAAATGATGTAAACATGATGACAAAATGCTAGTGAATCAGCTGTTAGTATATTGTGTTGAAGCAGGCTGTGGGCCCTATGAAATGCTCTGGTGGGCTGTAGGTTGGGCACCCCTGACGTAATCCATAGGAAGTGACTGAAATTACTTTAAGGGGTGGGAAAGCAGTGGAACATTTAGAGCCAGACAACAGATGGTGTAGATGGGGGAGGTGAGGAGGGATTTCCCATTACATCTAACTCGCTCTAGCTGTTAGACTGATCCTGAGGAAAATAAAGTTCTCCTCCTTGGGTGCCTCGTGTATAGTTATTGACTTTTAGTAGGGAGACTTGCTTTAGAAAATCGCCTTTTGCCAAAACAGTTCTGAAACTCCAAGCCTGAGAGAGATGGTTTAGATAGAGCTGGATTACATGGACTTCTTAATTAAGATAAACTCTAAATCCCAAACTCTGCCCTGTTTAAAAAAAGGAGATGAAGGGTTGTTGCTGCCCTTGATTACCTTATCTTGGTTAGTCAGGCCATTCAAACTGTCAGTCAAAAGCAGTGAAACCAAGGAGGAGCTGCTCCCTTGGCAGCTATTCGCCCAGGCTCTTCTCATGAGCAGGGCCAGCTCCAGGCACCAGCAGAGCAAGCACGTGCCTGGGGTGGCACATGCTAAGGGGCGGCATTCTGTCCATTCTTGGGGCGACAGAGTCTGGTCAGCTTTTTTTTTTTTTCCCTGCACTTCGGCAGTTTGGGCGGTGGCAGTCCGAGTGTTTGTTTATTTATTTATTTATTTTTGGCTTTGGGGCAGCAAAAATGGTAGAGCCGGCTCTGCTCATGAGTCATGTGGAAGCCCCAAGATCTCAGCTGGCATCTCCGGCTGACCGAGCTCAGACTCCTGGCTGGTTGCCATGCAGCTCCAGCACTGTCCTGGGAAAGAAGAGGCCCGGACAGCGACACCTCTGAGGCTTATTGCTAATGAGTATTGTCTTTAAACCCTTCCTCTCCTGCCTGCAGTGAGCCATCATGGGTCCTCCTGCCACCCCCACCTGTGGCTTTGACTTTTCCTGCACAGAAAGGAGCACTGAGGCTCCTCTGGCCCCATGAAGGGCCCGGGACAAGCATGAGGGCTCTGCCCCCCAGCTCCCGCCTCTTCACAGGAAGGGCCCTGGATCTGCAGCTCAAGATCAGCTCCACCCACCTCACACCACCCCATGCCACAGTTGGGCTCAGTGCCTGGCGAGACTGCTGCTAGCAGCAGGGGACCTCCACGGCAGCAGGACCAGAGCCCTTGGGGTGCGCGATGGCCGCTGCTTGCCCCACTTACAGCAGCAGCACCCCCTGCACTCCTAACTTGGCCACAGCCCCCATCCCTGTGCCAGCCCTGCAGCGTGCAGTGCCCTGCGCCTGGCTGTGTATTAGCCCTCTACCATTTGCCAGTCCCTAGCTTGCACGGTGCCTGCCCGTCTGGGACTCCTCCCTCAGCAACAGTCCCTCTGTTTGGGGTTCTCTGCCCTTTGTCCACACACCCCATTCCCTTAACTCAGTGGTTTTCAACCTGTGTTCCGTGCACCTTTGGGGGTCTGCAGACTATGTCCGAGCTTTCCAAAGGGGTCTGTCTGCACCTCCATTTGAAATATTTTAGGGGTCCACAAATGAAAAAAAAGGTTGACTACCACTTCCCTGACCGTGCACCCTTCCCCCCTGTGAGTCCCCATCCCCTATGTATCCTCCCCTCCCCCTGTGAGCCTCCTTCCTCTATGTCAAGTATCAGAGGGGTAGCCGTGTTAGTTTGAATCTGTAAAAAGCAACAGAGGGTCCTGTGGCAAGAGGCGTCTGAGGAAGTGGGCATTCACCCACGAAAGCTTATGCTCCAATACTTCTGTTAGTCTTAAAGGTGCCACAGGACCCTCTGTTGCTTCCTCTATGCATCCTTCCATCTCCCCCCCCGCCCCCCTTGTGATTCCCTCTCCCCTATGCATCCTCCCCTCCCCCCCCCCATTCCCTCTCCCCTATGCATCCTCCCCTCCCCCCGTTGTGATTTCCCCTCTCCTATGCATGCTCCACTGTCAGTGATACCCTCCCCTGTGGCTGCTCCTCCTCCTCATGCATGTTCTCCCTTCCCCCCTTTTGGAATGTTCCCCTCCCCCGTCGGGGATCCCCTTCCCTTACGCACGCTCCTCCGTCTCTCTCCCTGCACGCTCCCTCCCCATGCCTGCTGTCTCCCCCTGCTCGATCGCTCCTAACTTACTCACAGGCTCCCCGGGCACGAGCCCACGCCCGCCCCCTTGCTCCGGATCCGCCCCGCACGCGCCTCCCCGCAGCAAAGCGCTCTGGCTCCCCCCAGAGCGCCCGGCCGCCGCCGAGGGGCTGCGAGCGGCCGCGGGAAAGTTTGCAGTCACGCCGCGCGCGTGGTGGGGAGGGAGCAGGGCAGTGGGGGCGGGACCTGGCCCGGCTGCTCTGAGTCTCCTCCCCGGTTAGCCCGCGCCGACCCCTTTCCCCGCCTGCCCCAGCTCCTGGCGGGGCTGCGGGCCGGGGGCGGGCGAGAGATGGAGGAGTGGGGAGGGGGCTTTGCTGCCTCCAGCCCCGCCCGGCCGCTGCCCCGCAGCGCCTTCTGCCGGGGAGGCAGCGGGGGAGCGGGCGCGGGGCGGGGGAGCGTAGCCCATTAAAGCCCTGCCCGCCGCCGAGCACGGCTAGTCGGCAGCGCCGGGGCACCCGGGGCTGGAGGGAAGGCGGCAGCCGGCGCTGCCATGGGGAGCCCGGGGCCGGGGCGCCCCAGCCCACGCTAGGAGGAGCCGGGCGGGAGGCTGCCGGGGGCGCCCGGCGAAGCGGAGACGGGGGCGCGGGTGTCAGCGATGCTGGAGAATGGCTCGCTGAGGAACTGCTGCGAGCTGGGCGGGCGAGGGGGCTTCGGCTTGGCGGGGCGGGAGGCGGCGGCGGCGGCCCGGCGGCCGGCCTGGGTGGTCCCGGCGCTGTCCAGCGTGCTGATCTTCACCACCGTGGTGGACATCGTGGGCAACCTGCTGGTCGTCATCTCGGTCTTCAAGAACCGCAAGCTCCGGAACTCAGGTGAGAGGGGGGCGAGCGGGCTGGACGGGGCCGCTTCGGGGACTCTGGCGTAGCCCTTTGCTGCCCAGCACCAGGCGGCTCCGCAAGTAGCCCCACGCCTGGGCTCCAGCCGGGCCAGCTGGGGGGGAACTTTATACAACGGGTAGCTTTATACTCAGCCCGAAACTATACCGCTGCCCCCCCTGAACCCTGAAACTGGGCCACGCTCCTAGAGCTCTGCCCCTCTGCCCCGGACCTCCCAACTCTGCTGAGCCCCACAACTCAGTCCTAAACCCACGACACTGTGCTGACCCCATAACCTGTGCCAATCCCTACACTCAGCCCTCAAGTGATGCTAAACCCGGCACTGGCTCCTAATGGGCATCAAAGTATATCTTAGCAACGCATCGGGTAATCTTTGTGCCGTGTATGTTATAAGGATGCAGGCTAATAAAATAGCGTTTAATGATTAACGGAAAGCTTTTCCCCCAAACTGATCAGGAGGGAAATCTCAGATTCAGACTTGTCTAAGTGTACTTTTGAGGGTGTGTGTGTGTGTAGGCGAGAGAGACTCAATCCACTGTCCGCGGGTTTATCAAATTCACAGTAATCTTCATATTTATTAACCAACGTTTTCTACCTCCTGCTTGGTCCTCCTTAAACACCAAATAAAGGGGATTTTTCGAATCATGTGTGTGTTTATTTCTTGAGGTGATGTAACTGACAAACTTTCTCTTTGCCTCCCAGTTTATTCAGTTTGGGGTTGGCTAAAGATGCAGGTGGCTAGAGATTTGTTTGCCCCACAGAACTAGACAGGGGGAGGAAATAAGTGGTACCCAGATGGGACTGCTCTGCCATGCCTCTTTTAGAATTGCTTCCCATTGTTGTTTTATGTCCCGTTGTATGGACTTTTGTTATACCACCTACCGTGCTGCCTACAGCTGGATTCAGCCGAACAGGAGTTCATTTATAAGTGCTAAAAAGTTAGATTGTTCATAAGATATTTGTACTCAGTCGACTGTTAGGTATATGGATGTAATGGAAGGTGTTATTATCCCCACTAACTGCAGTGAACGAGCTCGTTAGAGCTCCCATTACAAGCAGTTCCGGGATTGCACTGTTACTTCAGATCTTCAATAGCATTATTTTATGACGTGAAGGAACTCAGTCCTAAGTAACAAAACTTTGTCAAGACCAGATCCAAGTTAGACGCAGAACGCCCCATATCTTCCCTATGCTAAATGGGAGACTACTTTGGTGCTACCTGATCTCGGTCGAATTTTAGATCAAAGAGAGACATCGGGAGCCTCGCTATGAACCCTCCCTTTGTTAATAAAATATAGTTGGTAATATATCATTATTAAAGTACTTTAAGCATGCAGGGCTATTTCAGGGAGGATCATTTCTTTTGCAAAGGTCTTTTCAGTGTTTTCTTGTTTCACATTCATTGTGGATAGTTCTTGAACTGAAGGGAATTGAGGAAAATTCAGTCCCCGTGTTAAATACAAAAGATGAAGTAGTGTGTAAAGAGATGACACTTCCGTTCATTAAATGTTTATCGTTGGTGCTTTAACTATCTGTATGCCTTCCTCCCAGTTGACAGTGCAATACACTAGGTTTCATTTACTATAAGAAAGGCTGAAATATCTCTTTATCTTATTTATTAATGTACCTGGTACAAATGGTATTCTTGTAGTTCAGCTGAAGCACAAGACTTGTACAAACATCATTTCAGATGTGTGAAACTCTGGTTTATGTAACTTGACACTAGTAACTGCTATAGATATACTAATTAGACTTGAATTGAACAGTAGGAGGAGCTAAGAACTAGGTTGCCTTTGCTTTTCAAAGAAAAATGCTTCTCTAGGAAGCAGAAATAAATGAAATTGGAAAGAATACAATATACACAGCTAATATTACTATTCTGTTATCATTTGGTCAATACTTGGATACTACTATAATTTTTAAAAAAGGAATCTAGCCTTTATCAGTTTCAGTAGGAAAAATAAGTCAAAGGGACAGAAATGAAAATATGGGAACATAACCTATCAGGAAGATATTGAACTGAAAAAGGCATGATGCTGAGTTTTCATCTAAAAGCAGTTTTCTTTTAGCAAATGACTGTGTTTAGTCAGCAATTGCTTTGTAACTTGATAACATGATTATATTGTAAGGGCAGGATGTAGCATAGAAAGCCATATAATATAGTATGGTTAAAACAATATGCTTCTATTGGGCTTTACTCCATGTAGAAGTCTAATTAGTTAGGAGGAAGATAATGACATTCCTCCATATTTTAAAATTCCTCCTATTACTCTGAGGCCACCTTTACCTCTGCTGATGAGAAAATACTGTAAGTGGGGAGAGAAAAAATTACAGCAACCTACCAGTCCTTAGACAAATAGATCTATCACTTATCAGAGCCCATAGATATGAATCACTGTAGCTTTGCATGACCCAAAGACTGAGAGAAGTGTCAGTTCTGCTCTGAATAACCCTGGGGGTCTGGGAGTACACTGCTGTGACTAGTGCCCATTGGTTGATGAAAACGAATAGATCTTTGTTCACTCATCTTTGTAAAGCTCAGATGGACAGAAACATCAAATCATAGAGGAGGAAGGATGATCAGGACTTCTGTCTAGGTAGGCTGATATGGTTTGCTTTGTTCATTTTACAGTGCAAAGAAGTTATTGGTGAATATGATAGTGAGAATAACCTTAAATTTAATTATCAAAGGGCATGGTGGTATCATAAGATTTCACTAGTGACAAGCATTATTTTCATAATAGAATTATTAATGCATATTATTAAGTCCAGTAGTGCCCACAATGTGCTAGCAACAGTTTACAATTCATGAGGCCAAGCAACATGCTGAGGATCAGGGAGAGGGGCACCATAAACATATTTATTTTGAACATACATATTCTCTTCTTAACCTTAAATATTTATCTACATATGACTGTCCCACAAATTCATTTTTAGGCATCAGGAAGAAATGACTCTTAAGGACGGATTTGGGGGGGTAGAGATAGGTAGTGGCTTATGGGTCAATTCAGTCAGATTTCCATGTGTAGAATGCAGAATGAAAGAAGGTGTGAAGATGACTGGGAGAATCAGAGACATGGACATTCAAGACTATCGCCATTAATGTCGTAGTGGAGAAGATAAGGAATGCTAAGAATCAATTACTTTGGAGGTGAAGGGAAGAAGAGAGAAGAGGCAGGAGTTGGAAAGATAGGTGGGTCAAGAGATGACTTTTTGAAGAGACTGGAGCATAGAATTATAGAATTATAGAAATGTAAGGCTGGAAGCGACCTCAAGAGATGATCTAGTCCAGCCCTCTGTGTTAAGGCTTGTTGGAGCCTATTTCAGTGCTTAACTATCCTTATAGTTAAGATATTAGGAAAAACTTTCTAATCTCCCTTGCTTCAGATTAGGCCCATTATTTCTTACCCGACCTTCAGTGGAGATGGGGAACAATGGATCACCATCCTCCTTGTAACAGCCCTTCACATATTTGAAGACTTATCACATTCGCCCCACCCACCCCCATCTTCTTTTCTCAAGTCTAAATATGTCCAGCGTTTTTAACCTTTCATCCTAGGTCAGCGTTTCTAAATTTTTATCATTTTTGTTGCTCTCCTCTGTACTCTCTCCACATTGTCCCCATCTTTCTGAAAGTCTGGTGCCCAGAACTGGACAAAGTACTCCAGCTGAAGCCTCACCAGTGTCAATAGAATGGGACAATTACCCCTGTGTCTGACATACCACACTCCTGTTAATACAACCCAGAATGATAAGCCTTTTTCACAACTGCATCACATTAACGCATATTCATCTGTGATCCACTACAACTCCCAGATCCTTTTTTCAGCAGTACTATTGCCTAGCCACCACATTTTAGAGTTGTGCATTTGACTTTTCTTCCTAAGTATAGTACTTTGCACTTGTATCAGAGAGGTAGTCGTGTTAGTCTGAATCTGTAAAAAGCAACAGAGGGTCCTGTGGCACCTTTGAGACTAACAGAAGTATTGGGAGCATAAGCTTTCGTGGGTAAGAACCTCACTTCTTCAGATGCAAGTGACTTGCATCTGAAGAAGTGAGGTTCTTACCCACGAAAGCTTATGCTCCCAATACTTCTGTTAGTCTCAAAGGTGCCACAGGACCCTCTGTTACTTTGCACTTGTCTTTATTGAATTTCATCTTGTTGATTTTGAGTATCTTTGTAATTGTGAAGGGAAGGAGCAAAGGAGAGTCAGATATTGAGGAAGGTCAGGAGGCGGTGAGAGTGGATGGCAATGGATGTCAGAGACAAGAGGTGATGGGGCCACTGAGACAGTGGAAGGGTTAGAGGAGGAGAGCAGGCCAAAACTTTGGTATAGGTGACAGGGGAAAAGGAAGACAGGGTGCTGGGACCGAGGAAATAGGAGGAATTTTGGTCACCATTATATAGAAAAGATGTAGAGAAACTGAAAAGGATCCAGAGGCAAGCAACAAAGATGATCAAAGGGATGGAATGCAAGTCATATGAGCAAAGGCTGAAGGAACTTGGTATGTTTAGTTTGGAAAAGGGCAGATTAAGGTAGGCAGGGGAGGGAGACATGATAGCAGTCTTAAAATACTTGAAAGGCTGCCATAAAACAGACGGAGAAAAATTGTTCTCTCTTGCCACAGAAGGTAGGATAAGAGGCAATGGGTTCAAACTACAGCATAGCAGATTTATATTAAATCTCGGGAAAAACTTCTTAACTGTAAGAACAGTAGGACAATGGAACAAACTGCCTTCAGAAGTTGTGAAAGCTCCTTCACAGGAGCTTTTCAAAAAGAGGCTGGATAGCCATCTGTCTTGGATGGCTTAGACACAACAAATACTGCATCTTGGCAGGGAGGTAGACTAGACGACCCTTGCGGTCCCTTCTAACTCTATGGTGGGAAAGACCACTTCAGATCTTGACTACCTTCTCTCTGAAAAAGCTGGTGAACTCTTGTGTGGAGACAGAGGGAGAGTTTTAGGGTGCGAGCTGAAGGTTGCAACTAAGCAGTGTGGATTCGGGGAATAAAGAACCCAAGTTCAATTACTTTAACTAATATCACTAATAACCTTCTCTTCAGGAATCAAGACACCATTATGTCATATCCCCCAGATTTAGACACACTATTCTGTCTCAGGTTTATTCTAAGATCCCAATAATTACAAATTGTTTAATTATGAATCATCCACCATACAATTAAGGAATGATCAAAAGCAAATGTTTCACAGCCTTCATATAATGTGAGGCTCACAGAACTGAGTGAAATAAAATGTCCCATTAGCCTTTATATAGAAAAGTGTAGGTTGATATTCATGTTTAGCAGAAGAGGAGAGTGAAGAGAGTGTGGGGCATTGGTAGGACTGATGCTTTTAGGGCCTGATCTTTCTGTCCTACTGCATTGGGAGTTATAAATAAATAAAGATACCCTATCTCCTAGAACTGGAAGGGACCTTGAAAGGTCATTGAGTCCAGCCCCCTGCCTTCACTAGCAGGACCAAGTACTGATTTTGCCCTAGATCCCTAAGTGGCCCTCTCAAGGATTGAATTTACAACCCTGTGTTTAGCAGGTCAATGCTCAAACCACTGAGCTATCCCTCCCCCCTTTGGGCAGCATTACAACTGTAGGCTTGATGTACGTACTAAAGTCTGTTTCTCAATTGTGCTTGGGGGAAAGGGAGTGAATTTGTGAAGGCTTTTCCTACTAATTCATATCCTAATTGGTATGACTCTGCACCACTTGTCCAGTTATGTAACTCTAGTCAGCCTTTTTGTAAGATCCTGAGCAATTTCTGATCTCTAGACATGGTTGAATTTAGTTAGTGCTTTTTAGAATTAGTGCTTTTATAGTGTCTAATTTTGGAGAAGAAATAATTTTATCCAACCTGTTGCAAAATTAAACAAAACTTCATATGTGGGAATGATCAAATAAGTTAACTTGTTCTGTTTGACATAATGTACTGAGTTTTCAGAAGTGACTAATGATTTTGGGTGCCTCAATTATCGTGTGCCAAACTTGAGATATCTTTAAAGGGGCCTCATTTTCAGCTGAACAATCACCCTAAAAAATCAGGTCTCATTAAGGTCACTAGTCACTTCTGAGACTTTCAGTCCCTATTTATATAGACATAGATAACTCTACTATTCCAATCCCAAACTAGCTCTTATATAGATACTAGTGCTCTCGAGATGAGAGAGACAGAGACAGGATCATAAGCAGCAGCTAGCACAATGGAACTCTGATCTTGATTGGGGTATCTAGATGCTACTATAATACAAATAATAATAATTCCACTCTTTCCTCCATTCTTTCCCCCCAGTCATCAGAACACTGATGTATATAGACATGTAATTATATATATATATATATATACACATATTATGTATATGTCTGCAGAAATAGATTTTTCTATATGTAAATGTACACACATCTGTAGAAAATAAAACATTCCTGCACATGGTATTTTAACAATTCTGGCATTTAACTTCATACTAAATAAACTTTAAAAAATGTAATTGTGTCTTGTGCTTTTCTTCTTCATTTTCCCATTTCTCATCATTCACACCACATTCTTTCCTTCTTCTTTACATATGGGTGTATATTCTCCTCCATTATTATTTGTAGCCTTCCCTTATTCCTCATCTCTCCCTACATCTCCCTTCTTTTCCCCCCTGCATTGTGTTCTCTCCCTTCTTTTCCATGTTCTCTCTCACATCTAATTTCCACTCTCTGTATCTCCTTTCTTTTTCCCCATCCCAGGCTCTCTGCGTCTCTCCTTCCTTACCCACTCAATTGTACTGCTACTCTTTTCTAGCCACCAACATCAATCTGTCATCTCACCTCTACATTCCCCCACGTGTCTCCTTCCCTCACCCCTTCCCATCCCCAAAACACTGATCCCTTACAGCATTCTGTTTCTCTCCCTTTCCTCCCTCCATCAAGACTCTCTCCCTCCTTTCCCTCCACTAGCCCACTCTTTCTACCCATTGTTAGTAAGCTAAACACAGTACATCTCTGTTGTCTTCTGGGAGGTGGGATGGGAGAAGATTCCCAGTGACATGTTCTCTTCCATGTGAGCTGGTTCAAAAAGTAACCTCAGTTGAGTCACTGATTTTGAGACATTAATTTTAATGAGCATTGGGTGCCTAAATACTTTTCAAGATCTAGGCCTAAGTGATAATGACTGAAATCTTTGCCCTATTGAAGTCAATGGGAGTTTTGCCATTAACTTCGAAGGGCCAAGATTTCACCCAGTGATAACAATATAATCCACTTCAATGTTGCTGGAGAAGGGTGTGTATCAAAAGCTAACACTTTGACCAAACTTTATTTCTTTTGTGCCAAATACTAGAGCTGGCATAAATCAGCATAGCTCCATTACAGTAAATAGATATATGCCAATTTACATCAGCTGAGGATCTGATCCTTTATTTTTATTTATTTTTTTAAAGAGGAAGCTAGTCAAAAAGACCCTAACATTGAAAATAAGGACATTAAACTCCTTAGACTCAACACGGAGGCTATTTAAACAGCCAGAGTCGAGCCATAAAAGGCATACATACCCTTAAACAAGAAAGGAAGCAGAAAACCTAGTCTGGGTAAATGGCAAGTTACAAGAGGGTATTTGAGCTAAAGAGAAAGTGGAAATCCAACCCAAGTGAAGCCAACAGAAATGTGTATAAACTCTAGCAGGTAACACATAGGCTAGAAATCAGAATGCGAAGAGGGAATTTGAAGAGCAGAGACGTAAAACCAAATAAGATTATATATCTATATTTATCAGAAGCAGGAAGCCCACAAGAGAATCAGTAGATCATGTGGGCTACTCAGGGTTACAAGGTGCACTTAATACGATAAGGACATTGGTGAGAAACTAAATGACTATTTCAGATCAGTCTTTGTCACAGACGATGGTGGGGAGTTAACTAGCCTTTTCAGACAATAAAGAGAATGTACTGCTAGAGAATGGATACAAAACAATGAATGGGCTAGTGAAGGGAGATCGGGAGCTTCTGTTCTCATAACACAAGAACCAGGGGACGTTCAATGAAAGTGAAAGATGTAAAATTCAAAACAAAAAAAAGGAAATACTTTTTCACACACTGTGTAATTGGACTGTGGAACTCTGCCACAGGAATGTATAGAGACCACAAATTTAGCAAGATTCAAAGAGGGGTTGAACATTTATAAGGAGAACATTGGCATTCAAAGTAATAGCTAATATGAACAAAAAATATGAGAGGGATATAAAACTGATGTTAACAGATTTAAATCAATCTCTAACAATTAGGGATTATGATGAGACTATAATTCAGGGGCAGATTATCTGGCATCTGCTATTGCAGGATTTTTTGGACCTTCCTATGAATTATCAGGTGCTGGCTATTGTCAGATGGGATACTGGACTAGATAGACTATTGGTCTGATACAGTATGGCAATTCCTATGTAGCTGAGGTGTCAAAAGGAAAGGTGGTGGAACATAGTGCTAAATGAATGTGGAACAAGCCACCAGGATCAGATTCCTGGGTCTTGAATTAATTTAAGAATGGAGTGCTGAACCCTATCACAAATATGCAATCCTCTCTACACTGGAGGACTTGAAGGTAGCAAATGTTGTGCCTTATCTTTAAGTAAGACACGAGGTGAGCCTGGCAATTACAGATCTGTGAGCCTTACTGCAGGCAAAATGTTTGAATGATCATTAAAAAAAATCACAATGATAAAATACCTAGATGAATATGATACAGGGATTTCTTGCACTTTCTGAAGCAACTAGTACTGGTTACTCTCAGACAGGATATGGAACTAGACGGAGCTCTGAACTGATCTTGTATGGCAAGTCCTGTGTGTCTTGGCATCTCCCCCATGGACTCTGGAAAGGCTGCTCCTTTACAGTGCTTTCTGACTTCCAAAGAATGTTCACTCTACAATAGAATGTTCACCCTCCAATCCTGGCCAAACCCAGAGGATCTTCTGAGTACTCATTGGTGTCACTGCAGATGCTTTGACACACTGATTCGGAGAGCTAAGATGCCAGAATCCTTTCTACAAGGAGTAACGGCAATCATTTTCAAAGGGGGGATTTTTCTTCTAATTTTTAACTGCTTAATATTTCAGATGGTGACACGAGTCACCTTGGGCCAGTTTGTCATACAAAGCCAGATCCAATTGCCACTGAAGTCAATGGTAGTCTTTCCATGGACTTTAGGATGAGTTCGATTGGACCCATATTGAGTACCAACATCCTAGGGAGCTCACCAAAGTTAGGTAGCAAACTAGGGAAATGTGGTCTAGATGAAGTTACTATAAGGTGGGTGCACAGCTGGTTGAAAGAGTATACTCAAAGAGTAGTTATGAATGCTTTGCTGTTAAATTGGGAGGGTGTTTTTAATGGGATCCCAGAGGGGTCAGTCCTGGGTCTGGTACTATTCAATATTTTCATTAATGACTTGGATAGCGGAGTGGAGAGTATGTTTACAGAGTATGCTGGGAGTTGCAAGCACTTTGAATTACAGGATTAAAATTCAAAAAGACCTTGGCAAATTGAAGAAGTGGTCTGAATTCAACAAGATGAAACTCAATAAAGACAAGTCTAAAGTACTTCAGTTAGAAAGGAAAAATCAAATTCACAACTATAAAAGGGGGAATAACTGTCTCAGTGGTAGTGCTGCTGAAAAGAATCTGGGGGTTATAGCGGGATCACAAATTGAATATGAATCAACAGTGTGATGCGGTTGCAAAAAAGGCTAATACCATTCTGGAATGAATTAATAAGAGTGTTCTAAGTAAGGTAAGGGAGGTAATACTCCTGTTATACTTGGCACTGGTGTGGCCTTAGCTGGAATACTGTGTCCAATTCTGGATGACACGCTTTAAGGAAGATGTGGACAAATTGGAGAGAGTCCAGAGGAGAGCAACAAAAATGATAAAAGGTTTAGAAAATGTGATGTAAGAGGAAAGGTTAAAAAAACTTGGCATGTTTAGTCCTGAGAAAAGAAGACTATGGGGGGACTTGAAAACAGTCTTCAAACGTGTTAAGGGCTGTTATAAAGACAACAGTGATCAATTGTTCTCCATGTCCCCTGGAGGTAGGACAAGAAGTAATGGGCTTAATCTGCAGCAAGGGAGATTTAGGTTAGATATTTGGAAAAACTTTCTAACTATAAGGGTAGTTAAAATCTGGGATAGGCTTCCAAGGGAGGTTGCGGAATCTCCATCACAGGAGGTTTTTAAAAACAGGTCAGACAAACACGTGTCAGGGACGGTCAACATTTACTAGATCCTGCACTAGTGCAGAGGGCTGGACTTGATGACTTCTCTAGGTCCCTTCTGGACCTACATTTCTGTAATTCTAGATATTAGCCTCTCAGGTAAAGGAAATTATATTTATAGTTCCCTGTAAAATGCTATGCAGACAAATGGTGAGATGCATAAATAAATAAGTTCTAGCATATTGACTTGCTCCAAGGAGGGCAAGTGACATTAATCTCAGGAAACATAAGACTGTAGCAACTTGGTAGTACCCCACCCTAGAGTGATTTACCAAAAACTTTGTCTAAGGGGCAGAAAGTGTGCTACAGTATGTAATTTTCCACACCTCAGTGTCTGATTTTCATTAATCCACTATCTTTTCAGTCCTGAAACTTCTACCTTAACCTGGGACATAAAAACAGGATTTCCAGTAACTCTAGTAAATGGAGATGTTATGCCTAATTCTCTGCTGGCTATGCCAATCGATAACTGAGAAATGGCCCATTATGTCTGGCATCCCAAAATTTACCTTTGGACTCAGCACTACCAAGTATTCGAAGTGTGAGTGATGTTAGGATGGTTGACATTTTCCTGTAATTTCAGCTAAACAGGAAATATATTAAACTCAGGGATGAAACAGCCACATCTTCTATTTGGCACCAGGTAATATTATCCTAGCTCTGCCCTTGTGTACCTGCACTGATTGAGGAGAACTAGAAATACCATGAAAAGTCAGCTTTCCAGGATATTCTGCAGTGCTTAATTTGTAATGAAAGAGGTGCCAGGGTTCATGCAAGTAGGTGCCGGGGCTCAAGCAATTTTTTAACTTTCATAACTAACATGGCAAGCCCAGTGGTGCCAGGGCTATGAACTGCCAAGCCTAGGGATGCTGGAGCTTGTTCCTGGCACAGATTAAGCACTGATATTTTGAAGTCTGCACCATACGTAGGTGCAGTATGGACTGCTGCTTTTTTCCTTTTTTAATTACAGAGGAGCTACATGAACATTTGATTAAGCTATTTGATAATAGCTACTAAACAAATTGTGCAGTAAAATCGCTCACTCGATATCATTACATTTGCCTGACTGTTTATATTTTATCCAGTTCACTTCCTGTGTTTAAATGTTATTTATGTACATCTTGTATCCAGCTTATATTTTGTATTTAAATACCAATATCATGATTCCGCTTATGTTTTATGTTGCTCCTACAAACATTGACACTGTCTTGCAATAAAATAACATCCTTCACATTAGACTGACAAGTTTGCACAGAGAAGGACAATCATAAAAATGTTGCATGAAAAAGTTAGCTGTTCGGCTAATAACAATGGGTAAAATAAGGATCCCAATATCAGCTTTGCAAATATAACTCTGTTTACCATCTATAAATCTTGAGCTGCTTTTTAAGGGCTGGTCTACACTTGGGGGGCGGGGTCGATCTAAGATACGTAACTTCAGCTACGAGAATAGCGTAGCTGAAGTCGACGTATCTTAGATCAACTTACCTTGCATCCTCACAGCGCGGGATCGACAGCCGTGGCTCCTCCATCGACTCCGATTCCTCCTCTCACTCTGGTGGAGTTCCGGAGTCGACGGGGAGCGCGTTCGGGGATCGATTTATCGCGTCTAGACAAGACGCGATAAATCAATCCCCGATAGATAACTACCCACCGATCCGGCGGGTAGTGAAGATGTACCCTAAGGGTAAAATTCATTCCTGTGTAAAGTACTTACAAAAAACTCTATGCATTGCATAAACCTCAATTTTAAGATTTAAAGCTCTAGCCACCTCCCATTGATGCCAATGAAAAGATTTAATTGGCGTCAATGGGAGATGGATTGGGCCCTTAATTTGAATTTGAGCACTGAAAAATTAGATCAGTCTAGTTACTTCATGCAGGAGTGTGAAAAATTTACATCCCTGAGCACCATGCTTAGGTTAACCTAATCCCGGGTGTTGACACAGCTAGGTCAACAGAAGAATTCTTCCATTGACCTAGCTACCACTTCTTGAAGGGGTAGATTAACTACGATGGGAAGAAACCCCTTCCACTGGTGTAGGACACGTCTACGCTACAGTAGCACAACTGCAGTGCTAGAATGTATAAATGTTGAAGAGGGTCTTGCATGAATCCTATATCATCTCTCTGTATTTATGTCTCTATCCAATATATCTAGGTATTTATTATATTTCATTCATCACCATGGTATTGAAGCAGCCACATTAGCGGCTTTTATATCTGTAGCCTCTTTACTGGCTTTTATATCTGCACAGGTTTAAAGTGATGTGAATAGTCTAACTGTTGAATGAAGATAATTTTAATACACATACTAAGCTGTGCTGGAGAACCTTTGAAAGTTTGGTTGTGGTTTTGATAAATATCCACATATTCAGAGATCGTTTGAACTGCAATAGCAGACTGGAAATCTTGCAACAACAACATTTCTCAAAAGGTCCCGCTCCTTTTGGGCCCAGAGAGGATAACCTCTTGCATAGTATTTTAGCACTCTGGGTACAACTGTGACCTGCGAGTGCAAAGGCATTTGAGACAGAAAATATTGTCCATAGACTTCAGAAGCACAAAAAAGTTTTGGTCCTAAAAACAAATGAGCTGGAAAGGAGGATGTGGGTCATATTGTTAATTATTATTAGTAGTACCTAGAAGCCCTATTCATGTTCTTCCAGCTGGCATAAAATAGAGCTGTCCTGTGACTGCTCTTATTTATACTAAGTACTTGGACAATGGCTAGATGGTTCCAAGATCAGGGACCATAAAATAGCACCTGAGCTGCACCAAGTGTGTTTCAGAATCATCCCAGGATCTGGCCCTTTATATATTTCACCCTCCCCCACCCTTCATATCTAGTAGCTAAAAAGTCATTTCAAAGAAGAGCATTTAGATGTCTGACTTGTCCATCCCTTCTCCTTGTTTCTAGTGTCAGAAAAACATACAAAACTCTGAAGAAACAGGGAAACTTATAGATGTTACAGGAAGAATTATGATAAATATTTTCTAAGTAGAATATTTATTGAGCATTCTTAACTGACAGAATAAAATGTACCTTGTGTCTGTAGATCTTTTGTGATAAATGATGAAAGTCACTAGTGAACTATATTGTTGAAACATTCTGAGGCTATAAGCAATATTTATGGAGCAAAATGCTGGCTTCACACTCATCTTGGTCTTACAAAGAAAATGTAATCATTGACACTTCAAACTGGGGTGAAGGAATATTTTATATATTAGAAGAACAATGAGTTCTATTAAATCCTCCAGGTCAGGGCTCAATGTAGCCATTACTTAGAGGCAGTGAATCATTAACTTGACCACTCTACATATATATTGCATCCCTTCCTATTGCGCTCTGTTTGTCTTTAGAATGGGTATTTCTCAGGGCAAGTGCCATGCCTTCTCTGTGTAGAAATCTCATAAGAATATCCTGGGTGCTACCAGCATTAAGGGTGGGATATTCAAATATGCCTATGTGATTTAGGAGTAAAGTCAGGACATTGTGCTCCTAAATCACTTAGGTGCTTTGGAAAATCTTGCCCTAAATGCATAATAATAATCACAGCTCTTCATAGAGAATCATTTTTAGTTGGGCTTTCTAATAAGATCATGCTGCTGTCTAACAGTGTCACATTCTCACATTTAGGGGCAAAGTAGCTGCTCGTTTCATATTGGACCAAATCCTGGTTGCAGCAGTATCTATATCATGGAGCTTACTCAAACTGCCTGGGGGGGCTCTTCAGCTGTGGATACCTAAGTTGAAGTGGGGGTAGGTCTGGGAACAGCCTTACCTCAAAGCCAGGGAGAAAGAGCAAATGGGCTCTGTGCCCTGAAGAGGTATTTTCTAGATGACAGAGAATTCAGTCTCCAGGGCTATCAAACATGACAAGGGCCTAACTCTGCAATAGGTCTCCAGCTCAGCCCAGGAGCCAGCTGCTCCCCACTCAGCTCTGGAGCTGTAAGATAGCAAAAGCTACCTCCAGGAGTGGTTCTGGCAGCTGGACAAGCCAGAGGACGTGCTCTCTTATGTGCAGCTGAACAGTATATGGTGCCAGGGCAGCAGCATGGACCTTGACAAGGACATCTGGGAAGACCCCACCCCAGCCAGGACAGGAAAGATCTGGAAGCAACTGAAGCTGGGCAGAGCAGAGATAAAAAGCAGCAAGAGACCAGGGTTAGTTAAATTCAGAGAGCAGGTGTTATGAAGGGCAAAAGCATTCACAAATAGAAGTCATTCTGCTGCCATCCACTCCCAAACCATGGGCCTCACAGACCCAGCCAGAAAGCACCCCTCAGGACAACGAGGATTCAAAGAAGCCCTACAATGTCCAGCAGATGAAGAAGCAGTACTTTGCTAGAGAGGAGGAGGAAGGGGAAGGAATTGGGTTGGAAGGAGACTCCCAGGATGCCTCATTGGAGAATGAGGGGAAGCAACAGCTGGGTGGGGAGCCCTGTCCAGACAGGCATGAAGACCAGATCCTGTGCCGAGAAGCCAGGTTGCCCAGTGTGCAGGAGCCCCCATAGAAGAGCAAGGTGTATGACCAGTGGTCCCCGGAGCAGCACATGCACCTTCATGTGGCCTATGCAACACCTCCTTCACCGGGCACAAGAAATACCAGGCCCACCAGCTCAGTCACAACATGGGCAGTGATGCTCCCAGATCCAGCAGCTAACCAGTGCTGCTGGGACCAGGCTAGCCCAGCTGGTGCCAGGATCAGCACAACTGGAGGCAGAACAACCTCCAGACCAGCTTGTCCAGGCCCACATCAACCTACCTGGGACAGTTTTCAAAGAAGCATTTTCTGCCCACCGGGCCCCACCTTGACCGGGGTCAGAGGAGAATGGCTATTCTGGCAGTAGCTCACCATTGGCTGATGAGGGAGGCATCTGTCTCTGTGCACTTATCCAGTCTTCCACTTCATGTGCTGACCTTAAATAGGCATGAGGCCCTTTCCTAACTCAGTGTGCTTAAAAAGGAAACTAAGTGATGTTTATTTTGGGTTGTCCCTTGGCTCGCGTTATAGGAAACAGCTTTGTAGGAGGTATCTCCTCTGTGAGCTGCCTTCATGCTGAATGTGTCTAGCTGCTATGCTTCTGGTAAGTGGGCAGGTGCTCCCAGGTACCCCGTGTGTTGCTGATCATGTTCTGGGCCAGATCTTCAGTAGACCTGGTCGGGAATTTTTCAAGGAAACCTTTTTTCATGATGTAATGGCAATTCCTTGAAAACAAATCTGTTTGCAGGAAATCAGTGGTTCCCAAACTTTTTCAGGGCACAACCCCCTTTAAGCTCACCTCTGTTAATTTGACCCCAGGGGTCTGAGGTGTTTTGGGGTTTTTTTGAAAATTAAAAGCACAAAAAATAATTTTCAGACCACTCCCCTACTCCAAACATGGCAATAATGTGATCCTACATTTATACTGAAAGTTGTAAATAGGGTTACAAGTCCAACCTCCGAGGCACAGAAAAACTGGCCACTGGCTCCGCCATACTAACCCTTCTATTGCCCTCTCAGGCACCCCTCCCAAACCAGCAGCCTGACGCCGCTGACTCATAAAGCTCCAGACCCACTCCCTCCCAGGAGCCTCCCTCAATCCTTAAGGGGAAGGGGAGCCCCCTTGAAGTCAACTAGACATATGAGCCCCTGACTGCTGCTTTCCTCCTCCCACCACCATGAGCCCCTACACCCACAACCAACCCCCTTCTAGGAACCTCAGCAATCGAGGGAGCCCCAGTGCTGCGCCAGCAGCACTCTCTGTGCCCATGTGATTTGCACGCCAGTTGCTATGCAGCAGCCAGCACCTCCATGCTCGCATGAAAGCTTACATTGGTTGCAACTTGCCGGCGTGTGTTTTTATTTCTCTCCCCCCCACACACTTTTTACAAATGATTTCTTACATTTTCTTCCCCCGTTTACCTCCCCCCTGCTTTTTTTTTTTTTTAACATCTCATGACACACCCTCCCTGGTACCTACACATCAGGAAATGCCAGGCTAGGTGTTTGATTTCCCACCCTTCATGTTATGACAAAGTAAATTTACAAGCCCATCACAAACAAAGGACTTTTGGTATAAATGTTAATGACCATATATAATATGTCTCACTTTATTGTGTTCATTCATGCAGTTTTGTTAAATAGAACAATCTGACATCCTGGTATCATACTGGAATGTTAAAATAAACCACCATACAATTAGGAGCCAGGACAAAACACTCCTCTGGGACTCGATCCAGTGAGAGAGACCATGTACCTCCCTGAGAGAGTTACAGCACCCTTCAGGAACAAGCTCTTAATGAAATACAACAAAACCTTATTAGTGTGCTGTGTGTGCAAAGCCCTTGTGAGTAAATATCTGGGAAGGCCAAAGGTACGTCCATGCTGTAGCTGGGGGTCTGATTTGCAGCTCATGTAGATGTACCTGCACCAGCTGTATCCTAACTAACTTGCTAAACATGGCATTGAGGACATGGCGGTGAGGGGGTTGGCAGAGACTGTACAAGTGAGTCTGTATCCAGGGTGGGCTGTCAAGTGAACTTGTGCAGCCCACATTGAAGCCTGTACCACTGCATCGTCACTGATATTTTTAGCGAGCTAGCTAGATTGCAGCTAGCATGGATATGGCTACATGAACACCAAATCACATACCCAGCTGCAGTGTAGACCTACCCTAAGAGACAGAGTTCTGGAAACTTACTCTGAGGCCACAAAATACAGTGTACAAGCTTCACTGAAATACCTTAATCCCATGGTCCTCAAACTCATGTCATGCCCCCCCTTAATCCTGTCTGTGTCACCGTCCCCCTGGGGGCAGAGGCCGGGAGCTGGGCTGTGGCTCCGGGTGGGAGGGGGCAAAGAGAGAGAGGGGCACAGATAGGGGTAAGGGGCTTGAGGCTGGGTCCGCAGCTGGGAGCTTTGGCTGGGGTTGGGAGCCAAGGCTGGGGGCAGAGTGGCGCTGTGTGGTGTTCCCTCTCCACCCCTCCCGCCCCCATGTGGGCTGCCCCATGCCCTGCCACTCTCCCCTGAATGTTCCTCCACACTGCCCCTTGGGGGGGGGGGCTCACCCCACAGTTTGGGGACCTCTGCCTTAATCAGAACTTGAATCTTCACCTAGAACTCCTCTCTGGACCGGACCCTGCAAAGCACTATTGTAGCTAAGGTAAACAGGTTTATGATTGTTTTCATGCTCCCCTTGTGAATAAGCACTCCCTCCTACACCCTCGGTATGAAAGGCAACTAACTTTCCTTTACTGAAATGTCTCAGCAAATGGTACAGTGTGAAGCCACCTAAGTAGTAAGTGCTGCTGCACACCTACAGTCAGTCTACTGAGAATGTGAGTTCTATGGCACACGACCATGTCTTCCTTTGCAATCGGTGCAATGCCACGCACACTGTTCACATTTAACAAATATAAAACAACAACAAAAAGAGTGAGATTTTTCAGAAGCGCTCTGCATCCAACAGGTTCCCATTTAGGCACCAGAATGAAGAGGCCACATTTTCAAAAGTGCTTAGCAACTCTTACTCTCCATAGGATCGTCCCGTTGGGAAACATGGCCCACAGCTCCAACCTCCAACCCAACTATTAGCAAATTTGTTCATACCCACTACCCAGAGATACAGAATGCAGGAAAAAGGAGATGTGCTTTTTAACCTAAAGGAGTTCCATTGCAGGGACATGAATGCTTTCCCATAGCATAAAAAAATTAAGACCTGCTGATGGGGAAAAAAAAACAGCAGAGCTAGGGACTCTGGCAGCATTGGCATTATTCCCATTACTGCCGCTGTCATTCAGGATGAAACAGTATTATAGTCAACACACTAAAATGAGGTTAAGGGTCTGATTCAGACCCAGGAAAGCAAGTCAAGGAGACAATTTCCCCTTAATTTACCCAATTGGGCCAACATCATTTTAAATGTAATACCATGTAAATCAATGCTGTTGCACAGGGAAGGATTCTGCTCCCCTATGTTGCTCAGGCAGAGTATAGGAGCTGTAAATAGTCTGCAGTGGGTCGAGGGAGAATCTCTTGGTGCAGGCAGTGTTGAACCACTGTGAATGGGCCTGCAATGGACCCTGCAAGTGCCAGTGGCTAAAGTGTGTGAGCCATAGTTCATGCAGCTACGGCTTTCATGTCTTGTGCCACAAAACACAGGCAGCACCAGGAGGCTGCCATAACTTAAAGCTGCTGCCAAGGCTGCCTAAAACTAACTGAAAGGCCATGTTAGCCCCAAGAATCTAACCCATTTGGTTTACTTATTGGAAATGGTCACAGAAGAGTGGGCAGTCTCACAATACCATGATGGTATGTGTTAAGGATGGAGTGCTAGTGTAAACTCTAACTCCTGCATTTGTGGGATTAGAAGAAACTTTAAATAGTTTCTTCAATTCTGCAGGTATAAGCTAACCAGGGTTAGGCTTGATCAGTGCTTTGATAGGAGACATCCCAGGAAAATGCAAGATTCTGTAAAATATGCTATTGGTGACCGAGTAGGTATCACTCTTTCCTCTGATTCACTACTGAGCCAATGTCCCAGCATAACACTATACATTTTCCACAGTGCACTAACCTATATTGTTTAAAAGGGAGTATGTAATCATGTAATTAAATGTTGTATTGACTGGGGGATAGAGTTAAGGGAACAGACCATCAGCTTGTATAAATTGGTCTAGTTCCAAATGAGCCACACCAGCTGAGGATCTGGCCCAGAGTTGCATATACAAGCTTAGCGTTTGCATGTCCTCACTTTTGAGTTTTTAAACCATGCAACCTACATATTATTTAAAGAGAAGATTGCAAAATAACTATTCGGGCTGGGGGAGTAGAGGTGGCAAGAATGGTGACCTTTCATTTTAAGGCTATCTTTTCTACTTTTCACTGTTCTTGAACGTTATCCTTCCCTACTTTTCTATTTCTGTATAGCTCTCCCTTTACAGGAATGAATTTTGCATCCCTGAAAAGTGGGAGCAGTGAAATAAACGTACCATTGGCAACATGCTTACAACAGGATCAGTGCATTTGGTGGGACATTATTTCTTGCATTAAAAAACATGGAGACCTTTTGCTAAAATATGCATGATAACAAGGGAATGTTGTAGCTGCGTAATGCTTTTAGGAATAACAAGTCATTTGGGGAAAAATGGTTTCCTGCATTAGTATTGTGACTTTTATGTCAACAATAATAGAGTTTCTCTATATGTGAGTGAATGTTTTTCCAGCTGTCTAGTAAGATCTGCATTCAAGAAAGATCATCCCACTACTTCTCTAGATTGATGTGAATGATAAAACTACTAATGCTTCAGAAGAGAATACAGTAATCGATTTCCAAATCTACTGTGTATCATCTTATTATGATACATGTAAATGCATCATAGTTTAAAGCCCTCTTTCAAAGGAAGCAGATGGTAAAAACTGGCAACAGCTTCTACAGACAGTCAACTCCATAAATGCGTGCAGCGTAAAACAGATGGAGGCCCCCACAAACTAGGAGCAGAAAGGGCTACTCTTTCTTTTCTGGAGACTTATGTTGGTTTATTAGCAATGGATCTTTTTAACCAAAAACAGCTGTTCTCACCCAGATGAGAAGCAGGATCCAGGAGAGAATCAGTGAAAAAGAACAGGAAGATATTAGGGTGCTTCACTAAAAGAGGCTCCTATGTAACACTGGAACTTTAATGAGCCTATGGTTAGTGGACACAGATACTCAATGGAATACGTGAAGAGGTCATTTGTGGGATAGCAGGACGTGGCTTGGGAAACCTGAATGTGACTGGGAATTGAGCTGGGAGCCCACTATTCCTAGATATGTGGGAGGGAATAAAAGGCTTTGTTTTAGATATATGGTGTTTTGTGTGTGTTTGTATCTGTTAGTGTCTCTCTCTTCTGGCACATGCAAATTTATTTAGAGCCCGGTGATGTTAGGGGAGTATTTGTTTTTGTATTTTAAAAGAAAATAACTTGCTATGGGCAAGGAAATGTCCACTTATTTCTTTATTTTCCTGATCACAACATAAATATTTTCTGCTCTGGCCCTGTGAACCAAATCTTGGAAGTCCTTATGCAGGGAAAGCCCCAATTTTGTGAGCATTCATGGCCCACCATACAATTTCCATACCCAGATGTGGTCCTCGGGCCAAAAAGTTTGCCCACCCCTGGTCTAAAGCCTGTAGGATTTAGTGCTATGAATGATGTAGCAAGGCAGCACTGTGTATGGCCTGGATTCTCAACCTGGGGATTGTAACCATTTCTTTATGTACAGGCATTTCCTAAAACTAGAGGGGAGGAATCCCAAAAGTTTTTTTGTTGTAATATAGGATCATGGTATGGAAGAGGTTGAGAACCACTGAGTGCAGCCTTGGCAACCAGGAATACCAGGGGTTTTAATACCAACTCTAACCCTGACCTTGGATAGTTTTTCTCATATGTAAAATAGGGCTAATGAAACTTCCCTTCCTCAAGGCAGTGTTATGAGGATGTTACTTAATGACTAGAATGCTTGGAAAGTGGGAAAGTGCCAGGTATGATCTTTATTACAATTTTCAGAATTTTGCATTGTTTAAAAAAAGATAGTAGATATGAAGATGGTTTCAGAAAATAATTTTTAGTAAAGAATTAACCAGGTAGTATTTATGCACTCTCCACTACAACTGAACCCTGCTGATTCACATTAATGACTGGGAAAGGGAAACTCATTCTGCTTTAGTCAGTTTTGTGGATTAGCAAGTAAGCAAACCAACACAACAGGAAAACATGGATAATGCATCGTGTGTATTGTGTTCATGTATTTGAACAAGTGTTTTGGTTTTAATTATTTACTACAGTACTTTGGAGTATACTAAATGTTCTGTAGTAGAGTTTGTGAAAATAATGAAGTCTTAATATATTGGTACATCTACATAGCCTGCGACAGAGAGATTGGCTCCTGGGACTCAGGCTAAAAATAGTTGTGTAGAGAGTGCTTTTAAGTTGTGGCTCAGGCTTTGAATCCCACCACTATTCATCTGGTCAGCTATTTTTAGCACAGTAACCCGAGCTTGGTGAGCCCAAGTCTGTCAACCTGGGCTAGAAGGCTTGCTGCTGCAGGGCTGTGTAGACACACCCTATCAGGCCTGACTGCAGCACTTTGCTATTATATGAAAGGAGATTTGCAAACCTGCCATTGACTTCAATAGGAGCAGGACTAGGATCACTACCTTTTGTGGGTAGATTAAGGGGTGTGCAGATTTAAATTAGAGAGTTTCTGCTCTACCAGGTGAAATGAGGATTTGAGCACAGAGGAAGGGAAACAACTGGAGAGGGTCATTGTACAATGACATTTTCCAATGTATCAGAGGGGTAGCTGTGTTAGTCTGAATCTGTAAAAAGCAACAGAGGGTCCTGTGGCACCTTTGAGACTAACAGAAGTATTGGGAGCATAAGCTTTCGTGGGTAAGAACCTCACTTCTTCAGTCTTGCATCTGAAGAAGTGAGGTTCTTAGTCACGAAAGCTTATGCTCCCAATACTTCTGTTAGTCTCAAAGGTGCCACAGGACCCTCTGTTGCATTTTCCAATGTGTTACAATTGAGAAGAGCAGCATGTCCACTGTTAATCAAGTAACCTATAGTGACATCTCTTGTTCAGTGAGCCACAGACAGTTCAAGCTCACATTGACCTGATCAGCCACACGTGTTCACAGAAACCAAACCAATCATTGATTTCATGGTCATCTTTGAACTCAAAGGATGAACACCACAATTACAGACAGCTGCAATAAATAACAGTTTGACAGTACACTGAGGGAAGTTTGCAGAGAGTCCAATAGTCCTCAGTATTTTTCATATCTTACTTATGGTGCAGTGATTTAGTGGCTGTACACTAGAGACTAAGATAAAGAGCTCTTATCCCATTTAGACAATGGTGTGTTTGAGGCTCAGTACTGGTCCATAACTAAAGCTTATTGCTATCATCAATTGTTCAGGTAGCACCATAAGCATGAGCCCTATGAGTCTGGCCCTCAGGTCAAGCCATAGACCAGTGGTCCCCAACCTTTTTCGTCTGGCGGGCGCCAGATGACGAGCCATGGAGGACCGTGGCAGCGGACGAGCATGTGCCGAAATGCCGCTGACAAGCGGCAACGTCAATAGGCGTCGCCGCCGACAAGCAGCGTCATCCAGAGGCATTGCCGTCGAAATGCCGCCGAAAATCGCCATGGGGCACCGCGTTGGGGACCCCTGCCATAGGCAATATCAATGAAATTCAGAGCTAGAAGGAAGCAGTGTGGCTTAAGTTTAGTGTATACCACACCAAATGAGGACTCAAGGGACCTAGGTTCTTGTGCCATCTCTACTTCTGGGTGACCTTGGGCAAGCCATTTTCCCACCTGTAAAAATCAGGATAATGATCTCACCTCCTTTGTAAATAATACCTCCCTCTTATGTAGCACTCAATAGATTTCAAAGCACTTTGCAAAAGAGGTCGATATCACTATCCCCATTTTACATACAGGGAAACTGAAGTACAGAGAGGGGAAGTGACTTACCCCAGGTCACCCAGCAGGCCAGTGGCAGAGGTGGGAATAAAACAGATCTCCTGAGGCCCAGTTCAGTGCTGTAGCTACTAAACCACACTGCCTTCCTCATAAGAACATAAGAACGGCCGTACTGGGTCAGACCAAAGGTCCATCTAGCCCAATATCCTGTCTACTGACAGTGGCCAATGCCAGGTGCCCCAGAGGAAGTGAACCTAACAGGCAATGATCAAGTGATCTCTCTCCTGCCATCCATCTCCACCCTCTGACAAACAGAGTCCTCAAAGCACTTTGCGGTCTACTGATGGTATGGTATAGGTGTGTGAGTCAAAAATGGCCTTCCCCCCCACCCTGAATCAACAATTTTCACAAACACTTTTAAAAAAATCCATTTTTTAACGAAACTGGAAAACAAAAAATTTAAACAGAGCTTCATTTCTCATTTTTCTCCTCCCTCCCTTCATCTATCTTTTTCCTTTTTCAGTGGCAAAATGGAGAAAAGAAAAAAGAGAGCAGGGGAGGAAAACTGAAGAAAATGAAAAGAAAAAATAAATGATAATTTTCAATAAATTGATGCAAATTTTGGACAAAAATTGTTCCTTTTTGAAATCCAAGGAATGAAAATTTAAAGAATTTATGAAAATCTTTGTGATTCCCCCCTCCATTTTTCAACCAACACTACTTTAGACGCACTGAGGCATCTTGTAAATTAAGAGGATAGACCCAGGCCTTCTGTACAGCTATCCAGAGTGTTACCAATGCTGCTTAGATCTACTGTTATTCTAAACATCCCTAAGGAGCTTAGCCTCTGTTTGTAAAAACCTATGACTCAAATGTATAAAAGTGGCCACTGATGTTGGGAGCCCAGCTTGAAACAGATAGGATTTAATGTTCAGAGATAAGGAGCACCTAAAGTTCCTATAACATTTAATGGAAGTTGAGCACTGAGAACTTCTGCAAATCAAGGCGCAAGGGTTTTCAAGTTGAGCACCCAACAATCCTAGAAAACCATCAGTGGGAACTTTTTGGCTTAGTTGCGTAGGTCCCACATAATGGACGGCATGTGCTAGCAGAAATTACATGCTGCTACTTTTTGGACTAGCAATAAGGTGCCTCCCCATCATATAGATTCATACCTTTTACAGCCAGAAGGGACCATTAGAGCATCACCACTGACCGCTTGTATCACTCAGGCCATAGGCCTCTTACCCCTGGATTGAGCCCATATATTAGCCCTGCACTTAGCCCTCCCTGGTCCTGAGCTGGAAAGATGGGCTCTTAAGGGACTGCTGCTCACATCCTCTGCTTCCCATAATCTTCTAAGATGACTAGTAGGAATTTACCCTTCATTATGTCTGGCTGAACTATTTATTGCAAATTATGAAAGGCAAATAATTCATGGCTGAATAGTCTCATAGCCGAGTGCTGGAATAGGGATGCTGAGCATGCTGCTGGACCCCTGGTTTGAAGTGGTTTCTGTCCGATACAGGGTTTACAGTTTGGTTCAATGGCTCTCAGCACCCCCACGATCCCAATTGTTCCTGCACCTCTGAATATTCTTGCTAAGTCTTGTGAAGCTTTTGGCATTCGTGAACATTTTCACAAACATCAACCTCTCCTCTGACTGAATACCTGCAAATAACATGAACCCACTAATATCAAACCAACTCAGTGCTTTAACTCACAAAGAAAGTTTTACTCTTCAACCAGCTATGCTTCCAGAGTGTGAGATTGTCCTTTCTGAAAGAGGGCAGAATATAGATGGTCTTATAAACCTGGACAATATTGCATTCCAATGTACAGAAAAAAGCATAATTTCCTTTGACAAAATCACAAACTAAAGGAAGGGAGCAGAGAAAGCTGAGGTGCATTTATCAGACTCAAGGATTTCAGTGAATGTAGCAGAGGAAGAACTATCCCACTCTCACAAAATAAATTCATATATATGAGGCCTAAACGGCACAGTAACGTTTTATGAATAGACCAGACTTTTCTACCACTGAAAACTTACTAATTTGATTGTTTGCTTCCAGACTGAGGCCTATTATAGTTGGTCCAAACTGGTTTTCAGTGGGTATTTTTAGGTCTAACAAAATAACATACCACAAAATTCTATACATTCCTCTTTTTGTACAAGGAACATAATACAAATGACAGGAGAGCCTAAGAATGAAAATAGCTTAGCTGGTTATTGGTGGGATCTGACTAGAATACATCTGGGTGTTTTATAAATTGGTAATGTTACCCTCTTTTGTCAGCAGCAGATGAGTTTTCAGACTTGAGATACTTCATGTAGGTTTCCTATTATTCGGTGGTTGAAGTAATCAACAGCTATGGATTATTTCAGGTGAAGAAAATTACGGAGATTTTACTGACAGGTACAGGAAACACAATGCTTTTTCCTTAGTAAATTTGTTTCCATTGCTGTTATTATTAGATTGTGTTAGGCACCCAGAGGCTTTTAGGCATGAGGTATCACAAACATACCCAGTAAAAACCTCTTAGTGAATTTCTTCCCCCCGTTCCACTGAACTGCACTACAGGTGGCAGTTCACTAGAAATGAAAATGCACTTTGTAACGATATGGGCTATTCTGAGGGCTAGATTGTGGCCAGCCCTCAGTGAGGAGGCAGGGGACTAAGGGATCCTCCCCTTGCTAGTGGGATCTTATATCTAGGTGCTGCTGGGGATGGAAATGTAGGAGCTGAATACCATCTCTCCTCTCAAGGAGCTAGTGGAGTCATGAATACATCCACCCCATCAAGTTTCTGTCAGCAGAGCTGGCTGGCTATGCAGGGGGAGTACACAGTAGTTTGAAACAGAGTGTTGTAAAATAACGTGTGTGCCAGTGCAATAGGCGAATCCCAGGAGGAAACGTAGGCTCCTAAATACGCTGAGGATCTGGGCTAACTCCCGTTGATTTCAATGGGAATTAAGTGCGTCAACATCTTTGAGGGTCTGTGCCAATGACTCTGAGCAGTAATAATGATGCATAGTGCCCCTTGCGGCTCCCTCTGGGGCAGTGTTCCTATGCCCTGCCCTTTACTCAAGGCTGTGCCTAAGGGCATGACCTAGCCCTAAATGGAGTTTCACGGGAGGGTAGTGTTGCCTAATGGCTAGAGCACTAAACTGAGACTCCGGAGACCAGAGTGAAATTCCTGGCTCTACCACTGGCCTGCTGGGTGAGAAAGTCAGTTCACCTCTCCGTGCCTCAGTTTCTCATCTATAAAATGGGGAGAAGGAACCTATGCTTTGAGATCTACTGATGAAAAGTTCTGTACAATAGAGAATTATAATAATACCTAAGCTCAATATAAGCAGGTTCTACAGCAGTTGTTTTATTTATTTATGGGGGGGGGAGAAAAATGGACATAATAACATTTGTGTTTATGGGCCCAATTCTGTCACTCTTATTCATGTTCAGTGGCATTTATTCCAACAAGAGGTCCTACTGAGCACAGTGGGACAACTCATGAGTAACGGCTGCTCTATGTAAGTTAAGGTTGTGGAATTGGGCCCACAATGATCATGCTTTTAGAGTCTGAATGTTTACAAAACAGTAGCGACAGTAAATATATTGTTAAAGATTCTTGCATTGAACTTGGCTTATAAATTTATTCAGGGCACTTCTTGGGTGTGTCCTAAGTTTTCAACGGCACTGGGAGCTGAGGAAGCTCCCTCTCAGGACCAGATCAGATGGTTGCTTATCTGTTCTGGAAACACAAACCACCACAAACTTTTTACATGTTGCCTTCCACAGTTAGTTGGTACAGTACAATTTATTATGTCCATTTTAGCTGAAACACAAGGTGGCACTACAGAGTCATATTCATTATTAATACTGACTAATTTCACCATGGGACACTGCATCTGGGCAATGTTATACATTTAGGGTGTCACAAATCTTGTGCCGGATTAGCTTTTTAGCAATGGAGGAGCACAGAAGTTTCTTTTACAACCAAGATACATTATAAAAAAATTCACAGACTTGGGAACCAGCACGGACAAACAACTCTCACCTATAGTACTGTCCTTACTCTTTTTCTGTAATTAAGAAGGATGGAGCAGGCACTCTGTCCACCCAATCATATTAAAGTATGCTACAAAGTCCTCCCTCAGTCATACCTATGCTTTCAAAACATGAAGGGCCCAGTCCTATTCTTCTGAATGCAAAACTCCATTGAAGCAATTGAGAAGAGGCATAACAAATGCAGGATCAGTTCTCAGAAAAATATTTCCCCCCTCCCTAATCTCTTGTTCTGCACACAGAACTCCTGGACATATCAGAGGGATTTCAATTGTGAGAGTCAGTGGAGAATTATACTCACCAAGTATTTAAAGTTTCTTCTAAGGACATGCTTCTACTAACAGTAAATACCCTCAATAGCCCATGGATCAAGGGCAAAGCCCTCCGCCTTACTTTTAAAATACCTTTATTTTTTTGCTATTGATCCACAAAACCTCAGGAGTGATGCAGCATTCCTAGTGAAAATATCTAGGCTGTCACTTTATACAAGATCAGTCTTCTGCAGTTTCACCCAAAAAGTATTTTTGACCATGAGAAAGTAGCAACAACATTAGGGCATTGCCACCTTTAAATTGTATTGTGCAAAACAAACAAACAAACAAACCCACCCATACTTGATAGGAGAATTATGCTAACACTTCTGTTCACAGTACATTACTTAACATAAGGATTAACTCATGTCCAGAGTAGCTCAAAAATACCCTAGGTATTAATCCATGGTATATTCACTTTGTACTACAGATAATCTAAATTTCAGACTATGAAAGATCTAATCCTATGCTCCACCTGCAGATTGGGGCAAATCCTGCTGGCTTTTTTCCTACTCAAATGAACAGAGTTTTGCCTGAATATGGTTGGCAGTGTTTCTCCTCTTTAATGCACTGACAAAAAAGAAGAATGCGGCCATGTATTGTGGCTTGGTTAGACTCAAACATTATAGATTTAAACCAAGAGCCAACATCAAATAGATCTTGAAATTACCATATATATTTTTTTAATTCAAAGAAGCCAATACCAAACAAGAAAGCCAGGCCTGCAGACAGGTGCAAGGCGGCTCCTTACTTGCACAGTTGGTCTCACGACCGAGCTCTGTAGCAGCACCAGGATTAGCCTAGGGTCTAGCTGAGCCTTCAGGATTATGGATATTGGTGGCCCAGTATTGACTAGGGACATTGAGTCTGTTCAGATAAAATAAGTGTAACCCTTCTGCCGGGTGCCAATGACAGCCACAAGCCCAGGGTTAGGTCTTTTTGAAAACAGAAAAGTCCCCATCCAGAGCTGTATCACTACATCTGGCTCTGGGAAATTAAATCGTAATCTCCCTGGTCATCTTCCTAGGTGGATCTTGCCTACTTGCAAGCATTCAGGAGTCCTTGGAAACATGACACCATAAATTGGGGGGAAAAGAAGAGCAAACAAAAGAAACAAAACACAATAACTATATATATTTACATACAAGGCTTTACTCCTGGAAAAATTCTGCGCCAAAAAAATAAAAAATTCTGCAAAGTTCTGCACATTTTGTCAGAATAACCCAATATAATCACATCAGTTTCTATTATTTTGGTGATTTATTTCAAAATACCCGTCAGCAAGTATGTCTGTAACAATACAGACAACAAAAAAGATTCCCCCAGGAATAGAGAGTTAAAGAAACCCCATGCACCCACATGGATCCTCACTGCAAGATCAAGGTACAAGTTACCCTGAAGTAGGAGAGATGGGGAGGAAGGCAGAGAGCAGATTAGTCAGTTGAGAGAATGCATTAGCTTAGTGGAGTCTGTCCCCAGTCTCTTCCCACGGACAGGTAAGGGTGATACCTGCTTCTGAGGGCAAATGGATCCCAAGATTCACTTGCTGCTCCTAGCCCCCGACCCTTCTTCAGCTCCCCCTCTCTCAAATCCTCACCCCAGGGATTATCCCCCTTCAGGTGCTCCTCCCACACTCTCTGCCCCCTCCTTCAGGGCACAGCCCTTTGCCCTCACCCTCTCCCTACCCCTGGAGATTGACTCCCCTTTCCCACCTCATTGGCCACCCTTAGGCTCCAACACTCCCCACCACTGGGGACCCTCTGCTTCTCCCCACCCACTCCCACCACAGGGTCTCGTATGCTCCCCCATCCCACCCTGACTAACCCCTTCCTTGCCTATCCCACCCCCAGAGGCCTAGCGCAGCAGAGAAAACTGACTGTGGGAGTCACAGTCTGAGAACCCTGACACCTGGAGGAGGGGATCTGACTGCATGGCGCTGCAGGTAAGAGTTCAGCCATGAGCAGACCTTTGGTTCAAAACTCACGAGGGGGGTAGGTACCCCCCTGCCCTCCCTAAATGGCACCCTTGGCCAAAGCTCCCTGTGACTTCCCCATAGCTGCTTGTGTCAGCCCCATGCCTCTGCAGAGCGGGCACATCAATGGTGGCAAGGGGTATGCACTTGGGCTGTCTGCCCCCTGGCTGCACAGAGATGGGGAATTACCCTGCCGCCCTTCCCCAGGGACACAGAATTGGCAGTGAGGCTGCACCCGACACTGCGCAAGGGCCAAGCCTGCCCCAGCAACACCTCGGGGCTCTGCCCCTCGGCACTGGGCACACCATGATAGTAAGTGAGAGTCTTGCCTGCCTAGCCTTGTTCCCCCCATAGGTGGTGATTTACATCTTTCCCAGTGCCCAACCGATGCACCCACTTGGGAACACTGCTGGGGAAGGGCGCATGACCCCTCCTGTGGCTTCCCTTTGCTTCCCCATCAGAATCTATTATTCTGTGTGGAAACAAACAAACAAAAATCCCTGGGGGATATGAATTCTGCAGGTGCACAGTGGCACAGAATTCCCTCCAGAAGTAATGTGGGAAAGAAACCCTAAACCAGGGTTCGTCAACCTTTCAGAAGTGGTGTGCCAAGTCTTCATTTATTCTCTCTAATTTAAGGTTTCGTGTGCCAGTAATACATTTTAACATTTTTAGAATGTCTCTTTCTATACGTCTATAATACATAACTAAACTATTGTTGTATGTAAAGTAAATAAGGTTTTTAAAATGTTTAAGAAGCTTCATTTAAAATTAAATTAAAATGCAGAGCCCCTTGGACCGATGGCATTGTGAGTGCCACTGAAAATCAGCTCGCGTGCTGCCTTTGGCACTCGTGCCATAGGTTGCCTACCCCTGCACTAAACAGTGGCCAACCCCTCAGTTCCATTGTATCAATTGTCCAGCTTGTTGTGGTGCAGAACTCTTGGTCACAAATAAAGCCACGCACTGTTTGAAAGAGACTTGGTGATCGTCAGGGGGCGGCCCTCCTCGTCCACTCCAGTGAATTACATACCACACAATCGCATTCTGATCTATAGCTACCTAGTCCTGTTCTGTGACATCAGCTCTGCCACTGCTGTTCTGGTGGGGCCATGTTATGTAGTTAGCTCTCCACCACCACTTGCCCAGTCAGGCTTCACTGTGAAGTCAGTTCTGCATCATGGCGGTTAGTTGAGTATAGTCCAGTCTGGTCAAGTCAAATCACTCCACTCAAGATTCAGAATCTCTAATAGAAACTTACAAACAAGCCTTTTTGATGAAGCCCCTGCTCCTTGGAAGAAAGAATTCCTGGTATCTCAGACAGAACTCTCTAGTCTCTTACTGAACCTGAATCCCATTCCCAAACCAGAGTTCACGATCTACAAGGTCAGGGTGACCAACATACTCTAGGGCATATTTTGCACAACTCCTATGCCTTTTCCTAAGATCAGTCACAGTAACAATCTATTAGCATGTATACAACCACAACACAGACATATTCCAAGTAAAAAAACCCCAAAGTATGTGGAACTAATGGTAAGAAATATTGTAATTTGTGTAATGAGGGTGGCCAGAGCTAGCTTTTCCCCCATAGAGGTTGCGGATAGTTCCATCCCTCTACACCTTCTAGCTCTGGGGTTTGCACAAACCTGGTCTCAAAACTCAAACTAGTCTTTACATGTTTGCAAGAGTTAACCCTGTTCCCACCTGTCTATATGCTTCTTAGTTCTAGCCAGGAATAGAACCAGGAACACAAAATGCAGCTCTTACCATATCAGTGAACTGGCTATGCCTAGGAAGTTCATTGCTATGCCAGGGTCCACACTTGCAAATCACACGGGTCTTTACTCAGGGGACAAGATGACTTCCTCTTCTGTTAGGGCAGAGGTGGGCAAACTATGGCCCGCGGGACCATCCTGCCCGGCCTTTGAGATCCCGGCCAGGGAGGCTAGCCCTTCCCAGCTGTCCCCCCTCCACCACAGCCATGCCGCCGTGCTGCCAGCGCTCTGGGTGGCGGGGTTGCGTGCTCCTGCCAAGCAGCGTGGCAGCATGTCTGGCTCTGGCCGGGCGGCGCAACTCCCACACATGCAGGGCCGGCTCCAGGGTTTTTGCCCCCCAAGCGGCGCAAAAAAAAAGAGCCTCGATCGCGATCTGCGGCAGCAATTCGGTGGGAGGTCCTTCGCTCCGAGCGGGAGTGAGGGACCGTCTGCCGAATTGCCGCCGAATAGTTGGACCTGCCGCCCCTCTCCGGAGTGGCCGCCCCAAGCACCTGCTCGGCAAGCTGGTGCCTGGAGCCGGCCCTGCAGACATGCTGCTCTGAGCAGTATAGTAAGGGGGTTGGGGCCGAGGGGCAATCAGGGGATAGGGAGCGGTGGGATGGGGCGGAGGTTCTGGGGGGCGGTCAGGTGATGGGGTGGGGGCTGGCTAAGCGTGGGAGTCTGGGGGGGGCGCCTGTCAAGGGGCGGGGGTGTGGATAGGGGTCAGAGGATGGGGAACAGGGTGGGTTGGATGGGGTGGAGGTTCTGGGGGGCAGTCAGGGGACAGGGAGGTTGGATAAGCTTGGGAGTCCCAGGGGGGGCCTGTCAGCAGGTGGGGATGTAGATAGGGGTCAGAGCAATCAGGGGACTGGGAGCAGGGGGATTGGATGGGGTGGGGTCCCGGGGGCAGTTAGGGGCAGGAGGGGGTGGTCAGGGGACAAGGAGCGGGGGGGGTGGATGGGTCAGGGGTTCTGACGGGGGCAGTCAGGGGGCGGGAAGTGGGAGGGGTCAGATAGAGGGCAGGGGGCAGGCTGTTTGGGGGAGCACAGCCTTCCGTACCCGGCTTTCCATACAGTTTTGCAACTCCAGTGTGGCCCTCAGGCCAAAAAGTTTGCCCACCCCTGTGTTAGGGACTTTCATTGATTATCTTGCTTCTGCAGGATAAAGAGCATGTGGAGGTTTATCATCTACAACACAAAACAACCCAGGTACATGCTGAATTCTGGTTAGACAGCAGAAATTCTCCCTTGATTTCTTTCTCCCTGAGAGGAAGCCTGATCTTTTATAAACCTTTGATTACAGAACAAAGCTCAGTTGCCCTGGTTAACACGAGGCTTAGCTGGGGATCCAGCTGCTTTCCTTCAGCTTCAATGAGCTCAAATTAGAATCTACAGTTGGGATTTAACCCCAATCTCCCCAACCCACAGCTTCTCCTGGAGTAGCAGGCACGCTCCGTAGCCAAGCTAACAGATGCTAGATTTAAACAACTCCAGTTTCCTCAAGCCCACCTGCATTGCTGGCCAGTTTGGCAATGTTTCTGCTTAGTGGTAAATGTCATGAAAACAAGAATCTCCTTTTGGGATGCTAATGGACTTGAACACCCCATTATAAAATAGCAGGGTAAGCTTTAGCTACTTCCCTTGGCATGGCCAACCTTTTCTCAGGCTTTTTCTTACCTGAGGTTGCTAGTGGGTTACTTCTTAGCTCTGTTTTGAGAAGAGGTCTGTTCTTTTAAAAGTTGTAGAAACTTTTGGTTGGATAGAAACTATGGGTTAGGGTTTTCCTTTGTTTGTTTTCATATTTTATGCACATGCCTTGAACTTTCACAATTTAGTGCATGTTAGCTATACCATATGTTTTCAGTGTTTCACATTCTTGTTAAACAAACCTATAACCATCTTTACTGAAGTAAAAACCTGTGAAAACTCCATACCCCGGTTTATTACTGTATCTTTTATTGGTGGAGATCTTGTTCCCTTAAATTAGTGCTTCTCAATTTTCTGCAATTCTGGAGTTCAGATGCTTTTCTGGACCTCATTAGTTGAGAAATCTGGGTGAAAAACTTGCCAGATTTTGCTAGTAAGATTTCCTGTACTACCTGGTTTAGGTCAGGTTGGAAGTACTGTGAGAATAGCTTCTCACAGGATTTCCACTTTAGAATAAGTGACCTTTATTTCCTTATACTTCTGTTATTTAATGGCCTGGTCCAATGCCCAATGAAGTCAATGGGAATTCTTCCATTTGACTTTCATGGACATTGGACTAAGCCAGAGGTGGGCAAACTATGGCTCGTGGGCCACATCCGACCCACAGGACCCTCCTGCCCGGCCCCTGAGCTCCTGGCCCGGGAGACTAGCCCCTGACCCCTCCCCTGCTGTTCCCCTTCCCCCTCAGCCTCAGCTCACTGCACCGCTGGCACAATGCTCTGGGTGGCGGGGCTGCGAGCTCCTGCCGGTGCAGTGTATTCAACTGCCCCCTGTAGGAATGTGCTACTGGTAGCAGTTACTAATGCAAAGGCTTGTAAGAAACTGTTATTCCAGCAGCGTAGCTGCAGAGCCGCGGACTGACCCGGTGCTCTGTGCTGCGCGGTGGCGTCGCTGGCTCCAGCTGGGCGGCGTTGCTGCCTGTCCTGGTGCTCTGGCAGCAGGGTAAGGGGGCAGGGAGCAGGGGGGGCTAGAGCGCAAGGGAGTTCAGGGTGGTGGGCAGGGGTGTGGATAGATGTCGGGGCGGTTAGAGGGTGGAGAATGGGGGTTGAATGGGGGCAGGAGTCCTGGGAGGGGCAGTCAGGAAGGGAGGGGGTTGGATGGGGCAGCGGGGGGACAGTCAGGGGCAGGAGTTCTGGGGGCAGGCAGGGAGAAAGGGTGGTTGGATGGGGCAGGGATCCCGGGGGGGCAGTCAGGAATGAGAGGAGGCGTTGGATGGGGCGGCAGGGGGCAGTCAGGGGCGGGGGGTCCTGGGGCGGTCAGGGGACAGGGAGCAGGGGGGGTTGGATGGGGCAGGAGGCCCGGGGGGGGCGGGAGGGGGCGAGAGGGGGGGGGGGGGGTTGGAGGGGGGGCAGGGGCTGGGCCACGCCTGGCTGTTTGGAGAGGCACAGCCTCCCCTAACCAGCCCTCCATACAATTTCGGAAACCCAATGTGGCCTTCAGGCCAAAAAGTTTGCCCACCCCTGTCTTAGATACATCAACTGAACATATTGTAAGCATCTCTGGCACACTCAGTCTGCTATTTTGACATATTTTCTAAGATGTTTTGTTATCAATTTTACACCTTGAGTGAATTCCTGGTACTACTGAAGACAATGTCAAAACTCCAAATTACTTCATTAGGGTCAGAATTTCACCCTTTATCATTCCTCTCCCCCGTTTCTCTGTCACTGAGGACAATTCTACCTCCCTGTCACTCAGACCCATAACCTGGGATAACTTTGTTTTTGTTTTTCATTTTGCCTCTCCCCTGCCTCACACATCCATATCATGTTCATAACAGGATGCACCATGTTCATATTTCCTATTCAATATTTTTTTCCATCATCATTCAGTGAGTGGCCCTGTGTTTTATTTACTGCACACCATTCAAACCCTACAGTGGATACAGAATTCTTTTCTGATGTCTCTTAATTATTGTTTTATTAATTAACTTATCTTTACAAACCCCCTGTCAGGTGAGGTGGTATAATTATTCCCATTTTACACAGGGGAAACCGAGGCACAGAGATTAACGCCAATACTGTCACTCTTCCTCCTCTTCTTTGATTTTTGCCCATCAGATCAGCAGCAACAAATGGGGCCAAATTAATTCTTTCCACCACTTTCTACTTTGTACCAGCTTCATGGCTTTGTTAACCTTTAAACCTTTTTGTTCTATATGTGATTCTTCACTATGTCTATCCAACGCCTCCTCAGTCTTCCTTTGTTTCTATTTCCTTGCACTTTGGTATGTATCACCATATATGGTATCCTTTCCAGGTCCATCCTTAACATGTATCCAAACCATTGCAGTCATTTTTCTTGAATCTTCTGTAACAGCATTATTTCTTGCCCTAGCTGTTTTCTTATCACTTCATCTTTTATTTTCTGTGGTTTTGAAATTCACAGTATTCCTCTCAATCAGTTCATGTCTACAGTCAATATTTTTTTGTTTGTTAGCTTTCCTCATATTTCAACACTCCAAACCGAACAGCAGTATTGGCACCAGGGCTGGCGCAACCCATTAGGCAACCTAGGTGGTCACCTAGGGCGCTACAATTTGGGGGGGCAGCGACTGCAGCAGTATTTCAGTGGTGGGACCTTCCGCCGCCTCTGTGGGGGGCGGCATTTCGGGGCGGGACCTTCCGCCACCTAGGGCAGCAGAAAAGCTGGCGGCGCTCCTGATTGGCATGAAAATTGTCTCATATATGCTGATCTTCATTTTTATCTGAATGTCTTTAGCCTTCCAGAAAATTCTGCAAGATCTGAATGCAATAGCACCTAGTCCGATTCTTCTTATGTGATCTTCACAATTCCCAATGTTTGATACTAGTCAAATCCAAGATTTACAAATTTTTCCACTTGTTCTAGTTTTTGTCTCCAATTTTGATCTTTCTCTCTTCCTCTTGCCTTCCAGTTGGCATAATTTTTGTTTTCTCCTTGCTGATCTTCAGTCTGAATTTTCAGTTTTCCCAGTCTACCTAGTTTGTTATTCTTTGTAAATCCTCCTTGGTCAATACTATGAAGTCAATACCATTAATATAGTATCATTATTTCAGCCTTTTTGAAATATAGAATCTAAACCAGAGATTTAATATTTAAATGTTCCAACTTAACTCTTAGTAAAAGTAACAAATATGCAAGGGCATTCTGCATCGAGCTTCTGGAGACAAACTACTCTGAGCTTCTCTCTTGTGGTTAGGATAACAATCACACTACTGTCTTTTGATAGGCGAATGCTTTTGTATTACAGGGCTAACATATTCATCATTCTTATTACATTAATACATAGTACCGATTTTGCCCTTTGTGCCCAGAAGGGTTATTTGGAGGACTAATTATGCTGTTAAATATATGACTTAAATAACAATGGGCTCAATTTTGCCTTCTGATATCCATGTACAATTCCAGTTTACTTCAGTTAGATGCAACTGAGGGAACATTAACTCTAGCCAAATCCTGCTCTTAGTTAAATAGATACAACCGAGAGTAAAATATATCCCCCAGACATTTGCATATCATTATTTCTGTGTGTTAAAAACTGTAACCTTAACTCTAATATTAATGCAAATTTGTATATTTAATATATTTTCAATAGGATGTACGCTGCTAATTGCCTCAGTCGCACTTGAAAAAAATGTAACCCACAGACTTTTTTATTTTTGTATATTGTACAATGCCCAGTACCTTTTTCATGCTAAACAAATAAATAACAAATATAACAAAGTTGGGCGGTATTTCCAATATGGAGGACTGGAATATCATACGAGAAGAACTTGATGACCTTACAAACTGGAGTAATAGAAATGGGATGAAATTTAATAGTGCAAAGTGAAAGGCCGGGCATTTAGGGACTAAGAACAAGAATTTTTGCTATAAGCTGGGCCTTATCAGTTGGAAGCAACAGAAAAAGAGAAAAATCTGGGTGTGTTGATTGGCCACAGGAGGACTATGAGCCATCAAGGTGATGTGGCCATGAAAAAGGCTAATACTGTCCTAGGATGCATCAGGCGAGGTATTTCAGGTAGAGACAGGGAAGTGTTAGTAACATTATACAAGGCATTGGCGAGACCTCATCTGGAATACTGCATGAAATTCTGGTCTCCTATGTTCAAAAAAGATGAATTCAAACTAGGGCTGTTGATTAATTGTAGTTAACTCACACGATGAACTCAAAAAAATTGATCGCAGTTTTAATCGCACTGTCAAACAATAGAATACCAGTTGAAATTTATTATATATTCTGGATGTTTTTCTACATTTTCCTAGATATTGTACTCTGTGTTGTAATTGAAATCAAAGTGTGTATTAACAAAAGAAATAGTAATTTTTCAATTCACCTCATACAAATACTGTAGTGCAATCTTTTTGTTGTGAAAGTGCAACTTACAAATGTAGATTTTTTTTGTTACATAACTGCACTCAAAAACAAAACAATGTAAAACTTCAGGGCCTACAAGTCCACTCAGTCCTACTTCTTGTTTAGCCAATTGCTAAGACAAACAAGTTTGTTTACATTTACAGGAGATAATGCTGCCCTCTTCTTATTTACAATGTCACCAGAAAATGAGAACAGGCATTTGCATGGCACTTTTGTAGCTGGCATTGCAAAGTATTTATGTGCCAGACATGCTAAACATTCATATGCCCCTTCATGCTTTGGCCATGATTCCAGAGGACATGCTTCCATGCTGATGATGCTCGTTAAAAAAATAATGCGTTATTTCAATTTGTGACAGGGGTTGGGGGTAATAGGTGCCTATGTAAGAAAAAGCCCCCAAAATCGGAACTGTCCCTATAAAATCGGGACATCTGGTCACCCTAATTCCAACTACCTGAGCATACTGTGGCTTCAGACTTGCTGGAGAGAGCAAAGGGTGGTTCCTGCACTAATCTGGTAATTTTCTTATGGATAATACCCATGCTAGAGACTGCATCATAGGCATATTAAGGAACATTTGCTTGTCACAGAACTTCAAAGACATCACAGTCCTTTGATTTCTAAAAGATTAGATTATTTATACATTAGAAAAGGTTTTCTTTGCTTTTTCAAACTACTCATTGCAATAATATAACAATTTAGGACCATATTCTGCACTCAGCTCCACAAGAGACAAGACTCTGGCCCTTATATTGCAATGAATAGTCTGAAAAAGCACAGAAAACATTCTTCTGTTAGGCTTTTACACTCCATCTCCTAAAATGCAGAACATATTATCACATTCATTTCTGGACCAGTTTGGAATGGCCTTCTTCATCATAGGTGGCATTTTCAAAAGCTCCAAATGCATTTAGGATCACAAGTCCCATTGACTTTCTGCGTTTTTTCTGGGAGCCTTTTATATCTGATTTCTATTCCTACATGTAAGTGCTGTGCACCTTGCTATGGATAAAAAACTAGTGTTCCTTGGATGCTACTTATGCAGTATTAGAACTTGTCGAAAATTTCCCGTCTAAATATTTCCTCGACAGAAAATGGCTTCTTGACTAAACAGAAATATTTACCCAATATTTTCCATTTTCCTCAAAGGTTTTCTTTTTTTGAATAAAAACTTCACATTTCAGCCACGGAAAGGTAAAATTTTTCTTTTAAATGGAACAATTTCCGTTTTTTTTTTTTTTTTGACAAAAACATGAAAATATTTGAAGAAAATTTTTGTTGAAAATTTTAAAAAAAATTGTTTTCATCAAAATGTTTCATAGGGGTAAATAATTTTCCAGCCATCTCAACCTAGTCTAACCCTCTCCACAGTGTGGCTTTAGCTGGTAACTCTGAAATCAGATTTACATTTAATTAGCTATTTCCAAGGATTCTCCAGCCATGCCCCTTCCAGGACTAGAGAGAAAAGGATCTTCTGAAAGACATCAGTAAGACCAATACTGAGTATGTTCAGGGATCTCACAGATGTTCTCACACGGAAAGAAGGCTTGATGCCGCTGCAGCAGCAGCACCACCACCTGCTTTTCTGGATTATCTTTACGCAGCATTTAATAAGAAGCTGCACCTGTAAGTGTGTATGAAATGTAAATTATTCAATTATATGGGGAAGATCTCCTGATGGCTAGAAGCCAGGTAGAATTTTATGAAAGTAATAGGTGATTCCTTTAGCTGAATTGAGATATGTGCCTGGTTGATGTTTAAGGGGATTTATGGAGATTTAATCTGTGTTATCATGGATTAAATTTTCTCTCCCCAGAAGATATCACAATGTGGGGAAAATGTGGTGAAGATACTTACTACCATGAAGCATACACACTACGGTCAGATCTTCCCCACCTGGCTCTGTCCCCTCTATGCCAAGTAAAAAGGGTGGAGTGGAGTAAAGGGGCCATAAACCCACTATATTTGACCTGTGGAGGATTCCCCCAGCCCAGGCACTGCAGAAGACAATCATAAGGCTGCCTTTTGAGGACCTCTTCACAATCCCGATGTAAGGTGCATACCAGGAATGAAACTGGGGGCAGGAAGAGAGTTTTGGGGTGGGTCTGAGGAGATTCTGGGAAGCTACCATAAATTAGACTCCTAGGGCTGTCTAAATGATGCCAGGGACTCTCCAGCTATGAGAACAACTCAGGATTGGGAGGGCAGGAAACTGTCTTAAAGTCATCTTAACCCCTGCCTCCCCCTCATTTTGAGTTCTGTACTCCACCTCATAGAGACAAGTACAGAAAAAGGGATCCAACAGCCTGAAAGAAAATTATTCCAACACTCAACTGAGTTTTGGAATGAACAGTGGACATCAAGGTGTTTGGGCATCCTGGGAATCATAAAGCAGGCAGGACCTGGCCCTGCAAAGTGCTGCCAAATTTATAGCAAGGAGCTCCCTCAAAAATTTTCTGTATCTATCTTGAGGTAAGCCAATCTCCTTTCATTGTAGACCACCTGCCCTGACTGTAGCGGGAAGGTAGAATCATAGGGTTAGAAGGGAATGCAAGGCTCATCTAGCCTAACCACCTGCCAAAATGCAGGATTTGTTGTATCTAAACCATCCATGACAGATGGCTATCCAGCCTCCTTTTGAAAATCTCCAGGGAAGAAGTTTCCACAACCTCCCTAGGCAGTCTGTTCTATTGTCCTACTGTTCTTACAGTTAAGAAGTTGTCCCTGAGATTTAATCTAAATCTGCTATGCTGCAGTTTGAACCCATTACCTCTTGTCCTGTCCTCTGTGGCAAAAAAAGAACAACTTTTCTCCATCTTTTTTATGGCAGCCTTTCAGTACCTGAAGATTGTTGTTATATCGCCCATTAATCTCCTCTTTTCCAAACTAAACATGCTGAGTTTGTTCAGCCTTTGCTCAGATGGCTTGCATTCCATCCCTTTGATCATCTGTGTCGCTCACCTCTGGATCTTTTCTGGTTTCTCTATATCCTTTCTATACACTGGTGACCAAAATTGGACAGGGTACTCCATCTGAGGCCTATGCAACACTGAGTAGAGCGGTACTATCACTTCCTATGACTTGCATGCTATGCCTCTGTTAATGCAACCTAAAATTGCATTACTTTTTTTGCAACAGTTTTGCATTGCTGACTCATGTTGAGGTTGTGATCCGCTAAAACTCCCAGATTCTTCTCAGTAGTGCTGCTGCCAAGCCAGTTATCCCCCATTCATTTATGCATTTGGTTTTTCTTCCCTAAATGTAGCACCTTACATTTGTCTTTGTTGAATTTTGTTTTGTTGTGTATAGCCCAGGTCTCCAATTTCTCGAGATCCCGCTGAAGTTTAGCTCTATCCTCCAAAGTGTTTGCAGCCTGTCCTAGCTTTGTGTCATCTGCAGATTTGATCAGTATGCTCTCTATACCTACATCTAGGTCATTAATAAAGATTTAAACAAGACCAGACCCAGAAGAGATCCCCGTTGAACCTCTCCCTCCAATCCGACATCATTCCATTAATAGTTACTCTTTGTGGTTGTTTATGTAGCCACTTACTGGCAGTTCTGTCAAGCCCGCATTTCTCCAGCGTACTTAACTGAATGTCACATGGGAGTGTGTCAAAATCATTGATGAAGTCCAAGTATATTATATCCACTACATTTCCTCTATCCATCAAATCAGTTAGCCTGTCAAAGAAGGAAATCAAACTAGTCTGGCATGATTTGTTCTTGGTAAATCCATGCTGGCTGCTAGTGATTACCCCTCCACTCTCCAGCTATTTGCAAATTGAATGTTTTATACGTTGCTTGAGTAGCTTCCCAGGTATCAAAGTCAGGCTGACTGGTCTATAGTTCCCCAGTTCCTCTTTCCCCCCCTTTTTAAACATGGGCACTATATTTGTAGCCCTTCTCCGGTCTTACGGGACCTCTTCTGTCATCCATGAGTTTGTAAATATTATTGCTAGTGGTTCTGAGATTTCTTCAGCTAATTCCTTTGGTACCCTTGGGTGAATAGCATCTGGCCCTGCTGATTTGAATTTATTCAAATTGGTCAGAAGATCTCTGACATATTCTTAACTTACTCTGATCTGCATCCCTTCCCCTTTATTGTCTCTGGTATCTTTGCTAGTCATCCGGTCACGTTATTTTTTGTGAGAAGACTGAAGCAAAGAAGGCATTGAGCAGCTCTGCCTTTCTATCATCTTGCATTACCAGCTCACCTTCTCCATTGAGCAGTGGACCCATACCATCCTAGATCTTTCTTTTTGTCTGATGTATTTGAAGAACCCCTTCCTGTTGTTTCTAACATTTCTTGCCAACTGTAACTCATTCTTTGCCTTAGCTTTCCTGATTTTGTCCCTATGTGCTTACGCTCTTCCCATGTATACTTCCTTGGTGACATGCCACTCCTTCCATTTCCTGTATGTGTCTCTTTTGGTTTTTGAATAGCTAAAGAGCTCCTTGAGCAGCCACATTAGCTTCCAGTGGCTCTTTTTATCTTTTCTCTGCATTGGAATAACTTGATGTTGAGCCTCTAGTATTACATATTTTAAGAACTGCCAGCCCTCTTCGACTCCTTTTCTTCCTAATTGGTCTTTCCATGGGACCTTGCCTACTATTTCTCTGAGTTGGTTGAAATCCACCTTTCTGAAGTCCTGTGTCCTTGTTTTGCTGTTCTCATGTCCTTATTTCCATAGGATCTTGAATTCTATCAGATCGTGATCACTTCCTCCCAAGTTCCTGACCACCTTCACATTTGCAACGAATTCATCCCTGTTGGTCAAAACCAGATCCAAAATGGAAGACCCCCTAGTTGTTTCCTCAACTTTCTGAATCAGAAAGCTGTCTCCTACACATGCTAAGAATTTGCAGGATGTATTATGTTTTGCTGCAGTAGTCTTCCAATATATATCATTTAATTTAATATCCCCCATTAATACTAGCTCATGTGTGTTAGTTAATCTTATTAACTGCTTATAGAATTACTCATCCACTTCCTCTTTCTGATTTGGTGGTCTATAATAGAGTCCCACCATAACGTCACTACTGTTCTTTTCTCTTGTTATCCTCACTCAGAGACTTAGTAGGTCTGTGACCCACTTCCCCTTGGACCTCAGAACAAATGTATTCGATCTTGACATACAGTGCAACATCTCTTTTTTTTTTCTCATACCTATCCTTTTGGAATTAGCTATATTACTCATTGCAGGTACTCCAATCATGGGAGTCGTTTCACCAAGTCTCTGTCATGCCAATTAAGTCATAATTTTCTTTATATACTATGACTTTCAGTTCATCCTGCTTGTTCCCCATACTCCTTTCAATCACATACAGTCATCAAAGATACTTTACAGACTGTCCTGTTGCTTTTATTTTTGCCTTTTGAATGCAGTTGTTATTTCTAGACCCTTCTTCAGAAATTAGCCCCTTCCCCTTGTCTTCATTACTTGAGCCTAGATACGCATTGGCTGTATTTTTGTCACCATCCCCTATTGGACCTAGTTTAAAGCTCTCATCAGGTTAGCCAGTCAATATCCAAAGATGCTCTTCCTAGTAATAGATAGATAGAGCCCATCCCAGCACAGTAATCCTGGAACATCAGCTTGTTGTTGAAGAATCCAAAGCCCTCTTGCCGACACCACCTGCGTAACTACGCATTTACTTCCGCAATTTGATGGTCCCTGCCCAGGCCATTTCCTTCAACAGAGGGAAGGGACAAAAACATCACTTGTGTCCCAAACTCTTTTATCCTTCTTCCCAGAGCCATGTAGTCTGCAGTGATCTGCTCAAGGTCCTTCTTGATACTATCATAAGTCTCCCTTACCTCATGTGAAGGGGTTGATGGAAGCAGATCTCCCTTTGAGTAGAGGGGAGTAGCAGAGCTCCATATTCCTTCCATATGGTTAAGGTATATTTGCTAAAGTGTGTGGACTGGTCTTGACATTGTTTCCAAGTGTTGAATCCTGCAAGGGACTAAGCACTATGGACCGGATCCAGCAATGCACGTAAGCATATGGATTATTCATATGCCTAAAATTAAGCATGTGCATAGGTGTGTCACTGGATCAAGAACAGAATGCTCAGCATCTTCCACGATTGAGCCCTTAATTGTTCACTGATTTATGCTCACACATAATTTTAAAAATACACTGGTCTTTTTCACAATTACATTCACAGTGTAAAGGATTGTTTTTTTTAATACTACTTCTCTATGGATTTCAATAAAAACAAGCAAACAGCCAAGCTAGGAACATCTTTTATGTTTCCTGAATGTTAGAAACCTAATATTAATAACTCTCCTATTATATTACTTTGGGAAGTTGCTAAGAAGATATTTGGTTCTTCCCACAAAATCAATGGAGCCACTATTTACTGTAACATATTTCACATTTCAAATATAAATTTTGATATCCTATTGTTTTATACAGGAATGATTTTATAGATAAAGTCCAGAAACTTCAAATAGATGAAAAGGGTATTCTTTAAAGAGAGACATTAAGCCTCACTTTTATTGTTGAAGTTTCTTTTAACATCAACAGTAGAAAAGAATCTAGACTTCTGTGCATTTAAATACTTTTTCTTTCTATTACACTCCTATATTTTTGATTTTGCATAGTTTGGTGTGCTTTTGTATAGAAGATGGTGGAGGTGTTTCATTCTTCCTCCTAAGTTGATTCAATGGCAAAATAGCTGTAAAAGGGTAGGCAACATACCAAAGAAAATATACGTAGTTCAGCTTATTGTGTAGCTATTTGAAATAAACATATGATCCATCATCCCTGCTCTGTCTGTCATTTTTCCCTTTGCAGTTTATTGAATCCCTAGGTGTATTACAGCGGCAGCCTGTAAAGATCCACCACACAAGTATCTGCCTACCTACCTGCCTTTTCAATCACATTTTCGCACAAAGCTCTCTCCAACTACTGGAGTTGGTTACAATAAACTGACTTAGTTTATATATAATGGATTATTGATGTTTAAGATTATAAACGGCAGTAGAATAGTATAGTGATGCTAGCAGTAGGGGATTTACTGTGGGAAGATCCACCGGCCTAAGCACAGTCACTAATAGCTATAAGCCACTCAGCAACTGCTCAGCACCAGCTGACATTTATGTGATAGCGTGTTCTGTATGACAGAGCTAGATCTCATGTACAGACAGGTTGCTATTGAAATAGCTGCTTCTTGCTGGTACCTTGAACATGTTCGTGTTACAAATGTTTGAAACTATTTTCTTCTCTTTCGTAAATATGAGTATATTTATTTGCCTCTCTTTTCTTCTTCCGTAGGTAATGCATTTGTGGTTAGCCTGGCTTTGGCAGACCTGGTGGTGGCCTTGTATCCATATCCACTGGTGCTCTTAGCCATTTTCCACAATGGATGGTCCTTGGGTGAAATGCACTGTAAACTGAGTGGCTTTGTGATGGGACTAAGCGTAATAGGCTCCATCTTCAACATTGCTGCAATTGCAATAAACAGATACTGTTACATATGCCATAGCTTTGCTTATGACAAAGTGTATACCTGGTGGAACACAATGCTATACGTCTGCCTAATTTGGGTGTTAACAGTTGTTGCAACTGTGCCAAATTTTTTCGTTGGCTCTTTAGAGTATGATCCGCGCATCTATTCATGCACATTTGTTCAGACTGCTAGCTCCTATTACACCATCGCTGTTGTCATAATTCATTTCATAGTACCTATCACTATTGTGAGCTTCTGCTACTTTCGGATTTGGATCTTAGTGATTCAAGTAAGAAGAAGAGTCAAATCAGAAATAAAACCAAGACTGAAGCCGAGTGACTTCAGAAACTTTCTTACAATGTTCGTGGTTTTTGTGATCTTTGCCTTTTGTTGGGCACCACTGAACTTCATTGGACTAGCTGTAGCTATCAATCCTTTGGAAATGGCACCAAAAATTCCTGAGTGGTTGTTCGTCGTAAGCTATTTCATGGCCTACTTCAACAGTTGCCTTAACGCAATAATATACGGACTTCTTAACCAGAATTTTCGAAAAGAATATAAACGAATCCTAATGTCACTGTGGATGCCAAGGCTTTTCTTTCAGGAAACATCCAAAGGGGGGACTGAAGGTCAGAAGAGCAAGCCTTCTCCTGCTTTAAACAACAATGACCAAATCAAAACTGATACCTTGTAAATGTGCTATGATGAATGCAAAGAAGTGTCATTGAGAACTCCAATGATGTAGTTATAAGATTACACTCATTCTTGCTTACTTTTCTGTGCTTTCAATTTTAATGGTATAGAGTGACTGGAATCCTGTTGTCTTGATAAAACACACTGCTCTTCTAAATGTATATTTTATACAAGATACCAATTTGAAATCAGCTTCAGAATTAAAGTAGAACATGAATGCCAGCTGCTTTATTTCTCAGAGACTAATCCTGCCCTCAAAATGTGGATGAGGCACTCATTGACTTCAATGGGAGTCATGCAGTTATCCGAGGTCAGAATTTGTCTCTTAGAAAATATAATGAATGCATTTGCTTAAAGGTATGGTAGTTAAGGCTGAGGGAATTTTTTTCCTGTCATATCTGTACATGGAGATTGATGTAGATATTTTGCTTTCCCTCTATGTGTCAAACTTGGCATTTCTATGTATGTACTGGTAGGGAAACAAGTTTTGCTTGTGTATTGAAGAGGAGAATTTTGTCCTTTTGTCCTACAAGAGAATTTTAACACTAATGCCTTTCTTGACAGGGATTTTCATATATATCCATCTCAGTTTATTTATTCTATTTGTCTTCTGTATATATTGTTTCTCTTTTTTTCCTTCAGATGATACAATGTAACTGGACAATTGTTTACACATTTATATTACTTTGAGGATTCTTCTTCTTCTTATATGTGCTCAGAATTCCCATGAGTAGTAGGTGGAGTTGTGTGTATACTGAAGGGCAATAGGCACATAATAACTGTATAGAAATAATAGATATAAAATGTATAGTATAAATGTTGCCTTCTTAATTTTATATATAGTATATATAGTTCATTTGGGAGTTGTAGGCTCCAAAAACTATATGGAACAATGAATTCCAAACAGAATCAGGTAAAATGAAGGGGAGACACTAACAGTGTTACTTTTCAAAAGTGCTCAGCATTGACCTAGCTCTTCTCCCACTGAAGTCAGTGGCGAAACGCTCATTTGCTTCATTGACTGCTACTGACTTCAGTGGAGCAGCATTTGGCCAATACCGAATGCTTTTGAGAAAACCTCCCCTTAGATATTTAAAAGTTTCCTGTACACCAAGCAGGTGCGGTTGCTGGCTTCAAGTGGGGTGCTGCTCTAAAAATATCAGTATGAGGTTCCATGTCTGTGGTCTTTTAGTGTGACTCCAGGTCAACTCTGCACAGTTTGCAAGATAAAAGGGAAGTTTTTTTGGTCAGCTCTGCAAACTCAGCTTTTGGCTCTGAAATTCAAGCTGGGTTCTTTCCTTCTCCACTAACAGCAATCATGCAGGCCAGATTACAACATGGGTTACACCTGCACACCCCACTATGGCCTGTATAATTTAGCTTGCATCATCTTTATTGCTACAGTAGTGATGCTGAGTAAGAAGGAAGGAACTCAACTTGACTTTCACACTGCAAGTTGGATTTACTGTGCTGACCATTAGGAAAAATATTTAAAAACTTGTGCACTAAGCAAATTGGATATGGAATCACTAAAACACAATCTATCTAAAGTCAAAACTGTATGGCAAAGTGACAAATCTGAAGATTTTCCAAGCTTCTTCCATATTTTCCTGGTATTTCTAATGTGCTCTGAAGCACAGGAGCCTAACTGGCATATATGAAAACTATCAAAGATCTTGGAGAGACATAACCATTTTCTATAGGATGGTGAAAGAGAGGAACACTTAATGATGACCCAAGAGAAATAGCTAAAGAATCATGGCCAAATTCATTCCTTTTATTACTCCATGGATTTAAACAGGACAAATTTGTCTCAATGGTGTCTCTAAAATTAATTTAACTATAAGCATCCTTAAAACGTAGTTCTACTTTGAAAATGACTCTATAAAACTTGCACCCTCCATTTCTTCCAAGGGCCTGAATATGGAATTGGTGTGTGTGTGTGTGTGTGTGTGTGTGTGTGTGTGTGTGTGTGTGTGTGTGTGTGTGTGTGAAATGCCATCAAAGTCAATGGGAAATTTGAGTGCTCAGGGAACGCAGGAGGTGGCACCAAATTTGCTCACTTCATAACATTGTTTATACAGACTTCTAGCCCTGAAAACTCAACTTGGGACTTGACATTCGAGCTTTCCTTTCTAACTTGTATATGAACACTAGTGTTAAAGAAAACTGAGCTCCATTTGATCTTATCATTTGATGATGCATGAGCCAGAATAGCATCCAGCTCTCACTCCCATTGCTGTGTTAACTCTGCAGAGCTAAATGAAAAGTAGTAATAACTTTTCTCATACAAGTAAGCAGATATTCTATAGGTTTATAGGAAGCAGATGTGCCATGGACATTGAAATTTTTACAAAGTCATTTTTCTAATTACATTTGCACTTTAAAAATTAGGGGTCAAATTTTGGAATTGTTACTCACATTGGTGAGCACTTAGATCAGTAATCCCAAATGAAGCTAATGAGACTACTCATGTGAGTAACTGCTTACTAAGATATATAAGGGTTCCAAAATCTGGCCCTTCATTGCAACTGGCTAAAAGATGTCAGAAGAAATGCTTTATCCTAAGGGACAGATTTTGCCAACCTTACTCTCACTTAGTACACCTCTACCCCAATATAACGCTGTCCTCGGAAGCCAAAAAATCTTACTGCGTTATAGGTGAAACTGCGTTATATTGACCTTGCTTTGATCCACCGGAGTGCGCAGTCCCCCCCCCCCCCCCGGAGCGCTGTTTTACCGCGTTATAGCTGAATTCATGTTATATCAAGTCGTGTTATATCGGGGTAGAGGTGTACCTTGTTATCTTGCTCCTCGTGGTGTCTACATAAAATCAGTGGGGCTATTTGCAGCACAAGGTACTCTTCATCTTGAATACTTTTGCAATGATGGTGGGTTGTGCTTGGTAAACAAAGAACAAGTTTTTATATAGTATGTTACTACACAACTGTTAATTTTAATTTAAACCGGAAATCATTTATATAAATCCAGTTAAACTAGATGACTAACACAGTTCTTCCATAATAAACTCTCTCTTCATTTAGCAATAGTTTATTTTTCCATGTAATAATATACCCATGTACCTATGTAAAAAGCCTTAAATTAGTTTTATCCATTACTTTGTTACAGTTAGAAAATCCCTCCCTCCAATTGTACATTTTGAAAAAAACTTGTAAATGTAAGATGCAATTATTTCTGATATGGGAAAAAAAGAAACTATTTTATTAGTCTACAATACAGGTTATATGTTTATAGCATGATTTGAAACACATACTCAGGATGAGTGTAATAAGCTGCAGACAGATTTATGCATCTTTGAGGAAATGAGTATCTCAGTTGTGAAGACTGTAAAATATTTATGATACCAGCATATCAAATGTTGACACTTTAAGAAAATGTGAGAAAAAATCAAAAGGAGACCCTGTCTTCTACATGGGTCACTAGCGGAATGAGAATGGTGCTTCAGGGACAGACGGCTGTTAGCGATTATTCTGCTTTTGGAAGACTATTTGGGATCTTTTCAACTATTTAGTTTCTTCTTGATTTGATTTTAAATGTTATTAGTGTTTTGGATTTATAATAAAATGTTGTTATTCCAGAATGTTTCTTACAGCAAAACTCTTCTTTAGAGGTGAAATTCAACCCTTTGCAGAGCGTCTATTGCAGAGGTTCTATCCATTAAGTCCCACGTTAGCACAGAGGGCTGGATCTTCTACTTTCTCCAATGAGCTTAAGTGAGATTTATGTGGTGCATTGGCCATATGCTGGCCCTCTGCACAGGCATGACTACAGGGATGACTTTCACCCTCAAAGAGCATTTTCATAAAACATTAAGGATGGAATTCTGGAGCTATTGACTTCAATGAGGCCAGGATTTCACACTAAAAGTGCTGATTCAACTGACTGATTCTGAGTAGCCCATTCTCAGGGGCAGAAACACATCTCTCTCTTCCTTCTTTTAATGACACATTTGGATTTAGAATGATTGATTAGTTTTTGCCCCAGTTCTAATTTTAAAAGAACTGTATGAGGCTGGAGATTTTACAGTTAAATAAATAAATCTCTATCTGTATATACAAAAAAAGAACAGGAGTACTTGTAGCACCTTAGAGACTAACAAATTTATTAGAGCATAGCTTTCGTGGACTACAGCCCACTTCTTCGGATGCATATGCATATTCGGATGCATATTTCGTGGGCTGTAGTCCACGAAAGCTTATGCTCTAATAAATTTGTTAGTCTCTAAGGTGCCACAAGTACTCCTGTTCTTTTTGCGGATACAGACTAACACGGCTGCTACTCTGAAACCTATCTGTATATAGACGATTGTAAGTATTTGTGGATCTTGTAGATAGTATTCCTTGTAACCATTTATTGAGTTAAGCTTCTACCACAAATTTTAAAAACAACCCTCCACCCCCACCCCCCAGCATTCCTGTTCCATCGGAATAAATGGCCATTTTCACTGGCTGGATTCTACACCCTAAGTCTAAATAATAAATCCATAGACTGCCTCAACCTCTATCAAGCATGTATGGAGACAGTTAATAATGTCAAATTGTAGGAAGCATTATTGATTCTGGTTCATCCTTTGTTAATTATTCCTTCAGCAACATCCAGAAAACACCGCTAAACATTGGTGTTACCATTTTTTTAAAAAGATCTTTTTGTAAATATTTTGCAATAATTCCCTTCATGTAACTTCTAGGGCAAGAGCTATTTTTAATTGCATTGTAAAACATTAATAATATGAATGTAATATTAAGAATGTTTCATGTTGACATGGTTGCAGTAACAAAGAACTTGATCCTGCAAGACCTCCCACTGTAACTTACTGGCTGGATCCACAGAGGAAGAGTATCACAGTGCCTAGCCACAGAGCCTGGTTCTTTCTCTCAGTCTGCAGAGCCTCATGTGTTCAGTCCTAGAAGTCCACAGCCCAATACCTGGCAATAGCTAAAATGCTGGCTACCACACGAAGAACTCCTGTTGGCTTCCATGCATACTGCATGATCAGGCCCAAAATAAATATCTGATCTGAAGTTCATGTGTAAGTAAAATGCCCACTCAATCTAGGGATTGCGGGATGAAGTCTTGAAGTTGCTGCCTTTAATTTTTACATATTTAGCTTAAATCTATGATAATATAGGAAATCATTCTCCAGCAGTGCAATGAAGAGTTGGCTATGGTAATGCAGTTTTACTATTATTCAGTGTATCTAAAATGGATATCAAAGAACCCATGAACTCTTCTGTAGACCAGGTGAGGTGGCCTTCTGGTTACAGATGTGACATAATCACAAGCACTAAAGCTGCAGGAATGATGAGCTATGCCAGTTTACACCAGCTGGGCCTGTGCTTTTTAGGTACAACAGGAATGGCCTATATTTGCTCTGTGTGCTGTTGTTTTTTTCATATGTTCAGTAAAAATGCCTTGCTTTTGAGCCAAAATGGCTTCACAATGAAAACATGACAATTCATCTCCTTGCATGTGTTCCCTGTGAATGTTGCCATTTCATCAGTATATCACTGAAAAAGCAAAAGCATGAAAGGCCTTGCAAAATGGCACACGATAATTAGCAAAATTCCCTTACACCTCCATTCCTTCTCCTCCCCACCACCCCTGTCCATACTGGGGGACGGGTGAGGGGAAAATCTGCTGCTATGCACTGGCCAGCACCAGGTCTATGCTGCACTTGACTCCTAAGCACATCTGTATGTAAGATGTGTGTTCAAAAGGTTCAAGTTTTCACTGAAGACTCACAGAGACTAACATGAGGGCAGACTATGGAAGAATACTCATGGACTTACAATCAGTTCCAGACATGAGGAATCACTCCTTTATATCCTTTACTTCTTCCACAACATAAACGCCCCTTGACTGCAGTGGGAGCTCTGAACACAAAAGGAGTGCAAAATCAGGCCCATTGACAAAAGCAGCTCTCTATAGTAGCAATCACTCTTTAAGAGCCTTGTTCTTCTCCCATGTTCTTCGATATCTTTCATTGAACTGCATTACTACTCAAAATGGAGGCTAAAAAGGGTTTAGAAGAGGTAGAAAACATGGTTTGAACAATGTGAACGTGGATGCTTAGAAACAAGGATGAAAATTTAAGTCAGCCTAAGGAAGAAATAATGTCTACCCAAAGTGCCAGGAGACAGGCTTTCCAATTGCTCATTTGTGTAGCCTCACCCATTAGGTACCTTGCACTACTGCTCAATGTGAAAAAAATCCCCTATTTGCTCTTTAAGAGACAGATTATGCCTGGACTTTAGTGCAAGCACAGTGTGGGTGAGGGATCATTTCCCCGATAGCATTGCCCACATAAGGGCCAGGTTGAATTCCAGTCTGGGAACACAGGGACTTCTACCTCCCTATGCTATATGGACATATGGTGTCCCAAGAAGGGGTGGAGGGTAGTAAGCTGCAACCTGTCATTGTACCTGGGAGCCCTAAGTGGTGCAGAACAGAATGGTTCCTGGTGCTCCCACTAGAGTGGTTGTACTTTGCACCATCTTTTACTTGAGCTGTGTCTAAATGGCACAATCTAGCCCCTAACAATCAAAATTAGATAGAAATTTTGCTATGATCATTCTTTTTCAGGATAGGTTCTGTATTTAACAAGCGCTGTGATTGTGGGTGGTGTTCTGCTAATAACCCCGTTTTGATAAAATGCCAAAACCTGTCAAAGAGTAAAACCCCCAATGAGTGATGCAATCAAGGAGAGTGCTCAGTTTTCTTCTTTTACTAGATGCCAGTAGCAGCCACTTGCACAATTTACAGACTTCTCCTAAAAAAGCCTTTCCTGACATTTTTAAAATGTTAATTAGTATGATTCCCTATTCTGATACTCTGATTGCCTTAAAACAACATAATGGCCATCACTATCGCATGAAAATGGATTATTGTGTGTTCTCCATAAGGATTACCTAAACTAAGATTACTTAGACCATCTTTTTCTTACAGGGACTATCTTTTCACTGTGTTTGAACAGTGCCTAGCGCAATGGGTTCCTGGTCCATGACTAGGGATCCCAGGTACTGCAATAATAATTCTAATTTTCAAAAATAGGTGCCTAAACTGAGGCGCCTATATCCACATTTAGGCTCCAAAAAAGTGACAGTTTTCAAGTGCTCAGTACCCATCAGCTCCCGTTGACTTTAATGGGAGCTGCTGGCTACTCTTCAATTTTGAAAATCAGACGATTTGTTTGGGAACATGACTTGAGTCACCTATTTTTGAAATGGCAAATAAAAAACTCCCAAAGACCAGGGTACAATTTTCATAAGCTCCCAAGTCACTTAGGAGCCTAAGTCTTATTCGCTTTCAATGAGACTTAGGCTCCTAAGTGTCTAAAGCACTTTTGAAAACAGGACAGACTCCTAAGTCACTTAGGCACTTTAAAATGTTACCCCATGTGTGATTAGGTCTGGGTAGTAAACTAATCAAGAGCTTGATCCTGAACTCACTCACTGCTGGGAGTAGCACCTACTCTTGCAAGTACTCCCACTGATGTCAGTGTGGTGGTATGAGTTGGCAAACTTGGCTCCAGTTCACAAATCATGTTGGGCTAGATTGTGCCATTTAGTCACAACCCATAGAAAGGGTTGTTATGCAGCTGCCCACCAGAGAGTGAGGATTCCCAGAGCTCCCGGGTAGGCAGAGGCTGCATATGTACTACTATGCACCTCTGGGGGCACAACTCACTCCCCTCCCCCAACTGGCTGTTGTACAATGGTGGGGAGGAACCATAAACCAGCCTCATGTCGGCCCACTTCAGGGTACCATGCACCCTAGGGGAGCAGGAAGGAAGCAGTTCCTATACTCCTGAGCATAGGGACTGGAATTGTTCCTGGCCCTTCTCTCAGCAGCCTTTTTATATCCTCCTCCAAACGGTTCCCATGAAAAAGGGCCAGGCGAATTTCCCTTTCATCTACTCTGGTGCAAGCAGGGGATCTTATGTCCTGTTTAGCTCAAACCCTCACTGCTAAAAGTTTCCCTTAAACCCTTTGTTGCAAATCTATTTTCTAACTGCTATTCCTCTTGATTAAAATGTAATGAATCAGATATTCTATTAATTATACTAGATATAACATTAGGTTTCCCCAAATGCAGTGTGTTCACCAGCCCCACATGCCCTAGCTGATAACATATGATTATATGGGATATAGTGTAATAATCCAGATGCTTTTTAAAATCAGAGCCATGATCCTATCTATCTAACCTCTCTTCTCTAGCCAGGTATTTATGCCAGGCTTTATCACTGTGGCATCTGCATTTCAGCTAATAAAGACTGGATCAGGCCCCGAGGCAGGAGTCTGCCACAGGAAAGGTTAATTATACTTAAGGTTTCCTCAGTGCTTTATACAACACCACACTATGAAAGATGATTGTCATTAAAATTAGACAGAGCATCAAATTCTCCATCCCCCCTTCAATCTGAAGTGGAACTAATCTAAAATAATGTGTCACTTTTGCAGTACAGTGAAAGCCAGCTACGTTGCAGAATTTCAAGTAGACTTTTAATGCTTTAGAATATTTTGCACAATTAGCAGCTATGAACCATTGAAAAGCTACTGAGACTAGTGAGCAGGATACTCTAGTGTCATTGGTTACAGCCAGTAGTGTTTAATTTGAGATAGGAAAAGCATGTTAATAGTCCTCTCTGCTGTATATCATAAACTGATGTGGCATTGAAGCCATCTGCATTCAAACACATCGTGCCTACATTTTTGAGATTTATTTGTGTACAGAATATTTTATTTTATTTAAAAAAACAGCATGACAATCTTGCATGTGTAAAGACATCATTCAAACACATTACATATAACCAATCACACTGCCAAAAGTGCCATATCACTTATGGGGGAAAAATACAGCAATCCTGGAGTTTGCTCAGTGAGTTAGTTCATTAAATGCTGCACCTCCTTCGCCAACTATTTTCCAAAAGGTACTTTTACTTGTTGAATAACTTGATCTATCCAATGAATTAATCCTGCACAAGTAAAGTTTCCTGGGTTTAATTTAAGCCTATCAATGGTATTATTTGTAAGAGTTCAGTGCACTACTGACACAACATTTCATTTTAAAAAAAATAAGGAACCAAGACTTTATTACAATGTTGCTTTCATTCAATGTTTTGTTAAATCTGTCAATCATTTCTGTAATGTTGGCCAGTTTCTATCTTGTGTGCTTATTCTCTTTGACCAAGGAAACAATTTTACTTTAAACTTTAGCATTGTTCTCCTTATTAAATATAATTAAAACTGCATCATAACCATGGATTGATGAGTCTTTCATATTCTTCCTAATTGAAGTGATTTTAAGTTTCGAGATTATGAGAGAAATTTAACAAAAAACCCAGACCTCTCTCCTTCCCCTCCCCCCCGCCACGAAAGGTGAGTAGCCAAATAGAGGTTTAATACACTGGATGAAACATACATGGCACTTGATGCCAGAGGCTGTTATACTGAACACAAAAGGCCCAATGATAACAGCTGTGTAGGGCAAGTTACAGCTTCTAACATCACTTTAGTTAAAGCAAGTCTTGTCAGAGAGGAAGATTATTTATCAGATAAGACTGTGAATATTCTAATCCTCTCTTTGTTTACCGTGAATGTGCCTTTAGCCTGAAGCCATCTTGAATGGAAGAGTATTAAACATGAAGTTATAATTGGTGTAAGGAAGTGATTGCCGATGGATCTTTTAATTGGGGATGATGTTAAAGCTATATTCAGTCAAGTTAGTATTATAAATTATCTTTGAAAAGTCATGGAAGATGGGAGACATTCCAGAAGACTTGAAAAGGGCAAATATAGTGCCCATCTATAAAAAAGGGAAATAAGGACAACCCAGAGAATTACAGACCAGTCAGCTTAACTTCTGTACCTGGAGCAATTTGCAAACACCTAGAAGATAGTGAAGTGATAAGTAACAGTCAGCATGGATTTGTCAAGAACAAATTGTGTCAAACCAATCTGATAGGGTTCTTTGACAGGGTAACAAGCCTTGTGGATGGGGGGAAGTGGTAGATGTGGTATATCTTGACTTTAGTAAGGCTTTTGACACTGTCTCGCATGACCTTCTCATAAACAAACTAGGGAAATACAACCGAGATGGAGCTACTATAAGGTGGGTGCATAACTGGTTGGAAAATTGTTCCCAGAGAGTAGTTCTCAGTGGTTCACAGTCATGCTGGAAGGGCATAACGAGTGGGGTCCCACAAGGATCAGTTCTGGGTCCGGTTCTGTTCAATATCTTCATCAATGATTTAGATAATGGCATAGAGAGTACAGTTATAAAATTTGTGGACCATAGCAATCTGGGAGGGGTTGTACGTGCTTTGGAGGATAGGATTAAAATTCAAAATGATCTGGACAAATTGGAGAAATGGTCCAAAGGAGAGCAACAAAAATGATTAAAGGTCTAGAAAACATGACCTATGAGGGACGATTGAAAAAATTGGGTTTGTTTAGTCTGGAGAAGAGAAGACGGAGAGGGGACATGATAACAGTTTTCAAGTACATAAAAGGTTGTTACAAGGAGGAGGGAGAAAAAATGTTCTTCTTAACCTCTGAGGATAGGACAAGAAGCAATGGGCTTAAATTGCAGCAAGGGCAGTTTAGGTTGGACATTAGGAAAAACTTCCTAACTGTCAGAGTGGTTAAGCACTGGAATAAATTGCCTAGGGAGGTTGTGGAATCTTCATCATTGGGGATTTTTAAGAGCAGGTTGGACAAACACCTGTCAGGGATGGTCTAGATAATAATTAGTCCTGCCTTAAGTGCAAGGGACTGGACTAGATGACCTCTCAAGGTCCCTTTCAGTTCTATGATTCTATAACCCAGTCACAAAGGAACTATGAAGGTATTCCCTGTGTCTTACCTGCTACCAGTAACAAGAGTGTGACCAGGAAGGAAGTCCCCCTAAACCTGTATCTATTAGGGGCAATGACTTGCCTATGGAGGGTTTCTCCAGTTGTTTGTCTGTTGAAAATAGCCACGTGCCTGCTGAAGAAAAGTGTATCTCCAGGCCTTTGTCTGAGGAGCAGACAGAAGGAGCCCCTCAGCTTACGCTGGTTAAGGATTTGTCATTTGTCCCAGAGTTGGTTCTGGACTTAACTGAAACCCAGGAAGGAAGTGTTCCTAAGCCTGGGTCTATTAGGGTTAATGACATTATAACCAGGTTGCATCTAATTAATGTCATGACTAGGTTCCAGGGATTGGGCAATGCTGATGCATCTATCTTGCCTGTTGATGAGGTGTTGCTGGATAAGGATATGACAACTGTGTTTAATCAGGTTGCTATCATGACCAGGGCACCAGGAAAGCATGAAGGTGATTTAATTGTGTTACCCACTACCAGTGTAGAAACTTGTGACTAGGAGGGAATGGTCCCTAAGCTTGTGTGTGGTAACCTGCCTGTGGCCAGTGAGAAAAACTGCAGAGGGAAAGAGAGTGATTCTGCATTTAAGTGTAGGAGTTTAGTGTTGCTCGACAGTACACTAATGTATAATTATTAATTATGTTTTTGCCTGGGATATTGATTGATACTTGCTTAGTGGCACATGGTGTAGCTTTCTCTTTAAGCAGCCTAAATGAGACTGTGCAAATGAATAGCAATGAGGATGATGAGTCTAATTGTCTTTACAGATATTTAATCATGTTGAAGGTGATACTGTCTGCATTTAAAGAATTAACACCCCCCCCACTTTATAAATCTCCTGTTGACCGCCAACCTCTCTTTACAAAGCCATACCATCCAATAGGAGCAATAAACAGGGCATCTCATTGTGCATGAGAAAGGGCATTTGAAGTATTGGAGCCAGGGTGTGGATGCCTGTTTAATCCTTTCAGTTACAATTCATACCTGTGCTCTGCCCTAGAGCAATGGAAAAAAAACTTACTTATGTGTTGTGAGCTTTTATAATTGGGTTCAGCACTTAGATACAATCATGATATACTGGTACCAGTCCATGTGGTATGCGGGTTAGTGAAGCAGCTGCAATGTGAGATGCAAGAGTTGCATTTATGCCAAGCCATTAGTACCTCACTATTTGTTAGCTATGCTATAATAGCTGCTAACAGCTAGGTGGAATATCCCGGTTGGTAGGTGACAGACAACACAATATTTCTTTATCTTCACTGACCTTCGCCCACATTCAGTGGGACAAATAACTGAATGGAAGGGAAGTTTTTATCTACTATGTGATAGTCACTCAGACATGATTTTTTAGAGCAATTAAAATACCTGTCCCCCATTTGGTTACTCAATTAAGTTGGTGTATGTAAAGGATGAGGCCATGTCAGTGTATCTGTTTCCGGGTTTATTCATGCAGAGAAGTTAGCTTTGTGACTGGTGTTAATGTTGCACAGGTATAAGATCCTATATGGAACAGAATAGAATGTACCTGTCTTTTGGTATGAGCATATGGGAAAATGCATGATGTCCATCAAGTTGTTGCTAAGAATATTGGGACAGTGGCACAGCCTCCAAGGAGGATTTAGCATCAATATGATCGTGTTTATTGATATTGGCTTTGTGACTTGACTTGCAGATGTATCTGTGATTATACTTAGTCCAGTCATCTTCCCAGTGGCTCTTTATCAGCTGCATGTTATTTGAACCTAATCTATCCTTCCTTTTAACTGGTGTCAGGCTAGTCTGTGCCCCAAGGTGGGAGGGATAGCTCAGTGGTTTGAGCATTGGCCTGCTAAACCCAGGGTTGTGAGGGGGCCATTTAGAGATTTGGGGCAAAAATCTGTCTGGGGATTGGCCCTGCTTTGAGCAGGGGTTGGACTAGATGACCTCCTGAGGTCCCCTCTAACCCTGATATTCTATGATTCTAAGGAGATTGCAGTCTAAATAAAAAATGAATGATGAGGAAAAATAGTGGGACAGAAAGGTGAAGTGACTTGCCCAAGTTCAGACAATAGGTCAGCATCAAAACTGGGATTAGAAAGCCGGGGTGAAATTCTGACCCAATGACATCAGTGGCAAAACTCTGACTTTAATGGGACCAGATTTCAATGCAAAGTCCCTGTCTTGCACCCTATCCACTAGACCAGACTGTGCCTCTTTTGGAGCTCTACCTGAATGAAAACATACTACAAAAAAAGCATCTGTATTCCTATTTGGGAAACACTGTGACATGACAGAAAACAAGTAGGAATTAGAAAGATGGTGATCAAATTGCCTGTGTGAAGACAGTGCCTCTGCCCAGGGGCGTAAACACCGAGCAGGGGTCGGGAGGGGTGGGCAGAGCTGGGGCCCCTGTGCGCCATGGGTGCGCCCTGCAACCTGTGAGCCCTGGGCAGCCTCATCTTCTGATTCCTGCTGAGTGGTAAGGGCTGGCTGACCTCCCCTCCCGTCATCGCCTGCCCACCCAAAAGCTGGGGCCCACATAGTTTTTCTGTCCTAGCTACGTCACTGCCTCTGCCTAATGGCAAGACTGGGCAGCCCTTACACATGTTGGCGAGCACTTAAGGTTGGGTCTACAGGAGTTATCCCTGATTCACTCTGTGTGCATAACTCCACATATGGAATTAATCAGGGACAATTAATCAGGAATAACTCCATGTATAGACAATAGTAATAATAAATGGAGAGATCCTATCTCCTAGAACTGGAAGGGACATTGAAAGGTCATTGAGTCCAGCCCCCTGCCTTCACTAGCAGGACCAAGTACTAATTTTGCCCCAGATCCCTAAGTGGCCTCCCTCAAGGATTGAACTCCCAACTCTGGGTTTAGCAGGCCAATGCGCAAACCACTGAGCTATCTCTCCCTCCAAAAACCCTTACTCATCTGAATAGTTCCAGTCACTTCAGTGGGACTACTCACATGAGTAAACTCTCAGCAACATGAGCAAGGGCCCAGAATTTGATTCTGCAGGCCAAATTTTCAGAAGAGCTAAGATCCCATTTAGACACTAGAATAAGCAGACAGATTTTTTTTTCTTTTTTAAAAAAGAGGCCCAGTATTTTGGTGTTGAGCGCCTTTGAAAATGTGGCCCCAGGTGCAAAAGAGCATCTAGACACTCAGGAGAGAGAAAAGACTAAGGGTACGTCTACAGTACGAAATTAATTCGAACTTATTCTATTCGAATTTTTGGAAGCGATTTTATATATTCGGTGTTGTGTGTCCCCACTAAAGTGCGTGAATTTGGCGGAGTGCGTCCACAGTACCGAGGCTAGTATCGAATGTCGGAGGGGTGCACTGTGGGAAGCTATCCCACAGTTCCCGCAGTCCCCGCTGCCCATTGGAATTGTGGGTTAAACTCACAGTTCATGATGGGACAAAAACATTCTCGCGGGTGTTTCTGGGTGTGTGCCGTCACTCACTCCACCCTCAGTGAAAGCTATGGCAGACGCCATACTGCCAGCAGATGGTGCAGTACGGTGCACCGCCTGTCTCTTGGTGCTATGAATCCACCTCGCATGTCCTCTCGTCTTTCTATATACTCTTTTATCTAACCATTTCCCATCTTTTTTCAGCTACCGTGAGCTGAGCAGCACAGCTTCCGCCGCAAACTCTGTTCTCCCGCTCTTGCATCGCTAGCTAATTTTTCCCTGTTGTCTGTCCTGGGCTTGTGTGCAAGCTACAGACGGCAACAATTCCCCGCTGTTTTTCGGCCATCATTAACTGAGCCACACAGCTTCCGTCGCTTTTTCCATGTTGTTGGTCCTGGGCTCCAATGGAAGCTACAGACGGCAACAATTCCCCGCTGTTTTTCAGCCATCGTGAACTGAGCCACACAACTTCCACCGCTTTTTCCATGTTGTCGGTTCTGGGCTCCCGTGGAAGCTACAGACAGCAAAAATTTCCTTCCGTTTTTCGGCCATTGTGACCTGAGCTGCACAACTTCCGCCACAAACTCTGCTCACACTTCTGCTGCAAACTCTGCTCTCCCGCTCTTGCAGCTCTAGCGAGCTTCCCGACTCCGTGAAAGCTACAGAAGACAACCATTTACCGCCTTTTATCGGCCATCTTGAACCGAACAGGCCTCCTATGTTTTGCGCCCTTTTTCCAGGATTACCCGTGCAGGCGCCATAGCGCGGCAATCATGGAGCCCGCTCAGATCTCCGCTGCAGTTTTGACCATTGTAAATACCTCGCACATTATCCAGCAGTATGTGCAGTACCTGCAAAACTGGGCGAGGAAGCGACGACAGTGCGATTACTATACGGATGAGGACATGGACACAGACGTTCCTAGAAGCACGGCATGTGGCGATTGGGAAATCATGGTGGCATTGGGACAGGTTCATACCATGGAATGCCGATTCTGGGCCCAGGAAACAAGCACAGACTGGTGGGACCGCATAGTGTTGCAGGTCTGGGGTGATTCCCAGTGGCTGCGAAACTTTCGTATGCGTAGGGCCACTTTCATGGAACTTTAGGACTTGCTGTCCCCTGCCTTGAAGCGCAAAGACACCAAAATGAGAGCAGCCCTCAAAGTTGAGAAGCAAGTGGCCATAGCACTGTGGAAGCTTGCAACGCCAGACAGCTACCGGTCAGTCGGGAATCAGTTTGGAGTGGGCAAATCTACTGTAAGGGCTGCTGTGCTACAAGTAGCCAACGCAATCATTGACCAGCTGCTATCAAGGGTAGTGACTTTGGGAAATGTGCAGACCATTTTGGGTGGCTTTAATGTGCTGGAGTTCCCTATCTGCGGTGGGGCGATAGACGGAACGTATATCCCTATCTTGGCCCCTGCACACCGGGATGGCCAGTACATAAACTGCAAGGGGTACTTTTCCATGGTGCTGCAAGCACTGGTGGATCACGTGGGATGGCCGGGAAAGGTGCATGACGCTCGCATCTTCAGAAACTCTGGTCTGTTTGAACAGCTGCAGGAAGGGACTTACTACTCAGACCAGAAAATTACTGTTGGGGATGTTGAAATGCCTATAGTTATCCTCGGGGACCCAGCCTACCCCTTAATGCCATGGCTCATGAAGCTGTACACAGGCAGCCTGCACAGTAGTAAGGAGCAGTTCAACTATAGGCTGAGCAAGTGCAGAATGGCGGTAGAATGTGCTTTTGGATGTTTGAAAGCACGCTGGCGCAGTTTACTGACTTGGTTAGATCTCAGTACAACCAATATCCCAATTGTAATTGCTGCTTGTTGTGTGCTCCACAATATCTGTGAGAGTAAGGGGGAGACATTTAGGGCGGGGTGGGAGGTTGAGGCAACTCGCCTGGCGGCCAATTTCGCACAGCCAGACAACAGGGCAATTAGAAGAGCGCAGCAGGCCACGCTGCGCATCAGAGAAGTTTTGAAAGCCAGTTTCATGACTGGCCAGGGTACGGTGTGACAGTTGTGTTTGTTTCTCTTGAAGTTACCTGCCCCCTATATATATGAAAGGAAATAAAGTCAAAATTGTTTAAAAACTGTTCTTTATTATTTGTTGCACAACACATTGAGAGAAATCCGAAGGTAGACTGGGGGAGGGAGGGGTATTGGGTTAGGGAGGTGGAGGAGGAGGGAAGGACAAGTCCAGAAACCAAATCAAAAGTTCGCATATGCCAGCTTTCTGCTGCTTGGGCGATCCTCTGGGATTGAGTGTGTGGGTCCCCGTAGCCTCCCCCCTCGTGTTCTTGGGCATCTGGGTGAGGAGGCTATGGAACTTGGGGAGGAGGGAGGGTGGTTATACGGGGGCTGCAGTGGCAGTCTGTGGTATTGCTGCCTTTCCCGCCTTAGGTCCACCATACAGCGGAGCATGTCAGTTTGCTCCCCCATGAGCTTGATTATAGCGTCCTGCCTGCTCTCATCGCGTGCATCCCTCCTCTCTTCATGTTCCTGTAATGTTTATGGGACTCCGCAATTGTTTGCCTCCACGCATTCAGCTGGGCCCTATCAGTGCAGGAGGACTGCATGAGCTCGGTGAACATGTCGTCCCGAGTTTGTTTTTTCCACCTTCTAATCTGGACCTGCCTCTGGGGTGGAGTAGATAGGGGCCACGTTGAAACATTTTCACCTATGGGAGGAGAAAAAGGGTAGTATTTTAAAAGATAGATTTCAGAGAACAAAGGGGACACTTTGCTGTGAGTAAGCCATCACACATGGCCGGGCAACAGAATTCAGCTTGCAGGCAGCCTAGGGGCACACGGGGTTCTGCTTCTTCTACATTCATTTCAATGTTTTCAAACTGCTGGGCCCCCTTTCCCAGGGAGAAAGTGAATTCTAGAACAAGTGTAACCCACTGGTGAGTGTGTTCTACAGGTCCTCTTCTGTGCCAACCAACAGAGCATATAAGTTGTGGCAGCTGTTAGCCCAAGCACTTTTGTACTTTAGCTCAAGCTGTAGCATCTCATGTTTTTAGCTCTGTAGGTTCAATCCCTGGGGTGCCCTCCAAGAGGACAGCCATCACACAAGTACCCCTCACTAAAAGTGCCCTGTCACTTAAATTTATTAATATTTTTTTTTTGCTATTAGTTTTTGAGTTTAAGGCTAGTTGTGCTTCACATTCTTTTTTGGCTTGCCTAATTATACTTTTACACTTAACTTGCCAGAGAGTTTATGCTCTTTTCTATTTTTCTCAGTAGGATTTGACTTCCAGTTTTTAAAGGATGCCTTTGTGTCTCTAATCACCTCTTTTACTCTGTTATTTATCCATGGTGACACTTTTTTGGTCCTCTTACTATTTTTTTTTAATTTGGGGTATACATTAATTTGAACCTCTGTTATGGTGTTTTTGAAATGTTTCCATGCAGCTTGCAGTTTTATTCCTTTTAATTTCCATTTAACTAGTATCCTCATTTTCATGCAGTTCCCTTTTCTGAAGTTAAATGCTACTGTGCTGGGCTTCTTTGGTATTCTCCCCTGCCCATAAGGATGTTAAATTTAATTATATTATGGTCATTATTTCCAAGCAGTTCAGCTATATTCCCCCTTGGACAGGAACCTGGGGACTACTTGAGACTAAATCAAGAATTGCCTCTCCCCTTGTGGGATCCAGGACCAGCTGCTCCAAGAAGCAGTCATCTATAGTGTCTAGAAATTGTATCTCTGCATCCCATCCTGGGGTGATATGTATGCAGTCCCTATGGGGATAGTTGAAATCCCCAATTATTACTGAATTTTCTATTTTAATAGCCTCTCTAATCTCCCTGCGCATTTCCCAATCACAACAGCCATCTTGGTTCCCTTCATCTTCACCTTCAGGTTCCCTAATTTTGACCCTTTGACCCTCACACCTGTCCTTGTCATTATTTGAATCCCGGGCTCAGTGGATCCTCCCCATAGGCTTTACCCTCCTTTAGTGTGCGCCCACCCACTTCCCGGAACCCAACAGGACCATCTTGGTCAGGTGGTGAATAATATATTCCTACTGCTATACTCTTATTATTCAAGCATGGAATTTCTATGCATAGAGATTCAGTGCTATTGTTTGATTCATTTAAGATTGTTACTATATTTGACTCTATTCTTTCTTTCACATATAGTCCCACTCCCCCATCAGTGCAACCTACTCTGTCATTCCTATATATTTTGTACTGTGGTATTATCATGTCCCATTGACTGCCATCATTTTACCACATTTCTGTGATGCCTGTTATATCAATATCCTCATTTAATACCAGGCACTCAAGTTCACCCATCTCAGTGACTCCTAGCATTTGTATACAAACACTTACAAAATTTGTCACTTTTTAGTCATCCGCCTTCATGTTATGTAATTGAATGGGACTCTTTTTCATTTGACTATTTCTCTTCAGTTCCCACCTTTTCTTTATCAACTTCTATCGTCTCTTCCCTACTAGGACATAGAGAATCCCTGTTAATAGATCCTCCCCTATGGGATGTCTCTGTCCAAACCATGTACTCCTCCGCACCTGTCGGCTTTTCCTCACCTCTTAGTTTAAAAATGCCTCTACAATCTTTTAAAGTTTACATGTCAGCAATCTGATTCCTTTTGGTTTAGGTGGAGCTCATCCTTGTTCCTAATAAACCTAAAACCCTCCTTCCTACACCATCAACTCGTCAACAATTCTGCCTGTCTTAACTGGCCCTGCATGCGGAACTGGAAACATTTCAGAGAATGCTACCAAGAAGGTTCTGAACTTTAATCTCTTGCCTAGCAGCCTAAATTTGGCCTCCGGAACCTCTCTCCTACTTTTCCCTATGTCATTGGTTCCTTCATGTACAACGACCACTGGTTCCTCCCCAGCACTGTACATACATCTGTCTCGATGTCTTAAGAGATCCAGAACCTTTGTACTCAGAAGACAATTTATCATGCAGTTCTCCCAGTCATCACAAACCCAACTTCTCTGTATTTCTAATGATCGAATCCTCCATTTCAATTATCTATCTCTTCCTAATAACAAGGGTCTCCTCTCCCTGGAGAGGTATCCTCAGTGTAAGAGGATACCATGACATCATCTGGAAGGAGGGTCCCAGCTGTGGGATCATTTCCCTCCACTCCAGCTTGATGTTCTCCTTCCCTGAGACTTTCATCTTCCTCAACAGCACAGAGGCTGTCAGACTGGGGGTGGGACCATTCTACTGTGTCCTGGAAAGTCTCACCTGTGTACCTCTCTATCTCCTTTAGCTCCTCAGTTCAGCCACTCTGGTCTCTGGAATGCATTGGAGACAACTTAAGGAGACATTATTAAGGGCACAAGAGCAAACTATTCTAATGAGCAGGAAAGATAAGAAGTCTGTGTGACCAAATTCATACCCTATACACCATTGTAATAATCTTTGTACAAAATATGCCTTGTGAGGAATAATTTGAAAACTATAACTGGCTGGTCAATAATATTATGGTAAAATGTGTGTAGCGACATTATATGTAAAATTATGAATTCCCCCTGAATGATGTTGGTGGCACATGTTCAAACCCACATAGCGCCAATTAGGCAGGACTGGTCAAGCAGGTCCTAAACAAAGAAATGTGTGGTTACCTCAGTTTACATATAGGTTATAAAGAGCGTCCCTGGACAGCGAGAGGGATTAGATGGGAAACAAGGAATATCTTAATTTCAGCAAACAGAGATGAGAAGAAACAGTGTGCATCCTTTTTCACCATCAGATACCATAGAATCATAATATCAGGGTTGGAAGGGACCTCAGGAGGTCATCTAGTCCAACCCCCTTCTCAAAGCAGGACCTAATCCCCAACTAAATCATCCCAGCCAGGGCTTTGTCAAGCCTGACCTTAAAAACCTCTAAGGAAGGAGATTCCACCACCTCCCTAAGTAACCCATTCCAGTGATTCACCACCCTCCTATTGAAATTTTTTTTCCTAATATCCAACCTAAACCTCCCCCACTGCAACTTGAGACCATTACTCCTTGTTCTGTCATCTGCTACCACTGAGAACAGTCTAGATGCATCCTCTTTGGCACCCCCTTTCAGGTAGTTGAAAGCAGCTATCAAATCCCCCCTCATTCTTCTCTTCTGCAGACTAAACAATCCCAGTTCCCTCAGCCTCTCCTCATAACTCACCATGTCACCTTTAACTTTAGAAATAACTTTAACTAGGGGGTAACCTCAGGAAAATGCATTTCAAAGCATAACTGAACTAATAAAAGTGAGGGGCAAAAACACCCCAAGTTATCCCTCCCTATTCATTTCTCTCATCACCTAAGAAGACAAAAGAAACAGCCGAGTGACTTTGGGAGCAGATTCTGGCCTGAGAATTTGGTCAGCAATGTTACTGGAAACCTGTGATAAGAATTTCACCTTGAACCAAGTCTAGTTTGTTAAGTTTAGAAAACAGTTTTATCTTTATATTTTTTGTAACCATTTCTGACTTTAATGCCTTGTTGCTTGTACTCACAACCTATCTATTTGTAGGTAAATAAACTTGTTTAAAATTTAATTTTGTTAAAATTAATCCAGCGTTGTGATTGGTTTTGGTAACTTAATTTAAGGTAGCAGACTGTTGTATGTTGATCCCCTTAGAGGGGCAATAGAAATAATAGATCTGGAGTGTCCAGAAGAGGACTAAATAGGGCAAAACACACATTTTGGGGGAAAATCCAGGACTGGAGTGTGTTGGGGTCATCCTGCAAGTAGTAATCAGGGCTGCTGGAAGCCAGAGTGTGGCTGGTGCTTGCTAACAGGCTGCTGGGGTCAGAGTTGCTGGACCAGGGCTGTGGCTATATGCAGACACTCAGGGTGTGACCTGCAGTTTGTTTGTTTGTGAGGAGCCCAGGTTGGGAGTTACAGCAGCAAAGCATTGTGAGGCACCCAGGTTGCAGTGCAGGGCTGATGCAGCCCTTCAAAAGTCTGGATTGCACCTCCGGGGTGTCATAGTATGATAAGAAATCACCCTGGCTTAACCAGGAGATCTTCTATGACCTGAAACTCAAAAAAGAGTCATTTCAAAGTGGAAACTAGGTCAAATTATTCAGGATGAATATAAAAAAAATTACAAAAGCACATGGGGACAAAATTAGAAAGACCAAGGCACAAAGAAGAGAAAACTATCCAGGAACATAAAAGGTAACAATAAAATATTTTACTAATATATTAGAAGCATGAGGAAGACCAAGGACAGAGTAGGCCTATAACTTAATGAGGAGGAAAAGCCAATAACAGAAAACACAGCAACAGCCAAAGTGTTAAATGCATTTTTGTTTCAGTTTTCACCAAAAAGGTTAGTAGTGATTGGATGATTAACATAGTGAACATTAGTGTAAATGGAATAGGATCTGGGTCTAAAATAGAGAAAGAATAAGTTAAGAATTACTTAAATGTCTTCAAGTTGGCAGGGCCTGATGAAATACATCCTAGAATACTTAAGGAACTGGTTGAAGAGATCTCTGAGCCATTGGCGATTATTTTTGAGAACCTGTGAAGGATCGGAGAGATCCCAGAGGACTGGAAAGGGGAGAATAAAGTACTTATCTATAAAAAGGGGAATAAGAACAACCCAGGGAATTATAAACCAGTCAGCTTAATTTCGGCACCCAGAAAGATAATGGATCAAATAATCAAATAATTTGAAAGCACCTAGAAGATAATACTGTAATAAGTAACAGTTAAAATAGATTTGTCAAGAATAAATTATGTCATACCAACCTAATATCCTTCTTTGACAGGTCTTATGGATATTGGGGAAGCAGAATATGTGATATATCTTGACTTTAGTAAGGCTTTTGATACTGTCTCACATGACCCTCTCATAAGCAAACTCGGGAAATATAACCTAGACCAGAGGGTCTCAAACTTGGAGGCGGGCACCCTTAGGGGACCCAGAATGTATTCGGGGGGAGGGGGCAGGCATGAGAACTTTAGGGAAAAAAACTTACTGTTCACATTTTACCCATAGCAAAGCTGACTCCTCCAGACATATCAGGTGCTCGTATGATGCTGTGCATTTGACTCTATATGGTGCTGTGCCCTTTGACGGATTTCTGTTAAGCTTGCATAGCATTATACAAAATCGTTGCCATCTGTACGTTAATCTGTTTGCTACAAAGCGGTGTGCACAGTTAATTGCAAACATCGACCACAGTCACAGTTTTGCTTTTGCTCTTATTACAATGGATTGTTGGCTCTGTTTGAATCAATACCTTACTGGTTTAATATTTAGTGAGAGTTGCATGGGTATTTTTAATCAGTATATGTACTTGTGTGGTGGTGTGTGTGTAAACTACAGACACAAAGAAGGGGGGCACGACCAAATAAGTTTGAGAACCACTGGCCTAGACAAAGCTGCTATAAGGTGGGTGCACAACTGGTTGGAAAGCGGTACTCCGGGAGTAGTTATTAATGGTTTGCAATTGACCTGGAAGGGCATATTGAGGGGGTCCTGCAGACAGGGCCGTCTCCAGCATTTCTGCCGCCCCAAGCAAAAAAAAAAAAAAGCCGCGATCGGCGGCGGAAATTGAAAAAACAAACAAAAAAAAGCTGTGATCGGCGGGGGCAGTTCAGGGGCAGGTCCTTCGCTCCTACAGGGAGTGAGGGACCTGCCACCCCTGAATTGCCGCAGGTGCCGCCCCTCTCCCTTGGCCGCCCCAAGCACCTGCTTGTTAAGCTGGTGCCTGGAGCCGGCCCTTCCCGCACAGATCTGTCCTGGATCTGGTTCTATTCAATATTTTCATAACTGTTTTGGATAATAGCACAGAGAGCACACTTATAAAGTTTGCAAGTGATACGAAGCTGGGAGGGGTTGAAAGTGCTTTGGAGGACAGGATTCGAATTCAAAATGATGTTGATAAACCGGAGAAATGGTCTAAAATAAATAGGATGAAATTCAAGAAGGACCCTTAGTAAGGAATAAGCCGGGCTGGGCAAACATTTTGGCCCGAGGGGGCCACATTGGGGTTGTGCATCTGTATGGAGGGACAGGTAGGGAAGGCTGTGCCTCCCCAAACACCCTGGCCCCCGCCCCCATCCACCCCCTCCCACTTCCCACCCCTGATTGCTCCCCTGCAACCTCCAACCCATCCAACCCCCCCTGCTCCTTGTCCCCTGACTGCCCCCTCCCGGGACCCCCGCCCCCATCTAACCCCCCTGCTCCCTGGCCCCTGACTGCCCCGACCCCTATCCACACCCCCGCCCCCTGACATCCCCCCCGGGACTCACACCCCCATCCAACCGCCCTCTGCTCGTCCTCTGACCACCCCTTCCCGGGACCCCTTACCGCTAAGTGTCCCCCAGGATCCCAGCCCCTTATCCAACCCCCCCTGCTCCCTGTCCCCTGACTGCCCTCCCGACCCCTATCCATATCCCCACCCCCTGACAGGCCCCCCGGGACTCCCACTCCCAACCCTCCCTGTTCCCCATCCCCTGACCACTCCCCCAGAACCTCCGCCTCATCCAACTGCCCCCTCCTCCCTGACTGCCCCCCAGGACCTCCTGCTCCCTTACCCAACCCCCCCGCTCCCCACTCCCTTACCAGCAGCAGGAGCTCGCAGCTGCGACACCCAGCCAGAGCCAGCTGTGCTCCCCACGCTGCCCAGCGGGAGCGGCAGGCCACAGCGCGGCCTGCACGGCGGCGTGGTTGCGGGGAAGGGGGGACAGCGGGGAAGGGGCTGGGGACTAGGCTCTCCGGCTGGTAGCTCAGGGGCCGGGCAGGACGGTCCCGCGGGCCAGATGTGGCCTGCGGGCTGTAGTTTGCCCAGTTGAATAAGCAGTTGAACAAATACAAAATGGGAAATGACCGTCTAAAGTACTGCAGAAAAGGATCTGGGGTACAGTGGATCACAAACTAAATGTGAGTCAACAGTGTAATACAGTTTCAAAAAAAGTGAATATCATTCTGAGATGTATTAGCAGGAGTGATGTAAGCAACACATGAGAAGTAATTCTCTGATTCTGTTCTGCACTGATAAGGCCTTAACTGGAGTACTGCGTCCAGTTCTGGGCACATTACTTTGGGAAAGAAGTGGACAAATTGGAAAAAGTCCAGAGGAGAGCAACAAAAATGATTCAAGGTCTGGAAAACACAAGTTACCTGGAAAGATTGAAAAAACTGGATTTGTTGAGTCTGGAGAAGAGAATACTGAGAGGTGACAAAAATTGATATAATAATTACGTAAATTGTTCTCCTTATCCAGTGAGGACAGCACAAGAAGTAACAGGCTTAAATTGTAGCAAGGTTGATTTAGGCTAGACATTATGAAAAAAATTCCTAACTGTAAGAGTAGTTAAATACTGGAACAAATTACTTAGGACGGTTGTGGAATCTTCATCATTGGAGGTTTTTAAGAGCAGGTTAGACAAACACCTGTCAGGGATGGTATTTCTACATAATACTTAGTCCTGCCTCAGTGAATGTACCTACTGTAGTAGATGACCTATGGAGGTGCCTTCCAGTCCTACATTTCTATGATTTTATGTGTTGCAAGTGAATAACAATGAGGTGTGCTCATTACAGAGCCCTCTGGAAAATAATTATGCTTTGTGACATACTGTGCCGTTCTAACTGTGGTCGACTGGTGGGGAAAAAGGCTTTAGGCAATAATTATTTACTCACTAATTCTGAAAGGCTCGTTTTGGAGTTGTTTAGGCTGATTAAGTAAATACACGGAGTACATAGGTTTCCTGCTCTCCTTTCACAACTCATTTGGAAACAATTACAGCACATTCAGAGCAGGTGAGTGTTAAACCTTGAATTATGATACCAGCATGGAGAGGAGACCTATTACTCAGCAACTCCCACACATGCATAAGAATCACAGAATACCCATAGAGGTGGACAGAGCTTTAAACAACCTCTCCCTGACGCAGTGGGTTACTCCACTCCCAGAGGGGGAAGGCAGGGAAACCTTTGGGAAAGCAGTGGCTGGAAGTGAGACAGTTCTGATGCAAAAAGTCATTGGAAATGTTTGAGAGATGAGCCTTAAACAAAACCTTAGCTCTAAGCAACCCTGATTCACTCCATTACAGAGATTCAGAGGGGCCAGCTATGAAATCTGGATCTTGTGTCCTAACTGATTAGGAACTTCTGGAATGAATCACACAGGCCCTGTATGTAGATGTAACCTAAGATCCCACAGACCACTGCAGGTTTAATCCTGCAGCTCACAGAACACATCATGCAGATTTTCCATTTGCAGCTAATTCTGCACTCTCCAGTCAAAACCATAGCCTGGAATGGACTACCGCAGGGGTGGGCAAACTTTTTGGGCTGAGGGCCACATTTGGGTATGGAAATTGAATGGCGGGCCATGAATGCTCATGAAATTGGGGGTTGGAGTATAGGAGGGGATGAGGGTTCTGGGATGGGGCCAGAAATAGGAGTTCAGTGTGCGGAGGGGGCTCTGGGCTGGGACCGAGGGGTTCGGAGGGCGGGACGGGGATCAGGGCTGGGACAGAGGTTTGGGTGAGTGAGGGGATCAGGGGTGCAGGCTCCAGATGGCACTTACCTCAATCAGCTCCCGGAAGCAGCAGCATGTCCCCACTCTGGCTCCTATATGGAGGCATGGCCAGGTGGCTCTGCACGCTGCCCCATCTGCAGATGCCACCCCTTCAGCTCCCATTAGCCACGGTTCCCGGCCAATGTGAGCTGTGGAGGCGGCGCTTGGGGTGGGGGCAGCATGCGGAACCCCCTGGCTGCCCCTACGTGTAGGAGCTGGACGGGGGACATGCCACTGCTTCCAGGAGCTGTGTGCAGTCACGGCACGCACCGAGTAGGGCAAGGCCCAGACCCCGCTCGCCTGCAGGAGCTCGAGGGCCGGATTAAAACGTCTGAATGGCCGGATGCGGCCCCCAGGCCATAGTTTGCCCACCCCTGGATTACTCTGACCCAGCTGTTACACTTGCTATTATAAAAAGCCAGCATGGATCACAGAACGGATTCTCCACAAACACTACATTTCTGAGTTTGGATTCCCCCTCAAAGCCCAAATGGGCATTGGCCCACCCCCAGTAAGAATGCACAACATTTTCAAGTCTGTCATAATTTCAAATCTCCAGTAACCTATGTGAAAATATTTCACAGTTAATTACTCACTTGATTTCAAACACCCTCAGAGCAAACTCCTACCAGCACTTCACAGCAACAACTCAATTTGGCAATTAGAAGAATTAAAACTAATTTAAAGCATCATCAACAAGTCTTTAGGTTAGTTTTAAGCACAGCCCAGGCTTCTGTTTCTCTGTTCCAAGGGAGCTGTGACTTCCACAGGCAGTTAACACAACAAAGGATAAAACTTAAATTTAACCCAGGTTTTGGTGGATGGTAGCATTCACCCTGAGAAGACGTGACATGTAATTAATTCAACAAGCTGTTGGCTTCTGATGACAAGGGAAAAAATGGCTCCAGATACAGTCGTGGTGAATCATTTGCTGCTCTTCTCTGGTGAGAGCTGCCTCTAGGTCAGGGCTAAAGTTCATCCTGTTGCTGTTCTCTCTTTCTTTAAACTACCTATTGGGATGGTTAGATTATTTAAGAACCAACATTGTTCTCAGCCCTGCCTTTTGAGTAGTTTGCAATGTAAAAGCGAGACTCACTAAGAATAAAGCAAAAGTTGAGAGAGATGAGATGTGGTGTTAAAGCAAAACATTAAGTCTATGCAACTGCAGCATCTCTTTCCCAGTTATGGAATATCCTGGGTTCAGTGCTCAGCAAAGAAGTATCTAAGCAGTGGGGTGGAGAGAGCATCTGGCTGTTCTGGGATGTTACAGAACTGAAAGAAGAGAGCCTTTAGGGATGGACTGAAAGAGGAGGGGCAGACTAGGATTGAGAAGTTGTACTAATCACGTAGGGGGGCAGAAGAAGAGTCCATAAGGACAAGAGTGGGAGAAGATGACAAAGGATTCAGTGAAGCTCAGAACTGGCAATTCTGTGAAGAGAAGCACAATAAGAAACAAGAACCACTATGAAGGCCAGGGTGAAGTTGTAGCAGACTTTGAAGTGGAAAATGAGAAATCGGAGCTCAATATGACAGGCAGTGGGGAGCACAGAGGTACCTTTGTAGCCTAAGAGCAAACTAACATGCTGCTAAACCAAGTAGTACAGTATATGTTTCCTCTCCCTTCCTAGAAATGAGAAACAGAAGAGAAAACCAATGGGGTTCCCAATCTTAGGAGAACAAGCTTTCCTGAAGAGTGCCAGGAAATTTGCGGTTTCACCTAGGCTGGCAACCTTGTAAAATCAGTGGCAAGCCATCCTTTAGCCAGCTAGGCATGTGAAAAGAAAAGTGTTGTTCATACATTTTCAAACTTGCTAAGTGGTCTGCCTCAGACTGATTTATGGGTGAGAGTCTGAGTTATGTATTTTTATTTATTTCAATGATTTAAGGAGTACAGTCTATAGCAAAAGAAACAAAAAGAATTATATATGTAAGCCAGAAAGAGCCCAGCTCCAGGTACACTCCAGACCTAGGAGAAGCAGATGTGAAGTTCAGCTCTTTGGGAATCTCTTCCCTCTATGATTAGCTGGGAGCTACTAGCTTGCCTCTGAGTGCCAGAGTATATCCTCAGACCTCAACTCTGCTCCATTACTCTGTTCCGCACACTGGTGAGAGATCTAACCCAGGAGTTAACCCTTGGCTTGCTGGTAATACAACAGCTGTTGTGTGCACTGGGATATGGATATAGTAGATTTTGATCTTTGGATACCATAACTGGTTACACTTCGGGAATCTTACTGATCATAGATTCAAGAATGCAGTTACAAAGCCTAAGACTATACACGTGTATCTGAAGTGGAGACAGTCCTACATCAATTTTTTGAAGAATGATTATATGCAATTTTATATTTCATACTTTATCAGAAAAAAAGTTAGCAAAAAAGGCCAGGCTTCCTTTTTAGGACCTTTTCCATAGCCTATCCCTTATCTGGTTCTCACATAAGAAATTAATATTGGATAAGTAACCTACTAGCTAAAATGATCAGACACATATAGGACTTCTTAAGAATGATTTTGAAAAATCATCTTATTTTATAATTCCCCACAGGATAGTCTCAGTCTAGAAAAAAGTGGTAAACTCAAAAGGATCTCCTGCCAGATTAGTTGTTAAAAGGAAGAAAAAGTGAAAGATCAATTCTGAGGAATGACTGGCCACATATCCACTTAACTCCCAAGGAAGAATGAGCTTGGAACGCAAGCATCAGCAGACATAGCAAGTGACTTTGTCCTCATTTTGTGCAGGTAAACAAGGGTCACCCATAATACTGATATTGGATTAGCCAGCTAATTGGATCAGCCAGACTAAGAAGGGTAAATGAACTAATTGCTGCTACTTCCTTTTTTTGAATCATTAGAGACAATAAGGGAGCCCATTCTCTCACTTTTGTCTAAGTGTGGCCTGATGGATTTGATTAACATGTTTTAAGGGCCATAAGACTTCAGTTCTTGCTGATCTCTGTTTCGAAATCCTTCCAGTTTGACTTGACGAGAACTTGAGAATGTTAAATAGCAAAATCACTAGGAAGCACTGTGCCCATCACAACAGAGAAGGAATTTTGCTAAATATGTTTCATTATACAAAATTCAACAGCAAAATTTGAGTCTCACTTTTACCAAGTGCAGTACGCCCTGCCAGAAAATAGCCGTTTCATCTGTTGGACCAGCATTATAGCATCTTATCTGTGATAGAAAGCTTAAGAGCCTGTCAGGCTTCCTTGCATAAACTAGGATTTTCAGGGCTTTCTAACTCTGGATTAGAGATTTCAACCAGGCTGCCAAGGTTCTCAGACTAAGATGGATTTATTTATTTATTTATTTTAAAGAAAGAACTTTCCATTAGTACCTTTATACTCTTTCTACTCCAATGCAAACAATGGTTTCTTAGACCCATAGCTCTGACAGAGCTGGAAAAAACCAATTGGATTCACTGGTTTCATTTTCTTGCCAGTGCTGGATAACTTCCTATAGTACATTCTCTACTGCAGTGGTTCTCAAACTTTTGTATTGGTGACCCCTTTCACATAGCAAGCCTCTGAGTGTGACCCCCCACCCATCAATTAAAAATGTTTTTTTATATATTTAACATCCTTATAAATAATGGAGGTAAAGCAGGGTTTGGGGTGGACGCTGACAGCTCTCAACCCCCCCAGGTAAGAACCTTACGACCCCCTGAGGGGTCCTGACCTCCAGGTTGAGAACCCCTGCTCTATTGCTTTCCCAGGCTAGTTTTAAATGTCCAAAGCAGAGTATTCACAAATACTCCTGTGACGACAACCCACATGCCTCAGTGACCTATTTGTGACCTTTCTTATTCACTTCTGGGGAGATGAGTGATTTGCCAGACATTTGTGGGAGTACGCATACTGGAAATGTTCCTGCAGCCATTTGGAATGCTCTTTAGAGGCAAGAAGGTGCTACCTGGCGCGAGGAGGAGCTCCAGAAGGCACTGAGCCCACCCATCCTTTCTGGAGGACTTGTCACATAGTGTGGAGGGAAACCACTGGACCCACTGTACCAGGTTGCTCCCAGTTGATTCCATGGCAGTTAAAATAGGTCTTGCTACGTCCTGGACTCATCCTTGCTTCTTGCTGCTCTGACCGACTACAGTAAGAATGTGCCCTCCTCATCTTCCTCACTTGCTGTAGGGCTTCTGGACCTGTGCAACATGTTGACTCTGCTACTTGCAATTGGCTCCACTCAGATGTGCCCCAGAACCCTTTCCACCATTTCCCATTGCATTTTGTAGTAGATGGTAAGTCCCACAGAATTTCAAAATGGTGTGAAGCTTTATCACTCCTGCTACTCGGGGAGGATCCATTGGAAGTGGCTATGCAAATGTGCTTCAGCAGAGAATGGGAGTGGAACTGAGCTCCCAGGTAACTGCTCCTGACTTATCTGAGGGCCAAGATTCATAGGCTGAGAACTGCTCTCCTAGTGCATCCCCAGCTCTCTTACTAAATGAAGTGCCTCAACTAAGTCATCATTGATTGCAATGAACAAGGAGGCAGATTTGGTGATTGGAAACAAGCATGAATAGATGCAAATTTCCATTCTGCAGTGATGGCCTTTTGCTGGGTAAAAATACATGTTAGAAAAAATTAATGTATTTGAATAAACTTTTACAAAAATGTTAAGTGGATTTTACAGACCCATCCTTTTTACATTCTCCTTCCCCTTTTGTTTAAAGGGGCTTTCCATAAATTTACCACTGATTGGCAACAGTGGTACATTGCGAGTGAGAATGCAAAGTGACACCTGTGAATTACATTGCTCTGAAATTAATTCCTCCCACAAGACTACCAGGACTCACAGGATCAGCTAGTTCTGGTCACTGTAGCCAGGGGCTTAATATCTAATCCCTACCTAGTCCTACATAAGAGGACTGTAATCATTCTGCACACTGCTTTTAGGAATGTAATAACAGAGCTTTGAAACTACAGCATATATTTCAGAAAGTTTCAGATCTTCATACATATATTACTTCTGTGATCATTCAGTGCATAGTTATGTGGGGATCTCTAAAACTATATGTCAAGTGCTTTGGAGAGCCTATTGTCCTACCTCTCAGAGAGATAAAATAAAGCAAGATCAAAAATGTCATGAGTACTATTTGGCTGAGCCATTCCAGTAAACTTCACTATGATTTATGATCCTTCTAAATGCCTGACAGCATACAGCATTAACTGGATGGCTACCAAGATCACTAGATTACATTTTAGCCTCAATATTTCTCTAGGTGTTAAGATAAATGAAGACAAAAGTGCATCTTTATAAATACAAACAGTTCAAGAAAAACAAACTCTAGCAGGACTTGAGCCAGGCCAGACCCTGGTTTATTTTAGATTACCTTAGACAGTAGTTCATGCCAACATGAGTATGATTAGTGGTGCTTTCTTTATCCTCTGCCTTCTTCTTCTTCACTGGCTTCTGCTTTAGGGCCTGCCCCTTATGTGTGGATCACAAATTGATATTATTCAACAGAGTTATGTAGTTCTGGGAGGTATTAAAAGGCGTGTTGCAAGTCATAGGCGGTAACTGTCCTGCTCCACTCGGCACTAGTAAGGCCTCAGCTGGAGTCTTGTGTCCAATTCTGGGCTCCACGCTTGAAGAAAGGCATGGACAAATTGGAAAGAGAGTGCAGAGGAAAGCAACAAAAACAATATAAGGTTTAGAAAAGCTGACCAATGAGGAAAAGTTTAAAAAACTGGCCACGTTTAGTCTTGAGAAAAGAAGACTGACAGGGAGACATGATAACAGTCTTCAAATATGATATGAGTTGTTACAAAGGGAACTGTGACCAATTATTCTCCACAGACACTGAAGGTAGGATCAGAAGTCTTCAGCTTACTCTGCAGCACAGAGATTTAGGTTAGTTATTAGGAAAAAAATTCTAACTAAAAAGATAGTTAAGCTCTGGAATGGGCTCTAAAGGAAATTGTGGAATCCTCATCATTGGAGGTTTTTAAGAACAGGTTAGACAACCCTGTCAAGGATGTTCTAGGTTTATGTGCTCCGGCCTCAGTTCAGGAGGCTGGACTAGATGGCCTCTCATGGTCCCTTCCAGCCCTACATTTCTATGAATGAGGGGGAGATGGATCAAGTAGCCTTTCTGCCCCTGTACAGCCCACATAAGGGCCAGGCAGAATTTAATTTTTGCTTTAATGGGGAGGTCAGAGATTATTCCTGTCCTGCTCCCCTGGGAGTGCACAGTGCTTCAAAGGAAGTGGCAGAGAAGAGACAGGGCCATGGCTCCATACCATCCCCCTGCACCAGCTTGTGGAAAGGGATCAGCATGCAAGTGGGACACTCCCCGACATGCCAGATAATGCATCCCTTGAGGCAGTGAGGATTCACATTGCTTCTTACTCTGGTCTGTGCCTAATAGGCACAATCCAGCCTGAGTAACAGGGAACACTAAGGATTTGAGGGACAACGGGAGGGGGATACCTAGGAAGGATGGAAGCGAAGCCGGGGAATGGCTCACTCGATAACTGGATGGGTGCCACTTCATCAAAAGCTTTGCCAACTGGTGGTGTTCAGAAAGCAGAGCAGGCAGTTGGGGAAGAGATGTCTCAGGCTACATCTACACTACGGGGGGGGTCGATTTAAGATACGCAAATTCAGCTACGCAAATAGCGTAGCTGAATTCGACGTATCGCAGCCGACTTACCCCGCTGTAGGGACGGCGGCAAAATCGACCTCTGCGGCTTCCCGTCGACAGCACTTACTCCTACCTCCGCTGGTGGAGTAAGAGCGTCGATTCGGGGATCGATTGTCGCGTCCCGACAGGACGCGATAAATCGATCCCCGAGAGGTCGATTTCTACCCGCCGATTCAGGCGGGTAGTGTAGACCCAGCCTTAGGCCTTGGCTACACTTGCGAGTTACAACGCTGTAAAGCCTCCCCCAGCGCTGTAACTCACTCCCTGTCCACACTGGCAGGGCACTTGCAGTGCTGTATCTCCCTGGGTACACCGCTGCAGGTACTCCACTTCCCCAAGAAGCGTAAGAGGAGATACAGTGGAGTGGCTACGACTCTCCCCTGTGAGTGTGTACCAGGAATCAACATGCAGTGCTGTACTGATCACCTTGTCAAGTGGCCAATCCTCTCCATTGTTGTGACCAGCTGCAGGAATGCGGAAGTGCCGGTTTCAAAGCTCGTACCACAGAGAAAAAGCAAACAGTTTGCTGTTTGCTTTGAGTGAGTGAGTGAATGAATGAGCAGGGGGCCAGGAGTTCGGAACTTGCAAAATAGAGAGCTGACACTCTCCAAAAAGCACTCTCTCTCCCCCCACACTTGCTGTCACACTCCACCCCTCCCACCCCCCGTTTTGAAAAGCATGTTGCAGCCACATGAATGCTGGAATAGCTGCCCATAATGCACCGCTCCCAACACAGCAGCAAATGTTGCAAGTGTGGCTACACCACTGTGCTGTCAGCTGTCAGTGTGGACAGACTGCAGCGCTTTCCCTACTCAGCTGTACGAAGACAGGTTTACCTCACAGCGCTGTACAGCTGCAAGTGTAGCCAAGGCTTTAGAGGGGCATCTGGTTAGATCGGCTAAACATCAGACTGATGTTTAAATTTCCATCAATTTTCCAACACTAAATGGCTCATTTCATCCAGCCTGCTCCTCCCTAAACCAACAGTGACACCTTTTGTGGAAACTGGCCAGTCCACTTCCCCACTCTGGAGCAGCTGGGCCCAGTAACAGTGCCTCTGGTGCCAGCTGGTCTATGTAGCGCTGTTACTGATAAACTCCATCACAGGGAGTGATATCTGAGCTCCTGCTTATGCAGCTTTTCAGCTCCTCTAACTTGCAAGGCAGAGGTAGTGAATACACTCCAAAACAGTACAACAGGACTGAGGGACCAAGAGCTGGGCAGCAGAAAAGAGGATTGGGCCCCTGGTCACTCTATATGTCAGAAATGAAGATAGATGTTCAAACGGTGCAAGAAAATCAAACTCCAGCAGGCCCTTAGCCACACCAGACCCCCATTTGCTTTATATTATACAAGATGAGGAAGCCAGTGTAAACTTTCTTCAGAGCAAGCTGCCTCACTGGCCTCCTATGAGGAGACCTCACAGCTCAAGAGAAATACCGTAAAAAAAATGTTTACATTTCATTGCATATCTGACACATTATGCACATTCTTAGTGGTCATTTCTGCAAAGTAACCCAGTTAGTTATACAGTGGGAGAACTTAATGTGAGGGAAGAAACTTAAGATATGCAAGTTCCATTGCTTGATCTTAGCTGCTGATTTGGAAAAGAGAGAGTGCACCAGTAGATGGGAAAAAGAAGTTATTTCCCAATGGTTGAGCACCAGCACATGTACAAGATTTCAATGGGAGTTGAGGGAGATGAGTGCCTTGCAAGGATCAGGCCATATCTGATGTCCTCACCATCCCCACAGCTATAATTGTAATTGAAATTGTGTCCTTTACCGTACAGCAATTTTCTCCAGACCATCCCACATGCTTCCTGTTTTCTTATAAACTGCAAGCAATATCCTTTGTTGCTCAGTCAGAAAAAAAACCCTTTTATTGCCACAAATACAGCCAATTTCATTACATTACAAAACACTGTTGACACAGTTATTGAGGTTTAATAAAGACAAATTAACTCTACAGTGTATTGAGTTACTGGCATTCCTAATTATACAACAAAGTGCTCATTTGACAAAGCCACGCTAATTCCATCAGTTTTTGCTCAGTCCTGCACAGCTGTACGGTCTGACTGATGGTGAATTTCCAGCAATTTTCCAACACTAAACACCTCATTTTATCCAGACCATCTGGCAAAGCTCCCAGTGAGGAACTGACAATTCTCCAGTAATTACGTAAATTAGGCCAAATCAAACTCTCACTAGCAGCTTGTACACCCACAAAAAAAGGTATGGGCTGACAGCTTCCATGTGCAGCTTCCCTCCTTTACTATACAGGCTGTTTCAAGTGGGGGCGGGCTGCAAATCATCATTATTCCTGTTGTTTGTACAAGGAGCATGCTGTGTTTTTCAGAACAGAGAGTAAGTCAAGGTCCTCGCCCACAAACAGTCTACAATCTAAAGCAAAACAAACAAATAGCTTTCACAAGGACAAAGAAGAGGCAGGAAGGATGTAACATTAGACTAGACCCTTAGATGGTATCAGTCAAGGTAGCTCCATGACAGTCAATGGAAGATCTGATCCTGATCTGGATTTTGAACTCTCCATATTTTGGGGTGTTCCAGGCCAGGGGTTTTTGTTTGGTCCTTTGGTCTGAAACCAGGTGTCTATTCTGAACCAAAGTCCTCAAGTGAATGTGTTTGGATCCAGTGTATTGGTTTGAGGCCCATTTCTGCTTGACAGATATGGAAACTAGGCTACCTAACTGCGAGATTCCCGCTGGATCCCCTGGGTCTGCAGCAAAGTGTTTGTGAGAACGAGAGAGCGAGCAGGATGTGTTTGTTAAACACTGACACAGATTCATTATAATCACAACTGAAAAAATGCCATAATTCTGCAGAGGAGAGAGGACCACTGATTATCCTTGGCCTTCCTGACACAAAGCCCCTGTGAGCAATCACCTTTTTATAGCGATGAGGTTCACAAATAAAAAGCAGTTCCATCTCAATACAGTATTAATATACTTTTCTGATAGGGATAGGGGCAGGCGTGTGCACTGAAGGTTTATTGATTTATTTGTGGTTGCTGAGTGCTTGTTAGGTATTGGTTATACACGATAGAGGGAGCTGGAGAGTTTGCTCTCTGCCTTGGCCTCTGATTATAGTCAATCCTTGAAGCAGAGTTGCTCCCTGCGAACTGGGCATTGCGGTCGGAATGAGATTCCTGAAAGAAGGGATTGCCTACATCTCTGTTCCAGGACAGGTATATGTGTAAGTAAATCTAGTTAAATTTAGAATTTCCCAGACTGCCCATCAATAATTTCTTCTCCATTGGGAAGTGGACATGAGTTGTCATTTGGCAAAGGAATGATGCTGATGTTGAAAAAAAGGGCAATAATAATTGAAGCAACCAGCGTGGAACTTGGAGGGAGGAGCACAGGTTGTAGGTGAGGTTGTCACCTGTCCAGGTTTTCCCAGCATTGTCCCTTTTATGAGGTAGCTGTCCTGAGAAATCTAGGACTGTTCAGTACACACAGTCAGCCAGCCAGTTTTACGGACTCTGGCTCATCCCAGAGGTCCTGGTTTCTGGTACTTCAGAGGTGGCGCCCCTATCTGTAGGAGCGCAAGTTTGAGGGAGGCACTAGGAAGTCAATCTGCATGCACATGGTGGGAATGCTGTAGCTAGAGAGCTACTACTGCAGAACCTCTGTAAATAGTTCTCTTAATGAAGAGCCAGATTAATTTTGGAAACATGGACTTCTCTCATATTACCCAGAATATGTATACATTCCTATGTAAACAATCATAATCTCATAGTATATGTGGAGTATTAAGTCACTGATTTCTGATTTAAGCAGGTGAACCGGAGCCTGCTCCTGTGAATGCTCTAATCACTGGGCTACAGAGTCACTCACGTGCCCTCTCTCGCACCAAATGTTCCTTTCACTAATTATCCAGAGTGGAACAGCTTCAATAGGAGAGATTGAGGAACCCCATCAGAATACCCCATAGCCCAGTGGTTAGAGCTGTCACCCGAGAGGTGGCAGATTCCTGCCAAATCCCTTCCCCACCAAGCAGAAGGGGCTTCAACTGCGGCTCTCCAACATCCCAGATAATGACTCTAATCTCTGGGCTAAAAGTTGTTAGGAAGCACTGCCTCCTCCTCCTCCAGCTGTTTTGTGTAAACTCGTCTATAGGGACCTGATCCAGTAGGTGGGTTCTGAACCCACTTACCGGATCAGGCCCGGCAGGCGATTAGGCACCCTGTACTAGATGGGTCTCTGAGCTTAACTGGGACTGTTCCAGTTGGGAAGATCCTGAGTGCTGCTATCCAGCCTTGGAGACTACAACTCTCATGATGCCCTCGGGAAGAGAGAGAGAGAGATTCCACTTCTAGGGGATAGAGGGAGAGAAGTTGGTGGGCTGCAACTTGTGTATGAGGAGCTGAAATCCTTGTCAGGGGAGTGGAGGTTGCTATAAGGAGCTCTGTCCAAGCCAGGAGCTGATGGTAAGCTACTGATAGAAAGTCAGAAGCTGCTGCTGATAGTCTGCTGGGGCTCTGCAGCTGTTTAAGAAAACTTGGAGTTTGACTAGTGAGCTCCTAAGTCTCCAAGTTTCAGGAACACAGTTGACCAACTATACAATGGTGTTAAATATTCAGAGTTTGGAGGACAAGATTTCTGTTTCTCCAGATTAGCTCTAGGGTTACAAAAATGCATGTGGTATTCACTATTCTGGCTTTAATGTCTTTGTCTGTTCCGCCTGTGTTACTTACAATGCTTCCAAGATATGTGGAATATTTGACCTCTTGTATGACCTGAACAAGTTATTGATATTTCCTGTTGTGCATTACTTCCCATGGTTTTAGTTTTCTCAGTGTTGATTTTCAACCCTACTAATTGTACGTAGGCCTTGAGATCATTTGTTTTGGTTTGAATATCTCTATGGGTATGAGATAGCAAATTGATGTCATCTGCAAAGTCAAGGTCTTCTAACTTCTGTATTAAAGTCCTTTGCATGCCCCTTGGTTGTTCTTTGGTCCTTCTCGTTACCCAGTCCACTAGCAGTAAAAGATCATGGGTTACATAAGACATGCTTGTATCTACCTGGGGAACAAATACCCAATAATGGGCTCTTCAATCTATCAGAGAAAGGTATAACGCAATCCAATGGCTGGAAGTTGAAGCAAGACAAATTCAGACTGGAACTAAGACATAATTTTTCAACTCTGAGTGTAATTAAGCATTGGAGCAATCTACCAAGAGTTGTGGTGGAGTTGCCAACAATTTTGGCATGTTTTTTTAAAAGATACACTCTAGGAATTATTTTGGGGATGTTCTATGGCCTGTGTTATACATGAGGTCAGACTAGATGATTATAATGGTCCCTTCTGGCCTTAGAATCTATGATGCCAGTAATAACCGAAAATGGCTGTCAGTTCACCATTATGTATTACTGGCATGTCATCAGGGCCGGCTCCAGGCACCAGCTCAGCAAGCAGGTGCTTGGGGTGGCCAAGGGGAAGGGGCGGCACGTCGGGCTCTTCGGCGGAAATTCGGCAGAGGGTCCCTGTCAGTCTCGGAGGGAAGGACCTGCCGCCAAATTGACGCTGAAGAAGAAAGCGGTGTGGTGGAGCTGTCACCAATCGCAGTCATGGCTTTTTTTTTTTTTTTTGCTGCTTGGGGCGGCAAAAACCCTGGAGCCAGCCCTGCATGTCATATTTTTGTGTAACCTCTGACTGATGGTCACAATTTTCAGAGGGATTCCCTAGTAATATACCAACTTCCATATAACTGTTTTATCCACTGTATCAAAGGCTTTTTGGAAATCTACATGAATTTTATAAAGTCATGACCACCGTTCAACAGTTCTATGATGATATGCAGAATTACTATTTGAGCTATACATGATTTCTCCTGTCTGTACCCTACCTGTTCTTGTTGTAACTATTGATCTACTCTATTCCTTATTCTGTTTAGAATAATGCACATAAATACTTACTTGGGAAAGACAGCAATTGAATGTCCCTCAAGTTTTTGCATGGACTGAGGTCTCCTTTCTTTAGCAGCTTCATTATATGACCCTTTCCCCACTTGTCTGGTATTTTTTTTCTTCCCATATCTTTTGTAAGAGACCTATCAAAATGTCTGCTGTTTTCTTTAAGAACCGTGGTTGGGATATTTTCCAGGCCTGGTGCCTTTCCACTTTTTCACTGATTGACTGCCTTCTCTACTTCTAGTTCAATTTTCAGATCTTCTCCTTCCTCTACATCCAGGGGATTGGCCATTGGCATGTCATTCCTTAGATGATTAAAGCACTACCTCCTTATATTTAATTGTTCTGTTATCTTTGTTGTTAGGTTTCCATCATTGTCTTGAACCATTTATTTTTTATTTGTTTTTCTTCCTAACAACTGTCTAATGATAGTGTACATTGCCTTTATGTCATTTTGGGCTGCAGCAGTCTGCACATCTGTTGCCATTTTTGTCTATAAAACCTCATTTACCTGTCTTCGGTCTCTTTTTGGCCTCTTTGTTCTTTATGGCCTTTCCCTCCTGTGTCTGTGTTTTTGTTCTTGCTTGATTTTATTTCAGCTTAATTTTGTGTCTTTCTTCTGTGTTCTACCATCTAGCCTCAAATAACCGTCCATTGTTTCTTTCTGAATACAACCCCTTTCCACAAGTTATAATGTAAGTTTCCATCTGCCTATGGCCATATTATAAATGGCTGCACCTGCTTGGGTATCATAACTCCTATTTACAGTTTACAGTTTCAGTAAGACAATACCTACAGGTGGTAATACCAGCTGAACTGATCAACGTATCTGGATTGTATACTCATTTTTATAATGTATGAAACCGATGGTTCAATGACATTCTAGAATAAGTTACTAAAGTGAAATTTACAGCTAAAAATAACACTGTTGTCTCTATTCTCTGAACTCCACTGTGGCATAGAATTAATATATATATAGGGAATGCTAGTCATTCCAGACTGTCTTTAATTAGTCCATCATAGGTTGTCATTCACTTATCACTGGTGGTGGAAGAGTTCAGCCTCTCCCTGTCAGCTGTGTCTTCTGCAGTGACCCAATATGGTGCTTAAAATACGCAGGGATTTGCAGGACACACATACTTATTATTTACATAGCATCATAGTTTTACACATCAGTTATCTTCCCCAAATAAATACCTCCCCAGTTCTGAAGATCTGACATTGTAAAAGTGATATAGTACAATACAATCTGGGATTCATTCAGAGGAAGCTGTGGTCCTACTCCCTGAAATGTTGTAGAGATCAGATGGGTATTTAGCAGCATTGTGCATGTTTGGTAAACATTAATGCGGCAGCTCATTTCATTAATGGTTGTGAAGCACTTTGAGATACTTGAATCAAAGCTGCTATAGAATTGATCAGCGGCTGCCAATATAATGCCAGATGTTCTGAAAAGGGTTCATTTAAGATTCTCCTTTGTTCTGTCCTGCTCAGGCTGCTGATTTCCTTCTGTCAGTCTAGACACTCTGCGGGATGTTTAGTCACTATTATGAATTTAGGTCCAAAAGATTATGATCATTTGCATAAACCCAGAATATTGGAGGAGTGATTCATCCACCCTTAAAAACGACACATGACCATGACAATTCTAAGAAGGAAATCAAAGGGCTGTTAAAAATTAATATGGCAGGGTGCCAGTTCCAACATATTCAAAACACACCTAATATTACTAGAGAGGTTTTATGTTAAACTGTAATTTAATTATCCTAAAGAAGAAACAATAAACCAAGAGCACCAGCTTATACTTCAAAATGACAAGATAATGTGATTAACTTGACACTTTTATTACAGGTATTAGGTACAATAATATTTTTAACTATAGAATGCGTGAAAAACTAGAGCTAGAGACAGAGGGAATTAATTGAGAGCTAATCAATATCATAACAGTTTTTAATTCATTGCTATGGACACTTTTTAAAAAGCTGTGGGTGTGAAGAGATGAGGCTTTGAAAGCTACAGTAAGAGGCTGCTAAGGAGTTGTTCATTTATGTTTTTATGTGAATTTCAGTGCTCATAAGTTGCTGAATTGACAGCCCTGCTGACTAAAATTCTGTATGTAGGAGACAAGTACAGAACAGGCAGTGGGCACAGTACAAGCTACTCTGTTCACTTCCTCAATCCTTACCTGCTTCAGGGTCATTCAGTTCCCATGCCTACTTAATCTAATCCAATTTAAACTGCAGCCTGATTTATTACATTGCAAAAGAGGATTGACCACATCACCTCTATCCTCCCACTTCCATTAGCTCCCCGTACGTTCCATAATCCAATTCAAAATGGCTCTTTTTGTATTTTAAAACATCCCTGGACATTCCAGACTGCCATGCACACCTTCCCTCTTACTCCTTCTGCTCCCCTTATCTAGCATCAACATCGGTTCTTGTACCTTCACATGATCTTGCAACATTCAGTGCAAAAACCTTCTTCTCTGCAGTCCTTACCTCTCCTTGGCTCATTAACTCTCCCTGCTATTTCCCTGCTAAGCCAAGATTTTTAAACCTGGGTGCCTAAAGTTAGATTAAGGGTGGGATTTTCAAAAGCCCCTATGTGATTTAGGAGCACAGGTCCCATTGACTTTCTATGGGCACTTTTGAAAATCCCACCCAAAATTCATATTGTTGCCTCTCTGCCACCCAGGAGTAGCTTTCAGGGCCCCACAAGTCAGTTTCCTACTGAAAGAGAAATAATGGAGTCTGTGTATTTTCTTAGTATGACTTGTTTATTTACACTATGTACTCCAGTCTTTGAACAGAGATGGTCACAAACAGCATGCAGGCAATCCCCTCTTTCAGAAATCTCAGCTCAAACACCAATGCTCAGTTCTCAGGAAGTAACTTTACCCCAGGAATTGACTCAGAGAAAGGAAAACAGAAAACTCTCCAGCTGCTTGCACCAACTGCTCACCCCCACCCCCGAAAAAATTATACCACCAAATAACAATATAACATTTCTTCAAAGACTGTTCCCTGCTAGCACAAAACAAAGAACTTGTAAGACTGTATGTAACAGTGCCACCTGGTGACTCAAGACATAATATTTGGATACCAGCCTGATTCAAAAGTAATGAGCAGCCTGTAGTTCTCATAAGGCCACTTATTTAGAGGGCTTAAAAATAAAAATGGATTTAGTAGCCTAGCTTTAGATATCTATGTTTTAAAACCTTGTCTGTGATCTGAAAACCTCTCTTCTCCATTGTCCATTTATGCATTAAATTCCCCACTCTTCACTTACTCTCACTTTTCTATTTATTATTTTATCTCTGTAGTCACATTATTTAATCCAACAGCAGACCTGCGACATTAGACTGCCAGTATTTTTCTTCGGGTGAATCAGAGTCTAATTAGACAGGATTATGATAATTCATTAGAATGCAGATATCTGAGTCAGGGTGTTCCTGATGTTTTTTCTTGACTTCTGGTACAACAATGTAAGTTTGAAAGTTCACCATTTAGGCCACACAGGTTATGTCCACACTGCGGCTGGCAGCAAGCCTCCCAGCCTGGTTGCCAGACAGGTACTAGCTCTATTCAAGCTAGTGCACTATCAGTACCAGTGTGGATGTTGAGGCAGGGGAAGTGGCGTGGACTAGCTGCCCAAATACAAGCCCACCTGGATCTGTACATAGGTGGCTAGCCTCAGGCTATGGCTACACTATAGAGCTTACAGCAGTGCAGCTGCACCAATGTATCTGCACCACTGTAAGCTCTCTAGTGTAGCTGGTCTAAGCCGGCAGGAAAGAGCTCTCCTGTCGACTTAATTAATCTATCCCCAACAAGCAGAAGTATCTATGTCGGTAGGAAAAAGTTCCCCACTGACATAGCACTGTCCACACTGGCGCTTTGGTCGGAGTAACTTATATCGCTCAGGGGGGTGGCTTATTCACAACCCTGAGTGACATGTAAGTAGTAATGTAATGTAATGTAAGTAGTAGTAGTAGTGTAAACGTAGCCTCTGCTGGTGACCATGTTGCAACATCCACAATGTTATTTTTAGAGCATGTCTGTCTTCCCAGGCTGGGGGGCACACTCCCAGCTGCGGTGTTGTCATACCCACCAATCAAAGAGGGTAGAAATACATAAGGAAAAAGCCACACTGCAGATAGATCAATTATGATTATTGTTATTGGTGAAACCATGTGTAACAAGCCAGAAGAGGGTGCTTAGGTTCAAGCAGCCAAGTCCTGGAGGAAGAATGGCCTAGAGTGCCAAAAAACCAGAGGATTCCAGGACAGGACTGGTGCAGGCACCATCTTGGCAGGAGGTGTGTGTGGGGCCTCAGTAAAAGGAAGCAAGGAAGGAAGGACTGTGTTGTTCTGGATGCAGGTGTGAGTGAGTCCAGGGAACAGGGCTATGATGGACACTGCTAGACTGGGACGGGTGGTGAGCACTTTGGACTAAGGCTCATATGGGTCCAAGGGCAGGTGAAAGCTGAGTAGCTAAGGAGCAATGTGCCCTGCCAGACTGGAGAGCCGGCCAAGTGACACGCCCCACCAGCTGGAGGACCAGACTGAGCAGCCACTCAGCGGGTTGGTAGCTCACCAGGCAACCACTTCTCATCTTTACATGTACCACTGGAGGGATTAGAAATATCGAGGAAGGTTTGAAGGTTTTGGAGGTGGGGGAAGGGATTGTCCTATTGTGGTGGGGTTTTTTGTTGTTGTTGGTTTTTTTACTGTTTCACTGTTGCTGTTGAATTCCCTCTGTCCCCAATCCCTGTTTGGCTCCTTGGGCTGTACCCATTCCCTTGCCTCGTATTATTTTATATGAATGGCTGCAGATCTCCTCTATGTGCAAATCAGTTTTTGTGTCAGAAGCTTCCAGATCCAGACAAGTGAAGGGAGTCTATCCACAACCTGAAGAGAAATAGGTGAAGGCTTGCCTCCTTAGGACATCTATCAGCACCTATGTCCAGCACAGAGAAGGGGTTGGGGGGATTGGTACAATACCAGTGATCAACACTTCGTTATTTTTTGTGACTTGTTGCACATATCTACTCACTCTACAGTAGAGCTGAGGGAATAATTGATTTTTAGGTTTAGTGGCTGTCACTGTGCCTCAGTGGATCAGAGCTGAGGATACCAAATTCAGTACAGACTCCTGAGAAATAAGGCAGACTCACCCCAAACTGGTGGCTAGTCTATCATTAGATTATACCAAGCCAGTATCAAAAGTGAACTTCTGTGTCACCACACTGGCTAAACAAGAAGCCAAAACCACAATTTCCTTAGGCATCCCAGCCCTTGACTCACCACCCAGACATTGGGATTAATGATGAATGGTTACTGAAAACCAATTTAATCAGATATAGGATCCTTCCAATCCCAAGAGATCAATTACTTACCCAGGTCAATATATAACTTAGATTTTACCTGATAATCATGCTGATGCCAATCCTTTAGTAACTAAAAACTAAAGGTTTAATAATAAGAGAAAAGAAGAGTTATAAATGGTTAATAGACCATATACATACACGTGATATTTCAGTGTTCATAGATCAGGAACATAGCTGTGATAGAATAAACTGCTAGCTTGCAAAAGTCTCTCTGGAAATTACCCAAACAGTTTGGAGGTCATCAGTCCTTGTTTAGAGCTCTCTTAGAAATCCAGTCCAGAGAAATGAAGCAGGAAATGAAAACAAAATGGAGATATCTCAGGAGTCCTTTTATATCCTGTGCCAGGTGCATGGAATTTTACTGTCCCAAACAAACCTCACAGTCTTTGTTTGTGGAAAGTTACTAGCCCAAGATCGAGTCCAGGGTCACATGAGCATATCATATGTCCTTCCATGCTTTGATGACTCACAGGGGCAGCCATTGCCCATATTTTTGCTGAGGCATCCACAGGAAGGCTTACTGGGTGAGATGAGTTTCTTCTATGGCCCATTGTTAGAGTGAAGTGGCCTTAATGGGCCATCAACATATAGCTGTCTAGCCTTGATGTAAATCTTATCTGGTGAGTTTTACCCAGGAATACAATACAATACAATACAATACAATACAATACAATACATGAATAAAATACAAGTTCATGGCCAATAGTCATAACTTTAGATACAATGATAATACATGAATACAAACAAGATAATCATACTTAGCAAAATCATATCTTTTCCATTGACTCCTTACATGACATACTTTCTACGAGATGTGTTGTAATTGTATAACTGTGGTAATAGCAGTGCTCTTGAATATCAATGATGTTGTCAGGCAATTTAGAGAATTTATCAGACAGTTGTTTCTGGAAAGTCTCACAGCTGGCTTGGTCTTGAAGTGCTTTGACATTGTACCGTTTAGTCTTTGGGTGTTTGCAGTGTGGTGGAGTGTGCACAATTGATCTTACTAATCAATGGTCTGTCCAACAGTGATCTGTACCTCTCACGGCTTGTGTTATATGGACATCAGTGTAATCTCAGGCTCTGACTATAACAGTCAAGGACATCTCAACATCTCAAGCGGTTGGAGTGGTTCCAGCAGCGCTGTCTCAGGAAGATTCTCAGGATCAGCTGGGAAGATCAATGCACTAACATCAGCGTTCTCTCTGCAGCCAGCATCAGCAGTATAGAAACACAGGTCATGAAACACCAACTCCGGTAATATCAATAAATGGTCATATTCAATCGTACAGCATCATAGTAGCCAAACAGAAAAAAAATCTGAAAAAAAAAAAAAAAGATTTGGTTTGTTTCAAACTAGAACTGATTTTTTGTTTTTGCCTTTTATGAACAAAACAAGAAAACAAACAAAAAAATTTTCAGGTTGAACAAAATATTTTGCTCAACCCCAAATGACTTTTTTTCAAAATTTTCTTTAGTAAGTTTTTTGATGTTTTTATCCTTTTTAAATACATTTTAAAAGCAAATCTACCTAAATTTCTAAACAAAACATCATCATTTGGAAACCAAAATGTCAAAACATTTCAGTCTCAAAACGTTAAAAGCAACTGTTTCTATTTTAAGATTTTTTTCCCCTCACTTTTGTAGTTGGGCTGAAACTATTAGCCAAATCTACCCGAACTTGCAAATAATTTTGGTTGGCCTGAAAATATATTTTTTGGCAAATTTATTAGTTGATCAAACAATTGCATCCAGCTCTACTCTAGAGTTCAAAAATTCCTGTTTTCTGGTTGACTCCAGAACCTACATTTATGAAAAAATTACACATGTCTTGGGTCCTCGGTGAAAGGCAAAAAGAAGGACATCTGATCTTGTTCTCATTGACTTCAGTAGCAAACATCCCATGTGATTTCAGTAAAAGCAGGACAAATAAACATTTTCCTAAGTGTAGTTATGAATTTCTCAACAAATAGGTCACCCAGTTACATGATTCTTTTCAGATGGTGTAATTCTCAGTATGTTTCTCTTGTATTTAGGCAATTACAGTAAATGCCTATAGTTAATTAAATAGCTGTAACTTTCCATGAGCAACAGAAGTCAGTGTAACTTACGTGAGTTTTTGCTTAGAGCATCCATTAATTTTTTCAGTCAATATGATTCTACATTTCGCAAAAGCAAACAAATTAAAAATAAAATAAAGCATTTCACATATAAAAATACACAAAAGAGAAAGGAAAGTTGAATTGTGTAAAGCTGGATATTGATACAATAGTCACATAAAGAATGCTTTGCTATTGAAACAGGCAAGTTAAATAAAATATATTTTGGGCTAAATTAATTCCCCCTTCTAGGTCTCATAAACCCACACCTTGGATCTCTGAATTAGAAAGGGTGGTGACACTGATGTAAGCAACGTTTTCCCCCTATAGGCACATTCATGCTTTCTCCTGTGCTGCCCCTTACGTTTGTGAAGAACTCCCTTGACAAAGCCACCACCTCCCAGCTTTTCTGTACGGTGTGGCGATGTTCACCGGAGGGGTGTGAATTTGAACCTGCATCAATATGTCATGCAATAAGTGACCCATGTGGAGCCTGTAGGCATGAACTAGAAGTTCACCAGTGCACAACAGAGTAGTCCTGTTTCAAGCAGTACTACATTAACGTGCACAAGGGAACTTTAAGTGTGCTCCAGCAGGGCCACATGGGCCAAAGATCACACCCATGTGGTGTGTGTTGCCACACTGTATAGACAAGCCCTTATCCCCTTTGAATTCTCTTCTTAGCCTATCTTTGCTGTAATGACTACAACCCGTATTATCTGGAAATGATTTGGCTGGCAACCATGACTACCAACACCACTGCACCCTATACAAATGATCCCATCCCTGCGATTTTCCTGTCCTTCCCCCATTTCCCCATAGACTTCTGCTTCTCCATTTATTCACCCGGGGCTCTATCCTGCAATGTCTCAGACACTCTGAGCTCAATCCAGCAAAATAGTTAAGCACGTGTGCAGCCCCAGTGCAGTGACTGAGGTCAACAGCCTCCTTACATATTAAAAGTTAAGTAGATACTTAAGTTATTTGCTGGATTGGGATCAGAGTGCTCAGGACCTTGCAGGGCTGAGCCCCCATTTAGAAAGGTGTAAATCCTAGATTGTGAGCTCTCTGGGACAGAGTGCCTTAAGTTATTTGTCTGTACAATACCTAACACAACAGGGTCCAACTTCCTTTTGAGATCTTTAAGTCCTATTGCAGCAGAAATACATGACAACAACATACTTATTTCATAGAAACCCCATCCTTACATGGCTCCATTCTTCTTTTTAAAAGTTGGCATTAAAAGTATTTTGCATATAATGTTTTTGAACCATGAAATACACCAACATCCAGGACCCTGTTCTCATCAAGCAAGAGGTTCAACTCATTTCAACATGTTACAATATGTTCCTACTATATACTCAACTACTATATACTGTAAATAGAAACAGCATTGTTCAAGCAATGAAACTCATCTGAACATTGTGTTAGTTTGCATTGGTTCACACTAATCATCTAGTGACAGAGGTCAAACACAAGCACTCAGATTAATAGACAACATATGAAACACATTCTTCTGAAGAATCTAAAACTGGCAGCAATTTAAAATCACAATTGCCTAATATAATTTTCATATAATTACCCTAATGTAACAAAGAGATAAGTATACATAATTTAATTTTTATGAAGTAATTTTGTTTTCAGTCTTCTCATCATCACTGGGTTTCTAGGAAACATCACGGAATACAATTCATAGACAATATCAGTTACATCAACTCTCAAAATACAATTATATACATTTTTAAATTACATGAGTACAGCTCTCTCAGCTGAAGCCACAGCCTGTGATCTTATTCTATGTGAAAGGGTAAATATTATTGTGAGAGGCGGTGCTGCTCTGCAGTACCCCCTTCAGGGTCAAGGGTGGTACTTCAGGCATTCCCCACCTGAGTCTGCAAGGTTTGGCTGCCTGCTTGGGGCAGGGTAGCCTGTGCTGTAAGCGTGGTGTCAAACAATCAAGTAACAAAGAAGCAACTCAGGATTCAGCTGTCTGCACCTTTAAACAAAGGGGAGAAAAACCCTTCAAATGCAGGCACTTAGTTGCAGTTCTTCTGGCAAGGCCTAGGCCTAGGCCTGGGCTTGGGTTCTGGGTTAGCCCTGAGGAGCATCTCCTCTGTCCCAGTCTCACCCAGCTCTGCCCCTGAGCAAAAACAGGCAAGCCTTCTTAACTGGCATGCTGGTCCTCGATTGGTCAATATTTCCTCCTGGTCCATCTAGGCCTCTGGAGAACCATCTTGTTGGTCACCCAGTCTGAGTGGATTTGCCTTGGGAGGAAAGCATCAGAACACCAATGACTTCAGCAGGAGGTAGAGAAGGCTTGATAGACACTGTCACAAGCTGAGTGGGTAAGATTTCTAATTGTGTATCCCTCATACCATAAGATCAAGGGTCTCTTTTCAGGTATTGAGAAATTCAATACCATTATTTTTAAAATGTCAGTAGGATCAAAACAAAGTCTGACAAGTCTCACTATAAGCTCCCTATTCTTCTGCTTATCCCTTGCCCTCTCTCCCTTCTCCCCACCTCACAAATATTTGGATGACCACTGAGCAATCATGAAATATTCACAAAGTGTTTGTACAAGTATCCAAAAGTATGGACTAGAAATTCATTCCTCATTTATTCTCCTGTTTGAGAAGTTCCAGTCTTCCAATCAGGGAGAAGAATCAGTATAATGTGACATAACTGACCAATCATAAACCTGAATAATGAATATGAAATAGTCAAAACAATCAATCCAGACAATGAAAATTACTGGTTGAAACTATTAGGTGGAAAGTCAAAAACTGATTAATGAATTTGTGGAAATCAGGGTTTGCAAAGAATTTGTTAACCAAAAAGAGGGGCCAAATTCATACCAAATATTACTGGAAAAGAGAAGTCTGGCCTGTTCAAATAGCATACCTACCTCACAGAGATGATATGAAGCTTGTTAGTATTATGCAAGACAGTAGTGCTTACATTATGCCACCTTTACTCCTGTTGAGTAGGACCTTAATCTGCATGTGGACCTGCTGAAGACAATGAGTTTCACCGAGTAAAATACTACTCAACAAGCATTCATCCAAATATTTGTGAATAATGAATAATATGATTCTTGAATCAGAGCAAACAGTAACCCTATCCTCACAGCAGTCAGTACTTTTATTCATGCAGACACAAACCAATGAATGTAACTATTTGATCAGCTCTAGTAAGAATTATACTAACTTCTTCCCAGGATGGTTATTTGTGGGTAGTAAGTTTGGGTTTGGTTTAGCAGGTGTAGTGTCTGCAGATGCCCTCAGTATCAACCATGGAGGACTGTCTGGGTTTTCTAAGTTCTCAGTTCAGTTTTGTTAGTCTATATTTTCTTCCCAGTTTAGCAGCAGACCTTTGTAGCAGCATCTAAGATAACTTATCTCTATGGAGTGATTAAGGGGTGAATTTTCTCACTAGCTCCCTGTGACGGGTTAGATCACAGAAACCCTCTTGGGAGCTGCCACCTGATGTGCCAAGACTACCTCTGCTCCTGTTTTCCCTGCCAGCTCAGGACTCCAGCACCCTGTCTTGCTGAGCCAGACTCTCCCATCTGCTCCAACACGGACCCAGGGTCTGAATCACTTGCCCCCAAGCTGCAAGTTTACCAGAAAACAGCTCACAGAAGTGTGCTTGTCTTTAGCACTCAGATGCCCAACTCCCAATGGGGTCTAAACCCAGATAAATCCGTTTTACCCTGCATAAAGCTTATGCAGGGCAAACTCATAAATTGTTCGCCCTCTATAACACTGATAGAGAGATAGGCACAGTTGTTTGCTCCCCCAGGTATTAATACATACTCTGAGTAAATTACTAATTAAAAAGTGATTTTATTAAATACAGACAGTAGGATTTAAGTGGTTCCAAGTAGTAACAGACAGAACAAAGTAAGGCACCAAGCAAAATAAAATAAAATGTGCAAATCTATGCCTAATCAAACTAAATACAGATAATCTCACCCTCAGAGATGCTTCAGTAAGTTTTTTCTCAGACTGGACACCTTCCAGGCCTGGGCACAAGTCTTTCCCCTGGTACAGCTCTTGTTCCAGCTCAGGTGATAGCTAGGGGATTCTTCATGATGGCTCCTCCCTCTCCTTTGTTCTCTTCCACCCCTTTATATATCTTTTGCATAAGGCGGGAACCCTTTGTCCCTCTGGGTTTCCACCACCCCCCCACTGGAAAAGCACCAGGTTAAAGATGGATTCCAGTTCAGGTGACATGATCACATGTCACTGCAAGACTTCATTACTCACTTGCCAGCAAACACATATACAGGAAGACTCACAGGTAAACACAGCCATCTGCAGACAATGGGAGTCATCAAGATTCCAAACCAACATTAATGGCCCACACTTTACATAATTACAATAGGCCCTCAGAGTTATATTTTATATTTCTAGTTTTAGGTACAAGAGTGGTACATTTATACAAATTGGATGATCACGCTCAGTAGATTATAAGCTTTGTAATGATATCTTACAAGAGACCTTTGGCATAAAGCGTATCCCAGTTACGTTATATTCACTTTTTACCATATTTTTCTAAAACTATCCCAGTTACATTATATTCACTTATTATCATGTTTTTATAAAACCATATAGACTGCACAACGTCACACACCCCCTTTCCAAGACTGAGAGCACCTCATCAGTGACAAGGTGCACTGAAATGTAACGCAGGCTTACATGCTGTTCTAAACAAGGTGTTTCTCCATCCTCTTTGCTGTTTTCCTGAACCGTGTTCTTTAGACATGCCCTACTACTCCAGCACTCTTGTTCACAAGAAAACTTGTCTTCCATCTAGGAAGAACTACTGTATCCATTTGGGGAAACTGAGGCAGAGAACGGTTAAGTGATTAAGCTCATATAGCAAATCCTTGGCCAAATGGGGAACAGAATAGAGACTCTTGATTCAAGGTTCCCTACTCTATTAGCCACTCATCCCCTTATCAATTCCCTAACATGTTAAACATGATTAACGTTATGTTGCAAATTATGTATCTTTATGAAGACACATAGGATAATATTAACAAATAATTACCTAGTGACCATGAGATCAGGGCCCCTTTGTGCTAAGCACCGTACATAGACATAGTAAAACAGTCTCTGCACCAAAGAGATTACACATTGAATTGAATGGGAGAAAGGAAGTGTTGTTATCCCCTTTTTACAGATGGGGAAAGAGATAGGTGAGTTGCCCCAGGTCATATAGATAGCCTGTGACAGAGCTGGAAACCCAATTCAGATCTCCTGAATCCCAGGCCAGTGTCAATCCCAGGACCATCCTTTCTCCCTCCCTTAAGAGGATGCTAGCTTTAGGTGAACAAATGAATTGATCAGGGTTGTGGTCAGGTACATTTGTACTGAAATATTAAATATCAGGGCCTAGCAATGTTAGTTTTGTGAATGTTTACATGTTTTTGTTACCTTTGAAGGCACTGGGACTATTCATGGTGTGAGGAACCACTGTGTGAGAAAGGGTGACACAATCTAGGCCTGTATCACTACCAAGAATTTGTATTATTATTATTAATGTGAAATTCTAAGTTGAATTGTGCCTGTAGATTCATTTTGCTTAAATTTTAAAAAATCTCAAACTAGTAACATAGGCCAAGAGTTTCAAAAGTGACCAGTGATTTTGGATGCCCAACCTGACACCCTTTAATGGGTTCTGTGCTGAGCACCTGCTTTCTGAAAATCAGGCCCTTTTAAGGTATCTCAAGTTGGCCACCTAAAATTAGTCACTTTTGAAACTCTTCACTTGATGCTTTATATGAGTTGAACACAATAGAAAGCACCTGGAAAATGCTTTACATACAATCACCGAACTCTAGATGATACTTTCATAGTTAAAGAACATACAGGTTCAACATGAATTAAAAAGAACACGTTAAATATGTTAGCAACATATTTGTCAGGGCAATCAAGGCAATAATTGAAAGCAACTGAGGTTCCTTCCAGGCTGTTAGCTCCAGGTGTTAATTTAAAGGTATGGCACTGGGGACATCGTTAGTATACATTAACTTAGAAACAAAACTGGATCAATATTTAAACCACGTCCAAGAAAGATTCAAAGATGATCATATTGCAAACTGGAATTTTCTAGAGGGACCCAGAGGGGGCAGACAGCTGTTATTTCAAAGCAGCCACAAAAATATAATTGCATATCAATTAAATGTGTCATACAGCACTTTCATACTTATCCTTAAACAAGACAAGATGTTTGATTAAAATAGCAAATAAGCAGCTAGTGGCTTTCTGGCAAAAGATCCCAGCTGAAAGCCACATGATATGTAAAATGAGATACAATCATGTTAAAATTATTGTCAGAATTGTACTGTATACATGGATACAACAGATCAGATCTTCCTCTATTGTAAATCAATGTCATTCCAGTAAAGTCAGTTGTTGAGAATCTTCCCCAAGATGTCACTCGATATTCCAGTTTCTGAACTTCACATTAGAGATGACCCTGACTGAAGACCTTAGATCTAAACGTGCCTGTTTGGAACCAGATTTCACACTTGGCCCAATATCTATAATGGCCCAAACAAAAATCTCAGCTCCAAATTGTTTGAAGATAAAATCCTGTCCCTAAGGCAAAACTCCCATTTTAATTTAGTGGGTCAGGATTTCATTCCCAAATTTGGTTTGGGTGGGGAGAGAGAAGAAGGTTGAAGCTAACATTTTACAGCTCAGACCAGGGACGGCTCCAGGCACCGGCTCAGCAAGCAGGTGCTTGGGGCAGCCAATGGGAAGGGGCGGCACGTCTGGCTCTTTGGCGGCAATTCAGCGGCGGGTCCCTCAGTCCCTCTCGGAGGGAAGGACCTGCCACCAAATTGCCGCCCAAGAAGAAAGCGGCGCGGTGGAGCTGCCGCTGGTCGCGACTTTTTTTGTTTTGTTTCCCCTCGCCACTTGGGGCGGCAAAAAACCCTGGAGCCGGCCCTACTCAGACAAATCTCTACATTTTATGTTAACTACCTGACAGATCCAGTGGAATCACTGTTATTACCAAATCCCTGGGTAACTTTTCTGACACTATCTTTACAGTCCCCAAACTGAGTATTATATTACCAATGAATCAGACTCATAAAACTTTGAGAAGGAAAATACCTATATTAACGGTATCAGATCCTCTTGGGAAAGATTATTCTTTAAAGTATATTTTGTCCAGACTATCTTTTAAAAATATCAAATGATGAGCCCTCCACAAATTCCCGTGGAAGAAAGGGAACCTTATCCAATGGTTAGTGCAAAGGAATTGGGAGTTGGAACCCATTGTTCCACTATTAACTCAGTATTTGCTTATGAGCACGTCACTTCAAAATTCCACTTACCTGGACCAGGGTTCCCTCTAATTTTTTACGTCCATGTGAGGACTGAATTTTGTTATGTGCACCAATATGGAGGTGATGTGTGGTGGGAGTGGGGCCGAGGGGTTTGGAGTTTGGGAGGGGGCTCAGGACTGGGGCAGAGGGTTGACGTGCGGGGGAGTGTAGGCTCTGGGTGGAGCCAGGGATGAGGGGTTTAGGGTGCAAGCTGCCCCGGGGTTGCGGCGGGGAGCGAGGACTCCCCCCAGCCCTCTCTCGCTGCAGCAGCTCGGGGCCGGGTGAGCAGCTCCTCTCCCTAGCCATAGCAGTTCTGGTGGGCCTGGGCTGGGCCAGGGGTGGGGCTCCTCTCCCTGGCAGCTCCGGCGGGCCTGGGCTGGGCAAGGGGCTGGGATGGGATGGGGGAGGGGCGCCTCTCCCCATCTGCGCAGCCCTTGATAGTCTGCTGCATGGCCATGCAGCTTACAGGGAACTTAGCTAGATGCCAGTGCTGAATGTGTGAGCAAAGAAATAACCATCTCTCATATAACCAGCCAAGATTATTAAGTACCTTATTTTATTAATTATTATTATCATAATATTCTTCTCATGCCAGTGTTGGCACACAGGGCAGAAACTAGTATCTACCATCTCTTTCTGTCATTAGCCTGCTTCATTTGCTCTCTGGTGTTGAGATTGACAGTTCTGTCCTCCCAGATAAGGATTCTTGTTAAGGTTTCTCGAGGGCATCCTCATGTTCTCAAACCAGTTTGTTTCTACTTGACAGCTTCATGGGGGAGTCTGTGTGCTGGCCTCCACATACATGGTGCAAATATGTCCAGTGCTTTCTTCTAATTCCAGTGGAGAATTGCTTCTGGTTGGTAATTTCTCGGTGATAACATCTCTCCATCCAACGCTCAGAATCTTTCGTGGACACATATTTTGAAAGACATCTAGATTTCTACCTAACATTTTAATAGATCTCCAGTTCTTACAGCCATATTACTGTTTAGCTAAGTAGAATTTTGAAACAGACTTTGGCCTGGTCCACACTAACCCCCCACTTCGGACTAAGGTACGCAAATTCAGCTACGTTAATAATGTAGCTGAATTCGAAGTACCTTAGTCCGAACTTACCGCGGGTCCAGACGCGGCAGGCAGGCTCCCCCGTCGATGCCGCGTACTCCTCTCGCTGAGCTGGAGTACCGGCGTCGACGGCAAGCACTTCCGGGATCGATCCCAGAAGATCGATCGCTTACATCCGGACCAGGAAGTAAGTTTAGACGTACCCTTAATAGAAGCAGGAGCAAACCTTTTAAAAGTAAGGAAGGGAACAGGAAGAAGAAAGGAGAGATAGAAAGAGATTTTCTTTTCTGAAATCACTTGGTCAGATTTCCAGGCAACTAGGTCACTGAACTTCAGCCTGACAGCCCTACCACCAATGTTAAGGCTGATACCAAAGAAGTTGAAATTTGTTTATTTCAGGTCAAACTAAATGTTTTGTCTGACCTGAAACAAAATATTCAGTTTTTGAGGGTTTTTTAACCTTTTTAAAAATAAAATTGAAGTAAAGGTTAAAACAAAAAATTACTTTCAAATTTAAAAATCAAAACTTCATGTTTTTAAATGTCAAAACAACATTTTGATTTTTTTCTGATTTTTTTTTCCTCAACCAAAATTATTTGGTGAATTTGACACAAATTCATGATATGTTTCCGTTGACCTGAATGGGCATTTTTGGCAAAAAACATTTCATCTGAAAATCTTTTCCTAGCTCTAATCCTACTGAGTCCTTGCTGCAGAAACCTTTTCAGTGCTTCCCACCATATAGACCACATGATTCAGACTACATCATGTCTTTGGAACGTACTATATATATAAAAAAAAAATTAATGGAGCTATCCTATCTCCTAGAACTGGAAGGGACCTTGAAAGGTCATCAAGTCCAGCCCCCTGCCTTCACTAGCAGGACCAAGTACTGATTTTGTCCCAGAACCCTAGGTGGTCCCCTCAGGAATTGAATTCACAACCCTGGATTTAGCAGGCCAATGCTCAAACCACTGAGCTATCCCTCTTACTACAGGATTGTTCCCTGTATCAAAGCCACCACTTTTGATTTTCCAATATACAAAAAATCCCATGATTCCTAATTATTCAGATTTTGCCACTCTGACCATGCCGAATAGGATCTTAATCCTGGGGCTGTTAGCAAAGTAAGATACTACTAGACCCAGACATGCCAAACCTGTGGAAAAAACGCAGAAATTGGGCTTGTTTTTGGCTTAATTGGCTTGTGAGTTGCTTGTTGGCTAGTTTTTGGTTTGCAGCTTGTTGCTTGTTTGGCTTGTAGCTTGTTGCTTTTTTTTTTTTTTTAATTGGCTCCTGGCAAACAGGGGCAAGGGGGGTAAGGGAGGGCAAGCAGGGGCAAGGGGAAAGCAGAGGCAAAGGGGGGAGAGAGTCAGGGGTGCACAGCAGGCCCACCACGTCCCAGACTGCATGCCAGGGGGATCTAGTCACATAGAGTGTTGGGGTTATTAGGGATTGGCTTGTTTTGGCCTTGTTTAGATTTTTGGATTATTGTGAAAGTCGGGGTGCTTATTTACCATGTGAAAGTTAGCAACTGTGACTAGACCTGAAGTAGACCTAGTCTGTTTGCAGCCAGATGCTTAAATCAGTATCTTTAATCACCCAGAGCATGTCAGTTACTCCTTTTTGTTCAAACAACAGCCTAATTTCCTTATCTTTAACAATGGGGGCTGGGAGAGGAGGGCTGCATGTAGTTCAGCTCTTATTGTCTGGATGGGTAACTCATACTGAGAATAAAGATAATACTTAATTACTTTGACCTTTCATCATTATAACTTAACTTAACAAAATAATTAAGATAAATGAAAAATTTAACAAAGAAAGTGATACTGAGTAATTCCTTCAGGATTATTTATATATTTCAGAAACAGTAGAGGCTTGAATGAATGAGTGACTTTCCTTTTTCTCCTCCACCCCTCCTCTTTACACTATTTTCTTTATTCAGTCTCAGACATTTTCAGTGTCTGAGGAGAAGTATAAGGTTAGGCCGGGTTATGGCCTCTAAGGCGCCACTTTCAGATTCACAGATTTTAAAGCCACAGGGGACCATTGTGCCCTCCTGCATGGCCTGTGCTATAAGACGATTAATTCCTGTTTCAAGACCAATACCTGTAGTCAGAGCCGTAACAAGGAATTTTTGTGCCCCAGGCAAGGGCTGGCTCCAGGCTCTTTGGTGGCAAGTCCCTCAGTCCCTCTCGGAGGGAAGGACCTGCTGCCGAATTGCCGCCGCCGCTTCATTCATTCTTCGGCGGCAATTTGGCGGTGGGTCCTTCCCTGCAAGAGGGACTGAGGGACCGCCGCCAATTTGCCGCTGAAGAATGAATGAAGCGGCGGCGGCAGAGCTGCCGCCGAAGCGCCGCTGATCACGGCTTTTTTTTTTTTTTGCCCCTCCTCCCCGCTTGGGCAGTAGAGCTGCGCCCCTCCGCTTTGCGCGCCCGAGGCAAGTGCCTCACTCGCCTCGCCCTTGTTACGGCATCGCCTGTGGTTGAACTAGAGAATATCTGTTAGGAAAACACCCAATATGGATTAAAAAATGTCCATTGATTAAAAAAAACTCCACCACAACTCTTGGTAAATTGTTTCACTGTTTAAAACATTTGCCTTATTTCTTCTCTGAATTTGTTTAGTTTCAACTTCCAGACATTCAATCTTATTATATCTTTGTTTGCTAGACTTAAGAGCCATATATCATCAAATTCCTGTTCCCCATGTACGTACTTGACTGTGATCAAATCACCCTCTAACCTTCTCTTTGATAAACTAAATAGATTGCTCTCCTGGAGCTTCTCACCTTAAGATACTTTTTCCCAGTCCTATAATCATTCTCCTGTCTCTTCTCTGAATCCTCTCCAGCTTATCAAAATTTTTCTTGAAAGTGCGGACATCAGAACTGGACACAGCAGAGGTGACGCATGACGGGGGACCACGAGGTCAAGTGCCTCCCCCCTCCCAGATTTCTGAGAGTGTCAAGCAGGGGCGGCTCTATACTTTTTCCCGCCCCAAGCATGGCAGTCAGGTGGCCTTCGGCGGCTGGTCACACGGATTTGGCGGCGTTTCTGTGGGTGATCTGCCGGTCCTGTGCCTTCGGCGTACCCGCCGCCGAATTGCCACCAAAGCTGCGGGACTGGCGGACCTCCCGCAGGCATGCCACCAAAGGCTGCCTGACTGCCGCCCTCATGGCGACCGGCACGCTGCCCCCCGCGGCTTGCCGCCCCAGGCACACACTTGCTGCGCTGGTGCCTGGAGCTGCCCCTGGTGTCAAGCTGCCTGCTGTGCCTCCCCACCGGCACTTCCAGCTCACTCAGTTCCTCCCCCAGCAGCTGAGCCCGGGCAGGGAACGGAGGGGGTGGGATGGAGCTGCCTCTCACGCTCACTGCCTCCCTGCAGCATGGTGGCTGCCTGAGAGAGCCCACTGGGGAGGCAGTGGTGGCCCACCCACACTGCCTCCCCGCACAGGCCCAGCTGCTAGGAAGTGGGGTGGAGTGAGCTGGAAATGTGCTGAGGAGGGGGAGGGCTCCAGCTCGCTTGGCCCCCATCCCTGACAGCTGGGCCCAGGCCACCACCACCTCCCCAGGCAGGCCCTTGCAGGCAGCTGCCGCAGCAGTGCACAGAGGCAGCGACCCTGAGCAGCCACCCTCACCCAGAGTAGATGTAAAAACACATCTAAAAAAAATAAGCCACTATGACAGTCGGTACTCCTATGTTCACCCCTTTTACAGTATTATGATAAATTTTGCACAAAGTATGTCTTGTGAGGTATCAGTTGAAAACTCATAACTTTCTGAGCATTATTGTCCTGGTAAAATGTGTGTGGCAACATTGTATGTGGGATTCCTCTGTAGGATATTACTAAACATGCTCCAAGTCTCGGGGGAGCAGCCACAAACCAGTTCCCTGGAGACAAAAGGCCAGCCAAAACCTCAGCCAGGTGTCAGAAAAGTCAAATTGACCAGGAAAGAGGATGTGATAAAAATCTACATCTTGACAAAGAAACAGCTTGGGAGTTCCCATCCACAAGATTTTCTGTCTCCTGAACCTCAGCTGGAGAAGACAAAGAGCAATAAGATGGGGGAGCAAACTCCCCAAATGATTCCCCTCTTTCTCTCTACCTACGACATCCACAACACCTGAAGAACAAAGAGAACAGCTTTGAGCTGGGGGAGGGATCCTGACTGAAAGGAATTCAGCCAGTAAGACTGCTGGAACATGTGGTGAGAGAGACCTTTGCTTTGAATTCACTTAGCCTGTCAGATATTAGTTGCATTTTACTTTTATTTTCTGACTTTTATGCCTCATTACTTATAGTCACTTAAAACCTATCTTTTGTAGTTAATAAACTTGATTTATCTAGACTAGTGTGTTTGGATTGAAGTATTTGGGAAACTCCATTTGGGATAAAAGGATTTGTGCATATCATTTTCTATTGATAAAATGACATACTTTATACGAATCTGTATTGTACAGCCCAGCTCTCTCCTGGACAAGACACACATTTCTGGGGGAAGTCTGGGACTGGGAATTTGCTGGTGTTGTTCTGCAGTGTAACTTATGAGTGGTTGCCTACAACATTCATATAGTATAACTGGAAATAATTTACATGCTGAAGGTTGTGTATAAGCAGACCAGGAGGGGTAGTGAAGCAGTGTAAAAGGCTCTCAGTTCTCCAACCTGGGGGTGGACACAGCTGTTCATCAGTCCAGATTGTAACCTGGGTAATGTCACAGCCACCCATGATGATCAGGATGAGTGGCAGTCTTGGACAGCTATTTGATACAGACACAAATGACTTAGCATAATTTTGTGAAATGCTGAGGGGTCTATGTAACATTTCCTTATTGTTATCCTTCCCCTCTATTCCCTCATATTAGCCTTTCACACAGTTTCAACTGACCAGCAAAGCACTTACATATCTACTTAATTTTAAGCACATTAGCAGTCCCATTGAGATCTATAGGTCAGCTCCTATGGCTAAAGTCATGCATGTATTGAAGTATTTTCTTGGTTCAACAATATCACTTGTTACACTGCAGAACGTGGCCTGTTACAATTTTAATTGTAAGATCTTTGGGATTTATACAGCACTTAACACAATGGTGTCCCATTATGGATTGGTACAAAAAATAAATACAATTAATAAGAAAAATAAATAAATGAGCCCATCCTTCATCCCATGAAAAAGCTCAATTAACGTTATGCTGTTTTTACTTTGAAAAATTAAAAACCTTAAACTAAAAAGTAAATTTAAAATGGAATTAATAATTGTTAAGATTAATATTGGTTGGGGGAGGGTGTCAAAGCCAATAATCGACCATAATAAATATATGGGACCAAGGAATGTGAGTAAAGACTATGGACTATAGGATTTAGTCCATGGCTATCTGTGCTCTGGAAAAGGGGAAAAAAAATCTTCAGAATCATTTTTTTTGAACCATTGTTAGAGACATTATACAAAGTGAAAGGTTTGGCTGCATATACTTTAGTCCTTTTGATTCCTCATTGAACGTATTATGTGTGTGTAAAAAAGCAGACTTACTGAAATCCTCTCTGCTTCTATTCTGATGAGCAAAAACCAGCACTGGGCATTTATACCAGGCATGCTTTTCTAAATCTACCTCCTACATGAACTTATCTAGGGAAATGTGCATGCAAATTGGGGCCGTTCCTACATTATTTTCTTGTAAGTTCCCCCCCACCCCTGCCAAAACAATCCCACTTCTTTTTATCTTTGAAAGCAGTAAGTTTCACAATAAAACAAACATTTATTTTAACATGACTGGTGATTTAACAGACTGGTGATTTCTAGCACACCCTTTTGAGAGTATTTTTCTTCTTCATTCTCTTTCTTTGCAGTGTAAAAAAAGTAAATGAACATGTTCTCCATTCTGTGAGAAAGGTATCCTTCTAGATTAAAAATACATTGAATCCAACCATAAATATTCACCGCAGCTCAGTCTTTTGGAGAAGAGGGCATGGAGGCCACCTGTTCCATTAGAAATGAGTTTATTTTACTCACAGGTGTCATCCACTGGGACAGAAGAGCAGCATTGTGGCCAGGGGCCTTTGTCGAGACGTTTGCTAACATCAAGCAGCTTGACAAAAGCCACTGGATGAAACATCAATCTCTTATCCTGCTGGGTGATACCTGTAGGTAAAATAAACTCATTTTTAACACAACAGATGATCTAAATGACCTTTCTCTCCAGGAGATTGCACTATAGACAACACCTATTTTGCACATAAGAAATTACTTGAAGTACAATACAAATCTCTGGGTATTTGCTGACAGATTACTGATAAATCGCACACTTAGGAAAGGGGAAAATGACTGAATGGCTATGAAGACTTGAACTGCCTTATTGCACAGCTAACAGTGATCCTGTCACCTCAGGGGTGGGCAATGTGGGGAAGCATGCAGCGAGGATTTTAGTCTCCACGTCTGCCAGGCAGTAGTTTAGTGAACTAGTGGAAACTGTTGCACTTTCTACGAAAGCAGTCACAGATGCATATAGAGTTTAGTCTCTGTCAGAGATGGTGACTGATGTCTAGGCCTGGCAGTTGGGAACTATAAATCCATACAAATGTATTTTATAAGCAAAAAGTATGTAATTATAAAATCTCAAAATTCATGTTCCACTTGACTGCAAAGATTATTCAGGATTAAAGTGAAGTATAGCCCTTTTTATTTATTTATAAGGCATATAAGGCATGCCATGTAAGGCAGCCATTGAGTTAAAGTAGGCCCTATATAAATAAAAAAATTACATATATATGAGCATTATTACTCTGACTGTAAATTTTGTATTTATATAGGGCCTACTTTAACTCAACAACTGCCTTTCATGGGAGGTGGATCAGGCCCAAGGTCCCCTTTGCTACGCCTGGCACTTTAAAGTTGAATACTATAAAAGAGAAAAATCTCCCACCATTATGCTTCTTCCTGACTCCACAGTAGTTTTTACCCATGCTGACAGGGGGTTGGAAAGAGCAGCAGACGACCCCACCGCTAGTATGGAGATCTCTATGACCCCAATCTTACAAAGGGATTCACCTGCAGGGACCCTTACACTTAAAGATCCCTTTGTAGGAACAGGACCTTAGACAGTAAAGTGCCATCACCTAAACACAGAAAGCATTGGGAAATATATCATCGGCCAGTGAAGAGTGTTCCCTATAGAGGTGGCACCAGATGACTTATTGTGTCTTTAAAATAGTTAATTTGTATGATACTGTGAATGTGAGAACTGAGTCAAGGAAGGAAAGGAGGGAGTTTTGACTGAGGTTGGGAAGCAGGGATTTTATCTTGTCTATCTAAGGATTAATGTTTCTCCCACTAGGTTGTATTTGAACACCTCCTGATTGTGTAAACATGCTTGCTAAGACAAGAAAAATTATAACTCTGGAAGAGTCCTGTGGAATTTAATAGGTATAAAATCAATAGTGTTCTAAGACAGGGTTCCACAGAAACTAATCTAGCCCCCATGCAGAATTTAAGAGAGAATAATATCCTTTAAATATTGTAGGTTTTCTTAAAGACAACTAAAAGAAATAAGCAATTATATGTCAGCTATAAAATGTACATGCAAGCTAGAGGATATATCTGGAAGTCTCTTGTTTGCAAATAAAGTGGTAATGTAATGCTGTGTAATAGAATACAGGGTATTTATCCACCATCTTCCCATCCAAAGGTGGTAATGTCTTTTCAAAATTATTTAGTTAAGTCTTATAACATCTCTGTGAAGTAGCTGTCTGTCTAGTCCATCCATCCTAAGCACTTGTATGAGACACATCACCATGGTATCTGAGTGATACACAATCTTTAATGTGCTTATCCTCACAATACCCATGTGAGATTGAGGATAATTGCACTGCCCTTTCTACAGATGGGGAACTGAGGCCCAGAGAGACCAGGTAACTTGGCCAAGGTCACACAGGAAGTCTATGGTAAAATAAGGAATGGAATCCCAGTCTCCGAAGCCCCAGACCAGCCCCCTAAGCACTAGACAATCCTTCACCTCTCTGTTATTATACCTATTTTATAGATGGGTAAACAAAGGCAAAGATAAGGCAAGTGATTTGCTTAAGGTCACACAGCAAGTCAGGGACAGAGCCAGGAATGGAACACAGAACTCTCAAACTCTTTTCTTATCAATGAAGCTGACATTCTCTCCTAACTGACACCAGCATACACAGGAGTCATTCCATTGAAGTCAGTAGAGTTACATGGCATTAAGGAAATCAGAATCAGACCCTTTAAAAAAATAAAAGAATACAACCTATCTTCAGGGTGATGTGAAATCTCTTCTTATTATAGGAATGAAAAGGAGTTGAAAACATCAGGCCTGTGATCAGCGAGAGCTCAAAGCAATTTCAGGTTATTTGAAATAAAAGTGATATTGTACTTTGGAGTCAGAATGAAATATCTAGAAATGTGTGACACTACGGTGCAGTGCAGTCTCATAATGAAATACGCCCAAACCTCTAGTGAATTGATCATAGCTCTTATTTTCTCAGGAGCTAAATCCAAAATTGCTTCTGGTCGTCTTGGTTGCTTCATTTAGTTAGTTTATTTTGATTTATATAAACATAAGAAACCTGTCTAGCCATTGCTCCAGGCACCTTTATTGTACATTAAAAATACAGTACATTTGATACAACTCAACTAGCTCTAGCAGCCTCCTGAAAAAAGAAAACAAAAATAACAAAACTGCAGCTGCAGAGCGTCACACGCAGCCCCTCCCCAAAAGACTAAGAAGAGAGATGGGCTTTGTAGCAGGCCCTGATAGTCAACAGATTGGGGGTATTTCAGACCAAGAACTGAAGATTTGCTTTGTTTTCAAAAACTGATATTTTAAAGAGAAATTCTGTATGTTCCCCTACAACTTGCCACGGATGGCAATAAAATGAATGACATCCAAGGTGGAGGTGGGAGTGGAGTCTCCCCCTTTTTTTTCCCCTTTTCCACTCAAATTTTTCAAAATGTCTCGTGTTTGATAAAATTACAAAATGGCAACAACAAAAAAAAAAAGAAAAGAAAAGAAACAGTGACTTTGCCACTCTATAACTTTTCCAAAGTAGAAGTTTTGGAAAGTTAACAGAGTAGAAAGAAGTAAAAGAAAATGTGAGGAAAAAAGTTCTGGACATTTCTCATTTTATTGTACTCAATGGCCAAGTCTAAAACAAAAAAACCCCAAAACAAACTCCTCCCCTTGCAAAAAAAGGAGAAAAGGGGGGAAATGAAAAGTTAAAAAAATCCAAAATAAATTTATATACATATATATATATATATACACACACACACACACACATATATATATATGCAGAGAGAGAGAGAGAGATCCATTTTAAACCCAACAAAATAAACACAATTTTAACATTTGGAGGGGGTTTTGCTTAATTATTTTTTCCATTTTTCAGCCAGCTCTAACCAATACCAGCTGCTTAAACCCCATCTACTAACCAGCCTGCAGCAAGTGCAGACCATGGCTCTCGTGTTATGTATTCACAACAAGAAAGTCCACCCGAGAAGCAAGCCACTGCATTCTGCGGCAGTTTCCAACAGGGTCCATCCAGGGTGCAGTCTTAATGAAGAGTTCATTGCAGCTCAAGCTAACCCAGCAGTCCAAGCCTCATGCGCCTGGGTCAGCTGACCCAGGCCAGCCATGGGTTTTTTCCTGCAGCATAGGCATACCCCATGAGTACTCCTGGAGGATGGACTGAATTGACCAACTGTGGATGTGAACCACACATAAACCATTTTAAAGTAGCTAATAAGATACTAAACTGAGATCACAATAAATTGGGAAACAATATACTTTAGTCTTAATTTACCAAATGAAGAACGCCCCCAGAGGGAGTCCATGCTCAAAAGGTGTAATCTCTGTTAAAAGCTCTCCACAGAAAGACATACAGAAGAGATTGGAAGGGAAGTAACCAGGTTATCATCAGTGTTCTGTCATTTGCTTTATTTTGTGTAATGTTTTCTTTTCTCTTCTTTAACAATAAAACAACCACAGTTAACAACTGATTTTTTGCTTGGTTTCAATCATGGTAGTAAAAGAACTCCTGTGATTAAAACAGTGGGAGTCACACCCCTGAATTGGCAGTCAGAGAAACAATTGGTAAGAGCTGGCCTACCATTTTTTGTTTCTCTACACTAAATATTTGTATCAGAGGGGTAGCCATGTTAGTTGGGATCTGTAAAAAGTAACAAAGAGTCCTGTAGCACCTTTAAGACTAACGGATGTATTGGACCATAAGCTTTTGTGGGTGAATACCCACTTCGTCAGACGCATGTAATGGAAATTTCCAGAGGCAGGTATAAATATGCAGGCAAGAATCAGTCTGGAGATAACGAGGTTAGTTCAATCAGGGAGGGTGAGGTCCTCTGCTAGCAGTTGAGGTGTGAACATCAAGGGAGGAGAAACTGCTTTTGTAGTTGGATAGCCATTCACAGTCTTTGCTTAATCGTTATCTCCAGACTGATTCTTGCCTGCATATTTATACCTGCCTCTGGAAATTTCCATTACATGCGTCTGACGAAGTGGGTATTCACCCACAAAAGCTTATGGTCCAATACATATCTGTTAGTCTTAAAGGTGCCATGGGACTCTCTGTTGCTAAATATTTGTAGTCACTTTTAAAATTGCTTGGTGGCCAACAACTTAAAATTATCCCTTTCTAGACTTGTAGCTTAGAGTGATGATGGGAAGAAACTGATGTTCTGAATCCCTGTAATTAATTGCATGCTATATAGAAACAGAAAGATGGAATAACCATTTATGCCATATTACTAGAGGACAGATATGTCTAAATGCATTATAATATGCAACACTGAAGGTTACAGATTTTTATTATGGTAAGAAAATGTGTGTCTGTCCTCTGGCAAAGATGCCTGTTGGCAAATTATTTTAATTGATCTCCTGGCAATTGAAGTCCAACTGGCAGACTCAATTTTAAAAAGGAAAAATAAAATTAGGCCAATGTTTACAAATGCTTAGGTATTTTTCCCATTCCTGTATTGATAGAATTTGATATTACTGTAATAAATTAAACCCAAGCAGAATGAAATGATAGAAACTGAGAAGTTCAGGGTTCTTTCAGTATAATTCATAACGAAAAGTCTATTACTTTGGTACTAAGTAAGCACTAAGTACCTCCTCTGAAAGCTATTTTTCATCTGATGACTCATCCGAGGTGAAATATGATGGTTTTTTATCAAGTCCCTAGTGGAGAAGTGTTCATTTCGCAATAAACCCCACTACAATTTACATTAATGAGCAAGCTCTTTGGCAACCTCAGAAAAGAGGCTAAGGACTGAATGGACATGGGAATGGAACTCACTAGTAAAGCACTCATCACTAAAGGTGGAACCTCCAGGTCAGGGTAGCAGGACATTGACAAGACCGGGGGGAAGCCTGAGCGACAGGAGCAAATGCTGGTTGGATCTGCTTCTCCTCTCATTTACAGCTATGTAAATAAGAAGTAACTCAACTGAGATCAATAGATTTGCACTGGTGTAAGTGAGAAGAGCATCAGACCCTACAGATCACATTCATGCCTGGTGTAACCCCATTAACTTCAGTAGAGATACACGAGGGATGAACTTAAGCGTATGTACTCTTTGGCTGTAGAAAGGAGGCCAGTCTCCAAGCTCCCTCCACAGCAATAACTACATTTCTTTTTCTCCCTCCTGCCTTTTTCTTTTTAGTGGCCAAAACTAATATTTTTTTTTCATGGAATAAACATAAGGTTACTGCACCCACCAATCTAGTCTCTGTCCCAAATGGATTCATTTGGGGTCTGATCATGTGAGGTGCTGAGTATCAGAACTCCTGCAGCAGAACTTGAAGGGACATGCAAAATTTGTCAGCTTTAGTTCAGAGGAGTCTGCAATTTTGGTTCCAATTCATGTAGGTTCATGAATCTCAAGTTTCAGTTGGAGTTTCATGGTCAAATACGTGCTAAAACACAAAGCAAAATTCTGCCTAAAGTTTTGTATTAAAACTGGACAAAACTACAAATAATCTCAGATGCCCTAGGTAACTAAGGGTACATATTAAACTGGCAACCACAGCAGGGTTAAAATAGGGATGCTTAATATTTACAGAGTCACAAAGTCAAAGAGGGATGGGGAGCTTAGATGTACCGACAAAAATAAACAGCTCAACTCACTGGTAAATGCTAAGCGATAAAAGCTTGCAAAATATCTTCCATTGCCTGGTATCAGAATGTCCCTCAGCAGCATCTGAGCCAAATTCAGGGTCATGCGTGAGATGGTGGAAGCTAGACTCCCTGACACAGCATGCTTACATCTACTTTCTGCTGCATAAGGAAGTCTCACATGAAGAGCCGCTGCCCAGGGGATCCTCAAAGGGACTCTCACGAGCAAAGGAAAAGTTAATGACATTTATGGCTGCAACTTTATTAAATGAACAAAAATGTAAACAAACGAAGGAGGAGGGTGAACATAGCAGCAAAGGGTGGCTGCAGCTACTCAGACGGAGCATGAGTGCAGCACCCTTTGTCCTGGTTGGCAGATATCGAGGTCAAAATGGCTACCTACCTACTGATAGCATCCAGTCCACTCAGGTCTGCACCTGTGGCTTGTTCATTCACAGAGAGAGGGTTAGAGCTGCCACTGAGACAGATTTCAAGGCAGCCTCTGCTGATGAGCACTCTCTGTCCCAGCTGAACTCTGAATCCCACCATTCTGGGAGATGTAAGGCCTTCTCCACCCTGAACCAAAGAGCCTAATAAATGTACCTATGCAAAGTCTAGGTCAGCCCCAAAGTTGTGACAGATTGAAATATGATACAAACGACAAATAATAATAATGGGAATACCCAGATGGGATTCTGGTTTGGCCCAAACTGACAGGGAAACACAATCGTTAGCCAGCACAGCATCAGTATCATCCATCCATCCATCACACGCCAATACAATCTCCCCTGGATAAATCCTGCCCTGTAGCACATGGCAGGGTGAGAGGGCAAACCCTGCTGTAGCAGGTGGTGAAAGTTACTGGCCCTTTCATTCTCCCCCAGGTCAGGGTAAGGTGGGGGTGGAGCTCTCTTCCTGCCAGCCAAGAAGGAGGCTCCTTAGAATCAGAGGAGTGAGTGACCTCTGGCACAGAGCGACACAAAGCCAGACCACGATTGCTCAGAAGGGACATCCATGCAGAAAGGTGTCTGGCAAATCCAGCTCAGCTAGCCATTGTCCCATGTGTCAGGGCTCGGGGGAGTGGGGAGGGAAGAAGGAGGGCAGTAGCTGAGCTGAAGAAGAATATTCAAGAATCTACAAGTTAAAGTAGAGTGGAAGCTATTTTAATTTATGCCCTCTTCTACCCTCATTACTTGCTTTTCTTGCTGCCCGTCTATTCTGGCCCCTCTACATGTGAGTTACACCAATTTAAATCCTCCGTAGCCATAGCATAATGGGGGCTGGAAGATGGTTTATGGTACAGCAACTCTGACTCCCTTAGACTCACCTCCCTTAGATTCACCTTTGTTTCTAGGCTGGGGTTAGCAGAAGTCTTCAGCGGGAACTGCATCGGTTGCCAAACCAAAATGTGCAAAAATAACAAGTCATGGCCCACAAAATTATGAGACTGTCTTAAAAAGCAGGAGATTTTTAAAATCCCACATTTGGAGTTTTTTATTCGCCATCTGGCTTTTGAAGCTTTAGAGTTGGCATTTTCAAACTTATTATCAACCACAATAAGGGCTAGAAACTTACTTTAAAAAAATAAAAGCTGGGATTCTGATGTATTTACATGACTCCAAAGCTCACCTCTCTCTATTTCCTCCAAAAGGCCCTTGATAGCCCCCAAACATGACACAAACATAAAGGCAGCGTAATCAATCATGTGTGCCTTCACGGTGATTGGTACTACTGAGAATTTAAGCAGGCTTTAGGCACTCAACCGCTAACTCATATGTATAGTGGATTTGAGTCAACTCCAAGAGTCAGCAGCCTGAAATTCTGCCACTAGAAATGATATTAAGTATCATCATATTATTCCATTTCCTAGGGATGTCTGGCTTTGGGGACATTCAGCCTAGATTCCTCAAAACAAAAATGTCACTTTATGTTTGTTTCCCTTATCTTGCCTGACTGTATCCATAAGGGTATCCTCTCGCACATCATGAATCTTCAGAATAGACAACAAAACTGAGCTCCCATCTCACTGCAATTGAGAGGATCAAATAGTCTCCCACACCAATTCACCCCTCACATTGAAATAAAACCTTCATTGACTCACCCAGGAACTACTTGCTTTGAACTCACCACTATCATGATTACAAATTGCATCAAGGAAATAAGGATAGTTTTGTCTTTCAAACTCACTGACATGGCAAATATTTGGCGAGGAGGAAAGTGTCTAGTCTGGCCTAACTCTTTATGAAATCTTGTAAATTGTATGTTCTCTTTTCACCTCACAGTTCTGAAGCTGTGGGTCATGGAGCATGCTGCAATAGATACCTCTCTGCTCTAAACAGAGATGCCTGTTCTGTGCTGCATGTGGAACATGGGCAGGATCCCCGCTCCACCCTCTCCCACTCTTTATGGACAAAAAAAGAGGAGGGGCAAACTAGGATCAGCATGTCACCAGGGAATGCTCCCTCCTCTTCCCCTTGCAGTCAGGAAAGGGAAGGGAGCCAGTAGTCATCGGCGTCAGTGGCTACTGACTCCACATGATGTGGTTTGGGGCTACAAAAGGTCATGCTAGAATTGCCAGCCGCCAAGCACTTAAAAACCATAAATCAGGTCCCAAAATTCATGAGTTTGGCTTAAAAATCATGATATTTAGGGTTCTTTTTATTTGCCTCTTGGTTTTGAGTTTTTAGGGTTCATATTTTCAAGCCTTCCTCCACGAGGACTAAAACTTACTTTAAAAAAAAAAAGCCGAGATTCTCCTGTAGTCACCTCATTCCACAAGGGAGGGCTTTAAAGAAAAACATCAAAAATGATAAGACATAAATATCTGCCTCATGTCAGGGGTCACTGTCCATTGGATCTGGTGGCTCCTGCTACAGACCCATCTTGCTACATGTCACAAAGCCATCAGCTATTTTTACTGTACCCCATCTACACTGAACTCAGCCCAGGAACAGATCTGGGCTGAAGAAGCCTATCCATAACTTTTCTGAGTCTAATTCTTACTGGCCTTTTCGAAATCTCTATATCAAAAACAAACTCACAGAAAAAGACCCGACCAAAACACAGTAGCTAACACACTATGATGTATACAATAATTATAAGGCAAAGGATTACAAACTCTCACGAAAACCCCCCAAATCTAAATATAAAAGAGAATTCTGTGCGCTTTTGGCCCTTTCCCCTCTGGTATTACACCATTTGTGCCTTCCCCAACAGAGATACCATCTCAATGATGTCTCCACTTCTATCTCGTAGAATGTATCAATTAGAATCTTTCACCTTCTGTATCATTTACCATTCTGATTTTACAGCATTTTAAACCTTGCACAGATGTGAATGATGACACATGGTGCAAGGCAGTAGAGAATCAGGCCTTGGGCACCTCAGGGCAGTGCCATGTACACTTGCTAACACATAGCACCATATAAATAAGGTCAACCCCAAATTTGACTCCCAGATGCCATTGTTACATTTTTGTCTACTCTAGGAAAACCAAAAAAAGGTACCTGCACAATGTTTTGTTGTATCAACCTGGCAAGGTACTAACAAACTTCAACAGGACTTTATTTTTAAAGTGGAAACCTCTTACCAAGCTGCTGCTGCACCCTCTGTAACTCTCACTCCGCCTCCTCAACTCCTCCCCCGTCCTGTTTCCTGTCCTTTCAGACTCCCAACAGCCAGTGCTCCCAGTTCTAATAATTACAAGCAACATCTACCACCACATGTTTGTCATGAAGATTTACCTGAATTGCCATCTGGATTGTATTTGGTTAGGCAAGGCTCTTTCCTTTGCTTTTGAGAGTCCGGAAGCTTCTTCCCTTGAGCCAAACCTCCCACCTCTACTTCTGCCTTGGAGCGGCCTCAGGCTGTGCTCTCATTACTGCTTTGGTTGCAAATTCTTCTCTAGCTTCCAAGTCCCTTTTTCATCTGCCTCCCGGAACACCCTAACCCCAGCCAGGCCACCGCTGAGGAAAAGGCTACAAGGAAGCATCCTCACTAAGACTCATTTCCATTCCAAATCCCCTTCCTCTCATGTCTCACCGTCGGAAGGTGAGAGGCATTCATGGCACTAATTCTGTTTGCTCAGAACCTACCTCTTGACAAATCTTAAGGTTTCAGCTGCAGCGGAAGGCTCAGCTGCTCACTCCTCTTAGGGTACATCTACACTACAGCGGGGAGTCGATTTAAGATACGCAAATTCAGCTACGTGAATAGCGTAGCTGAATTCGACGTATTACAGCCGACTTACCCCGTTGTGAGGACGGCGGCAAAATCGACTTCTGCCGCTTTTTGTCGGCGGCACTTACTACCACCTCCGCTGGTGGAGTTAGAGCGCCGATTCGGGGATCGATTGTCGCGTCCCGACGGGACGCGATAAATCGATCCCCGAGAGGTCGATTTCTACCCGCCGATTCAGGCGGGTAGTATAGACCAGGCCTAAGTGTGAGGAGTTGAACATGCTTTGTACAGTAGTAGTCACAGTGTGAGGCTCCATGGCTATACTGTTGTATGATGTAGCAATTTGCACCATAGCTTCAGAATTAAGTTAGTCTCCCTCCCCGTGGAAGAAGCAGGTTTTTCAGCCTGCCAGAACAAGCTCTGTCTATAGGGGTAGAGAAAAAAGGTCCATGAATCCTCGAAGGCTTATAAACACTCAGGGCTCCTGCAAAGTTTATAAAGTCTGTAGGAACAGAGTGGAAACCAGAACAAGATTCCTATGTGGGAAAAAATTTCCATAAGAGCACAGAAGGAGCAAGAGTAGAAAAAAGCCAGCCTACTACATCCAAGGCTTTCATACAGCATACACTCTGACCTCTTTCTGCTCCAGACTGCAGCAACTACAGTACTTGGACATCTGAGTATCACCCATTAAGTTTGTAATGCAACTACCCAAACAAAACTAAAATACTTCCCACTCAAAGCTTTTTGATAACATAAAGTTATTGTAAACAATCTTATTAGAATACAGTAGTTATGCCAAAAATGCACATGGCAGTGAGAATTTCAAAGTTAAAAAGGAAATATTTGAAAGTCAGATAAAATTAGAGGGTTGCAGATGAAAACACTATCAGAAAGTTCAGTTAATGGCTCTGACTCCAGCCTCAATTCTGTTCTCTTTTAGGTCACCACCATTTCCTCCTCCTCCTGGTGAGGTGAGTTGGTGCATCATGGGCGATGAAGGCTGGCAGGGGAGCCCAGCCCATATGGGAGAAGGGTGACATGAGGCAACTGAACTATAATTCCCATGAGGCACTTTAGTGGCATTTCTGAATCAAAATATTTTGGGGTTTGGATGTTCCATTTTCAAAACTTTAATAGAAAATTTTCGACCAGTCCTGTTCATCACTGCTAAAGAAACCCCTACAAACATGAACTGAGACAGTACTGTCTCATGGACCCCGCAGACAGACAGACAGACAGACAATAGGTGAAATGAGTGGTGAACAGCCCCCACTTACCTCAATGGAGTATTCTTTCTGAAGTCTCATGATGACAGTTTAAATATCAATATTAACTGTTTCACTGACGATGATTATTTAAAATGGAAACATCCCCGTTATTCCTGGATTATGTAAGTAAAATCCATGACAAAACCCCATGGGTTTCACAGGATCTGCACAAAAAGCCAACTCCTCCACGTTAGTTCCTAGTCCCCCTACCAACACTGCTCCCAAAGAAACCAGAGCCTGAGCCAAGAACTCTTCCCCACTAAGAGCTTTAAAGTGTGAAATGAGAAACCATGGGAGTTAATACTGGCAAGTCCAGCAATTATTTGTGTGGCTACTTTCCTGCAGTGCTCACCTGGGAATGATGTAATGTAGAGGTATTCTCCTTCAGCTGTGTCTCCTACTCAGCCATGCCCTCCAGAACCAGGACCTGAAAAACTGTTCATATGACAGACGTCTGCAGGTTCAAGGAGGAAGATTAAGATGGTTAGGCTCTTCTCTCCCTGCTGCCTTACTGTGCAGGATTGAATGCCTTTCTTCCTCCCTGCATCCAAAGTTTTTAGTTTTGGTGGATCTAGAGGATTTTAATGCCGACATTGGCTCTAAGGCTTGTTTTGGTTTTTTTAATTGCTTGTACATGAACCTAGAGTTTATGCTGGGTCCATTTTAAGACATTGCACATAAATTAATAAATAATAATAATAATAAACAAACTGATGGGATGATATGGAAACGTTGTTATATGAAGTTTCATTGAACTGCTGGTGAACATGTCAGGTAAATTAGATAACATGTTATCTGCTACCCCATAGATCATAAACATCTACAATGAATAGTTGGAATATCAATAGAATGATGCTCTGTGTCCTCATAGGCATGTGCAAACTCCAACCTGCTCATGTACATTGGTAGTTGCTACTTCCTAAACTGGACACCCACCAAAGCGCACACGTGCTTCTGAAGATTTGGGTCTCACAGTTTGTAGCCCAAATTGAAAAGCCTCCTTAGTGAGCGTAGCAAGTAAACATGTGCATAAGTCTAATTGAAGTAAACGTTAATCATTTTCCATTGCAACTCCCATGGAAGTCAAGTGTTTAAAGTTAAACACATGCTGTTCTGGATAGTGATGGTATGCTTGTGTGTGTTACTGGAGCACAGCCCTAGCGTAGTTGCGCTTGTTAGGGAAAATTCCAAACCAAAGGCCCAATCCTGCAAACCTGCACCACAGCAGCTTTGTTCATGTGACTGATCCCATTAGAATCAATAAAACTACTCATGTATGTGAAGCTACTCAGGTACAGAAGTATTTGCAGGACTGGACTACAAATCAGCAATACTTAGTTGGATTGCAAGCTCTTTGGGGCAGGGAATGTGTTTTTGTTCAGTGTTTGCATAGTGCCTAGCTATGGTGATACAATAATAAATAATAATAATACAGAAATCAAGCTAATTAAAATGAGTTTCCCCCCTTTGTTTGGCAGTTAAATTACAATACTGCCATGATCCAACACTTTAATATTACCACGACCAAGTTGTAGATCTGGTTCAACAGGATTTAATGTAGAGTCACTGCATTTTCCAGACACTGTGGAAACTATATTTAATGAAAGGGAAGAATAATGGGCCCCAGGAAGGAAGCCTCCAGAGAATCTGTAGCTGAGATTTGTTCCCAGAATACTGCATGTCTTCTATTACTTGTAATAGTTTTGTTGTGCTTTGGCCTAAATCAGGATTGGAACAGCAACATGCAAAATTAAATGTTTGCTAATGCATTGTGTGGGACATAATGCAGCACTGGCTGCTGGAAAATATTTTCTTATGTAAACACTGAATAAGAAATACATATTTTAGGATTCAAGAAAAATAGGATGTCAGAGAATATTAACCTTCCTCGGAAGATGCGTGGGGTGCTCACAGTATTACCAAAGCATTATGAAACACGAACAAATGAATTTAAATTATCTTTCTTGGACCATATATTTTCCCCAATGTTTATTTACCTAGTTAATAATATAGCAGTTCCAATTCATACAATCTTAGGGGGAAATTCTGTCTTCTGCTCCACAAAGCCAATCTCTAATCCACTCTCCTGATCTCTGTGACATACGCCGCACACAAACCTTAACCTCTTAAAGAGTCATGACAGAGATATGCAAGTGGGTCAACACTATACTTGGATTCAATGGATACAGGAGATCACCAAGATAGTGATGCACCCTGTTAACCCACTGGCCAGTATGTTACAAATTGCCTTGTATGCCTGATCCACAGAGTCTGTTACAGTCTGGGCAATACAGAGAGCATGATTTTTTAACTCCTGCTGTAGAGACAATAACTTATAGATCTGTAGGTCCCTGATTTAATATCCTGAATCAGCCATCAGCATCAGGTGGCAGCCATTACTTAGCAGGGTCTCTCTGGGATTCAAACTGCTGCAGATTTCAGTTGCTTAGGACAAGTTTCTTCTGTCCAGAGGAAGCATGTAGAGGAAGTGTATGTTGCATGTTCCTCTCTGTGCCCCACCCATGGAGTATATGACTCCATTACAGCCCACCAACATGAAGCTTGGGTCTTCAGGTAAAGCTGTAGTGAGTGACCTATGCTTACATCTGGAAGTCTCCACTTCACTCCCTTCTGTGTTGGGCAATATGGTGGCTCTCATACCGTGGACACTATGCTGATGACACTCAGTGTTCCTCTTTAGTGATTCAACCTATGCCATCATCGAGATGACACAGTAGGTCGAAGAAATAAGGGAGAAGCCTCTTTCTACTGTACAATGTTAGCCGCAGTCCTGCAGTCAGATCCACGCAGGCTAACTCTCATACTCGCTAGAGTCCCACTGACCCCACAGGTGGGTTGTCTGCCCTTGAGGATTCCTTTGCAGGATTGACGACTAACATAGTTTGGTACCTGGAGTTTCAGATAAAACAGAGGGTGTGATTGTCAGCAGCATCCGGGAAGCATCTGCTCTATTAGCATCTGGGATGTTTTTGATCTCACCAGCCCACAATCTGTGCTCACCCCTTTCTTTAGCCTGCGCTCCTGTGCACCACAAAGCTAAGAGGCAATAATGGTGTTAACAGGAGATGTTCATTTGTATTTTCCATTCTGGTCCTTATATTAATCCCCTCCAACAAAAATCTGTTAGTGTTTGTAGCCCCCTCCTGGGTCACCCCTGACCCCCAATGTCAGCAGAACCTCTCATTCCCCCTACACAATGGGGTAATCTGTCCACACACAGCTTCTTCTGGGCATGGAGTTGGTCACTGATACAGGTCACTCAGACTCTGGCACGGTAACTCCTTCTCCTCTGGGGTCTGCCCAGGCTTAGTTCATATGCATGGCTGGTCCCAGCCATATGCAGGCTCTTCGGGGGCAGCAGTTTATTGCTTGGCTTATCTGTAAGGCTCCTGGGCTGTCCCCAATAGACTCTTTGTGTGTCTCAAGCAGAGGAGGGGCAGGTAGCCTGAGTTTCTGTTCCAGACTCTGCCTCTGTTCTGCTGTGTGTGGGAGCCTCTGGGAGCCACTTCTATTAAGCCCCTAAACTAGCCCAAGTTGCTCCATTTTCATTGTGGAGTACCACCATTACTGCCTCCCCAGCTAAAAGTACCAAGGGGCCATTCAGCTGTACAAGCCACTGGGAAAATAGCCTTCACCTTCTCCAGCTACCTGCCTGGCCATACCCAATAAGAAAAGGAGGCAGCATTGTTGCGTGGACTGGAGAGGGGAATAGAATTAGAGTCCTGTATCACTTCCCCCTCACTGTAAGGATCTGCATGTCCCCTACCTGCCTTCGACTTTCTGTCTAGAACATGTTTTTTCATTTTCAGAGTGCTTTTCAGATTCAAGTCCAAGTGGGTTTGAAAATGACACTTCACAAATCTTTTTGAATTATCTGAAAATGTGACTTGGAGGACCTTGCAATTTGGCTGTCCTTTAGCTGCATGCTCTTTCCAAATGGAATTGCCCTCTAAGTTAAAGCCACTGCTTCAAAACAATGCGCCAAGCAATCACACCTGAAAATATATATTCCTAAGAAATAAAGTACTTTCCGCTAGATGATCATTTTGTGTATGTCACATGGGGCCATTCTGTAGCATCATTTTTTCAGCTGTCCGCCATATTCAAAACCAAGGAGCAGGATGATTTAAAGAAGAAATGGCACAATGCATCTGTCACAGAAATGGTTGGCAAGGGCTCTGTCAAAGGGCTACTAATTCATTTTGCTTGTTTTAGTTGGGTGCAAGAGCTTCACTGATACAGTTTTGCCAAAAAATATTAAAGATAAATTAGGATTATTCCCCATAAAATGATATTCCTCATTTATTTATGCCCGAGTTCAGCAAAAGCACTTATGCACATCAATGGAAAAAGTCAATGGGACTTAAGCACATGTTTAAGTACTTTGCTGAATTGGGGCCTTACAGTGGCAGAGCGGGACGGCGTGCTCAGGGGAGGAGGCGAAGCAGAGGTGAGCTGGGGCGGGGAGCGGGTCCCCTGTGTGCCGCCCCCGCTTACTTGCTGCAGGCGGCCCTCCCCGTGCCCCCCTGCCTCAGCTCACCTCCACTCCACCGCCGCCCCGGAGCACGCTTTTGTCTGCCCCCAACCACTTGGCGCCCTAGGCAGCCGCCTAGTTTGCCTAATGGTTGCACCGGCCCTGCTTTCAGTCACTATTGATCTGGGCTAGATATGAACTGGTAACTAGGTCCAGATTTCCAGGTCTCTGCACCTAAAGTTGGAACCTGATTTCTAAGAGAACTCAGCACATAAATGAGGACCAGATTTTCAAAGGTGTGCAACACACAGCAACTCCCATTGTTACACTAACAGCTAGCTTTTCAGACGAGCTCAGCACCCAATATGCACATCTCTTTTGAAAATATGGGCATTTAATTTGGTGCCAAAATGGGTGCTGAACACTTTTGAAAATCTGACCCTGAGAGGTGAAAAGCTCTGGAGCCCTGAGCCATCCACTCCGAACTTTTCAGCAGAAGAAATATGTTCTATACACTCCTATTATATCTACTAGCATCAATAGAAATAGCATCTCTAGACATGGAGAGGACATCATAGTTTAAGCTAAATAAATATTTTTTAAAAGGTAATTATTAACAAATAATTTTATTTTTCTTGTATGATCTACCAGAAGAAGAAAAAAAGTGGGAGATGGCTGAAGAAAAACTGGAAAATTGCAAGGGAAGGTGTGCAAAAATGACTGTGTCGGGGCATGTCTACACTATAGAGTTAAGTTACATCGACAATTATAAACCACTGTAATTAGATCACTTCTGCATGTACACACAATGCTCCTTGTGTCGGCGGAGTACATCCACAGTTGGTGCTCTAGCAAATCATCACCTTCTGCCATTAGAAGTATTGCGATCCATTTCCAGAACATCATGGGGGCAGGATCACTGCCCCATGATGCAGTTTTCTCCATTCCATGGGCTTCTGACTACATTTCACGCTATCTTTCAATTGCCCCTGTAAACTTTGTGCCTGCCATCTCTGCCTGAAAGCATGGATCCTGCATTGCTCTTCAGTCTTGTGATGAGCATTATGAACACAATGCAGCTGATCCTGCAGTATTTCATGAACTGCAAATCTTAAAATGAATCCCTGGTGCCTACCCTGCTGTGTGCCATGGAAAGAAACAATTCAAGATTGATGTCATTCATAGAGCAGCTGCATACAGTGGACTGCTGATATTGGGCTCAGGAAACAAGTACTGAGTAGTGGGATCGGATTATGATTCAGCTATGCGACGACGAACAGTGGCTGCAGAACTTTTGGATGTGCAAAGCCACCTTCCTGGATCTATGTGCAGAGCTCTCCCCTGCCCTCCAGTGCAAAGACACCAAAATGAGAGCTGCCCTCATGGTGGAAAAGTGATTGGCAATTGCTGTGTGGAAGCTGGCAACTCCAGGCTGCTATTGGTCAGTCATGAATCAGTTTGAAGTTGGGAAATCCACTGTCGAGGTTGAAGTGATGCAAGTGTGCAGGGCCATTAATCGCCTCCTGCTACAAAGGACTGTGACTCTAGGCAATGTGTGGGAACTAATGGATGGCTTTGCAGCAATGTGATTCCCTAACTGCAGGGGGGTAATAGACAGAGCACATATCCCAATTTTGGCCCCAGACCATTTTGCAATGGTGTATGTCAACAGAAAGAACTGCTTCTCTATGGTATTGCAGGCACTAGTGGATCACTGACATCAACACAGGGTGGTCAGGGAAGGTGCATGATGCATGCACCTTCAGAAAACACTGGCCTGTATAAAAAGCTGCATGCGGGGACTTTCTTTCAGACCACAAGATTACAATGGGGGATGTTGAGATGCCCATAGTGAGCCTTGCTTCATAAGCCATGGAGTGTTACATAGGAAACCTTGACAGCAGCAAGGATCGCTTCAACAACAACAGGCTCAGCAGGTGCAGAATAACAGTAGAATGTGCATTTGGCAGATTAAAGGGTCGCTTACGCTGCCTTTTTGGCAGGTTAGACCTCAATGAGGAAAATATTTCCATGGTCATAGCAGCCTCCTGTGCTCTACACAACATTTGTGAAGCTAAGGGGGAAAGTTTCCCCAAGAGGTGGAGTATTGAGGTTGATCACCTGGTGGCTGATTTTGCGCAGCCAGACAACAGAGCTATTCAAGGAGCTAGCTGCATGATCAGATGATTGTAGCACTTCTTGAAATATGTCCTCCTCACTCCTCCTTATCTGACAGAGGTGCTCTGCCAGTGTGTAGGAACTGGTCCTCAAGGGCACATCTGCAAAAGCAAAAGAAACAATACAGAGAGTCAGTATTGTGAGTGCATTCAGTCTTGAATCCTAAAAGTTACATACACCTCTTTCTCACTTTCACTTGGCAAGCATGCAGTACGGCAAGAGCACTAAACATGGGGAGTTCAGCCCGGGGGTGAAAGGGCAATATTGGACAAAGGATTTGGGTGGTTTCAGAAAGGGATCACTACAAGTGCCTAAGAACACTATTCTGAATACCTGCATAGTTCTCCAAAGGCAAGGGAGAGCAAAACTGATGTCTCATTACTGCGGGTAACCAAGGATGCAAGGGTGCATCTCCTACAAGTGTGCAGCTTCAGACCAGGTCTGTATGCTGCTTTGGTTCCTGCAGAAGTAATTGCCAATTGGTGCAGCAAAGTTTCCTACAGCAGGGGAAGAAACAAAGTAGCTCTGGCAAGGAATCTTTGGCAGAGAATTGCAGAGTACCTTTAGGAAAATTTCCTAGAGATCTCTATGGAGGAATTCTGGGAGATCCCAGTGTGCATTAAACTTTTCCACAGAGCCCCCACTGTGGAAGGGAATGAGAAGCAAATCCAAACAGTACCTAGTGGTAGTTTCTATTCCTTCTCCCTTTTGCATCATGTAAAAAAATAAAGGAGACCTCTACCTCATGTCACTGTACAGTATCAAAGCAAAATGATTACCTGCTGGAGCTTCCCTCACCTGCCCCAGGTTCACCAGGGCACTGAGACTGGCTAGACCCCTCTGGAGTCACAAACAGGTACTGGCTCACCATGCCACCAGATGACCCTGCCACCTGTTCCACATCCTTCTCATCCACCACTTCATCCTCAGGGTTGACTCTGCTGGCTGTGGCCTCCAGTTCCTCCAAAGTATCCATGGGGCTCTTGGCAGTGGGGGTGGGGCACTGCCAAGGAGGTCATGCAGCTCCTTGTAGAAGCAGCATGTCTTTGGTGCTGCACCAGAGCGACTATTGGCCTCTCTTGCCTTCATGTACTCCTGCCTCAGCTCCTTGATCTTATCCTGGCACTGCTGCAGGTCCCTTTCATGCCCTTTCTCCTCCACGCCATGAGCAATCTGCTCCTAGGTATCAAAGTTCCTACAGCTGGATCAGAGCTGCAACTGCACAGCCTCCTCTCCCCTCAGACCCAACAACTCTGGTGTAGTCCAGGCAGGAGCACATTTTCTGCAGAAAGCCAGCATGGTCAACTGGGAAGATGCAATGTGAACTCTCCACGTCGAGCAAACAGGAAGTGGAATCTCAAAAATTCCCAGAACTTTAAAGGGGGAGGGACATATGCCTGTACCTGGCTGCAGGGCAGAGGAGTTGAAACTGCTGACCAGAGTGGTCATGATGAGCATTGTGGGACACCTCCTGGAGGCCACTTAAGGAAACATAAGCAAGTGCAGGGTTGACACTGACACTGCATCGTTCTAATGTAGTCACAAAAAGCTCTATGCTGTTCATCTAGGTGGTTTTATTATATTGGAATAGTAGGAAAGTTAAATGGGGTGGGTGGAAGAGGAGCATTGTTGTGTGTACACCTCCACCGTTTTGTCAATGAAAGGTGACTTTTGTTGACCAAGCTGTAGTGTACACACTGCCTCAGTAACTGAGAAGACCCTTCATTCCAGGCTCATCATTCTTCACAGCTCTCCACCCCCTTGCTTTAGTTTCTTTTCGGTGTGAATGTTGCAGGTAGTATAAAAAACAAGAAAATGCTGTGCACGGCTAAAATAAGAACTCAACTGGACCCTGAAGATTATCATTTGTATTATGCTAGTGTCTAAAGCAGGGATTGGCAACCTTTAGCACACGGCCTGCCAGGGTAAGCCCCCTGGTGGGCCGGGCCGGTTTGTTTACCTGCCGTGTCTGCATGTTCAGCCGATCTCGGCTCCTACTGGCTGCGGTTCGCCGTCCCAGGTCAATGGGGATGGCGAGCCATTGGCCTGGAACGGTGAACTGCGGCCAGTGGGAGCCACGATTGGCCAAACCTGTGGACGCAGCAGGTAAACAAACCGGCCCGGCCCGCCAGGGGGCTTACACTGGCGTGCCGTATGCCGAAGGTTGCCGATCCCTGGCCTAGAGCTACAACTGAGATTTGGGATCCCATTGCATTGGGTACTGTACGAACACCTAGTAAGAGAGAATCTCTAACCTGAAAAAGTCTGAATACATCTAAATTGATAAGACAGATAAACGGAAGTATAATTATTACAGAAGGGGAACTGAGGCACAGCAAGACTAAATAATTTGTCCAAGATTACATAGGCAATTTGTAGCAAAGGTAAAAACTGAACCCAGGTTGTATAAATCCCAGACTACTACCTTAAACACAAGACTTCCACCTACTCCCATGGCTATAGAGAATAGGGGGGAAAAACTCATAAAGGATGTTTCTTCCTAGACCACTAGGACAGCATCATAACAATGTAGAGAAAATTGTAGATTTTTTTTAAACACACAAAGGAGAAACTGAATAGCTTCCATTGGGAAACTAGTTCTTTTTAAACTCCTGCAGCTATGTGGGAAAAGAGAAGATATTTCAGTGAAAGTAAAAGTGATTTCTGATTTAATCATTTAGGAAATTATAGATGCTAATAAATGACAGGCTGGGAAAAAGACAAAGGAGGATGGCTTATCTATAAAACATTAAAGACTTGTTTCTATAACATCAACAGAATCCCGTTCAGATTCTTTAGCATAAGGTTCCCAGAACTGAAGTTGTGATAATGATGGATTTATCATGGTATTGACATACTGATCTACAATGGAGAAAAAACAGTTTGACCTCCTGCCAAGTAACATATTCCAAATGGATCAAAATAACACATTGTCATAAATATAAAGGGAAAGATAACCACCTTTCTGTATACAGTACTATAAAATCCCTCCTGGCCAGAGGCAAAAAATCCTTTTACCTGTAAAGGGTTAAGAAGCTCAGGTAACCTAGCTGGCACCTGACCAAAAGGACCAATAAGGGGACAAGATACTTTCAAATCTGGGGAGGGGGAAAAGGCTTTGTTTTGTCTGTTCTTTGTCTGTCTGTTCTGTGTGCTTGCAGGAGACAGATCAAGAAGGCAAGAAATCCAACTCAGTTAGAATTAGTAAGTAATAATAAGGGAATGCGTTAGCTTACTTTTATTTTGGCTTGTGATTTTCCTTGTCTAGAGGGAGGTTTATCCCTGGATTTGTAACTTTAAGGTTTTGCCTAGAGGGGAGATCCTCTATGTTCTTGAGTCTTTTGTTATTCTGTAAAGTACTTACCATCCCAATTTTACAGAGGTAATTCTTTTACCTTTTCTTTAATTAAAATTCTTCTTTTAAGAACCTGATTGTTTTTTCATCATTTTAAGATCCAAGGGTTTGGGTCTGTGTTCACTTGTACCAATTTGTGAGGATATTATTCTCAAGCCTCCCCAGGAAAGGGGGTGTAGGAGCTTGAGGGATTATTCTCAAGCCTGTCCAGGAAAAGGGGTGTAGGGGCTTGGGGGGATATTTGGGGAAGGTAGGGCTCCAGGTGGCCCTCCATAAATGTTTGTTTAAATCACTTGGTGGTGGTAGCGTTACTTAATCCAAGGAATAGGGGAGTTTTTAACCTAAGCTGGTAGAAATAAGCTTAGGGGGTCTTCATGCGAGTCCCCACATCTGTACCCTAAAGTTCAGAGTGGGGACAGAACCCTCACACACATATCATCCTGAAAAAGTTATGAAATAAAGTCCTGTTTACTTTATTATAATACATAAAATCAAATCCAAGATAAGAAGCATAGGAACAACCCTCTCTCAATTGTATTCAGTGAAACATGCCAATTTGTGTTCCTAATTTGATTTATTTGAAAGTGTAATTGAACTATTAGGAGACATCCTCAAATAAAAAAAATGGAATTACTCTTTCTCTTTATGCACCCTGTATTGTTCAAAATCAGTAGGGAAGACTGGGAAGTAATTAGCATTTTTGGTACTGTAAATACTCTGGGAGAAAAATACATTTGACAGATCACATGTGTGTCTCCTGTATCAAATTTAGGCAGTTTGCCTTTTCAAACAGTTTTCACATTACATGCTTAAGGGTCCATGGAAGCCAATGCAAAGATTCCCATTGACTTCAGGGTATTGAATCAGGCCTTTGGCTACTCAGGAACGTACTGTAAACCTACCGTGTGCTGGCATTAAATAATAATCGTGAGCCAGATTCTGGCTTTATGAGCACATGCAGGAAATGCAAGGCACTTTCCTTCTTGTACCTCTCTGCATAAACTCACAGAGGCACACAGTCCCCATCCCTGGCTAGTGCCCCATGACCACTAGTTCCCTAAAAGTTTTGGGAAGGAGATAGGTCATTGCCCTCTCCCCTGCACCATTCAAATCAAATCAGCAAGCAGAACTGGCAGAGCAGACAGAATCTCCATACTCTTCCAAAACATGGCTTTGGTTTGCACCCTCTGGGAAACCCCATGAGGAACTGTGGCTGATGTAAGGTGGGAGCAGATACATACCTGCATGTTTCACCAAGCAATAATTTGATAACAATAATTGAATCTACACCCTCTAGTCTAGAGTATGGCTCGGCAAGCTGCACATCTACTACTAGCCCACCAGGCTGTCCTGCAAGCATGCAGCATAAACAAGGATAATTGAAATAAGAGGTGAAACCCCCAATTACCTTGAGTGCAGATGTTTCCCTGATGGTTTCTCTTGGATACATCATGGTTTCCTGTGGCTGTTAATTGGCTTCTTTGCAGGGAGGTGGGTGCCTGGAAATGGCACAGTTCTTGCCATTTGATTGTCAGCACACAGTCACTATAAGGACTTACAGGCATATTATTGACCAAATAGTACAAGTAATTTAAGTGGTAGGCTTCTTTTGGGACAGTGCCAAATTATTATTGATTACTGTGATTGATATGAACGAGCGTGGTGAGCAGGAGTTTGGTATGGCCTGGTATGGCTGAATTTGCTAGAGGATTCTGGGAGCAGGGGTCAGTAGCGTAGCTAGGGGGGTGCAGAGGAAGCAGCTGATTCCCCTCAGCACATTTTCCAAAAGCGGAGCCTTAGTTAGGAGTTACCATGGCACCAGTGGGCGGGGCCCACTCTCCGCTCTGAAGCTTGGTCTGCCAGGCCGGCTCTGGGCTCCTGAAGGCAAGGGGGGTCAGCACAGCCGGAGGAGCCATGGGGGGGGGCGGCATGGCCGGAGGAGCCATGGGGGAGCCGTGGGGGCGGCATGGCATGGCCGGAGGAGCCGGGGCGGGGGCGGCGTGGCCGGAGGAGTGCGGTCGGGGGGCGCAGCATGGCAGCCCGCAGCGCGGCCGGAGGAGCCATGGGGCGGGGGGCGGCACGGCCAGAGGAGCCATCAGGGGGGGCACAGCATGGCCGGAGGAGCCAGCCAAGGTGGGGCAGCGCAGAGCGGCCGGAGGAGGAGCCAAGGGGGGGTGCCTTTTTAATGTTTGCTCCCCCTGCTCTTAGAACCTGGCTACACCACTGGCAGGGGTCTCTTGGTATCAGACAGTTGGTATGGAAATATACTGAGGGTGATCAGAGACTCTATCTGTGTGTGTGTTTCAACATAGAACTTTGAAATATATCAGACGATGGCCAGCTCACCAAGTAAAGAAAATGCAAAACCATGGGATCAGTGAGCTCAGCACAGGCTGACCTGGGTCAAAATGATCCTTTTGAACACCACCACGCTAAGAGGGAGATGTATTATAGAACCTTTTACTGCCTGTGTGGTTCTCTCTCAAGTAAACTGCTGCGCATTGAGCAAATTAAATCCGAATTTTCACTGTAACAATCTGCCTAGCTGTGGGCCATTAAAGATCCATTTCAACAGATTCCACCATGAAAGCCTAGCGCCCTCCCTTCCCCCCCCCGCTAATGTGAATGGAGGTCTGAGCTTCCAGAATGCAGTGTGTCTGCCCGCAAATGACACTGACATGTAAAGTCACTGATGCAATAGCTTTCTAGCAGTTCCTATGAATAATTATCCTGCCACTCAACATTTAGACAATTTTGGCCTGGTGTGATGCTATCAGAGCAGGTGGCAGCTCATGCCAAGGCATAGCTGGCTCATCTGTGTGTTAGTGCTTTCTTAAAATAGATGAAAAGTTTATAAGAAGGTGTTTTATATTTGGACTCTATGAAATGCTTGTGAGTTGCTGCATGCATTAATCTCACATATCTGCATCCCATGTTATAAGGGAATATTTAAGTGTTTGCTATGAAATGAGGAAAAAAACCTGCCAGGAGAGAAGCATTACCAAATGTGAAATACTAGTTTACCACAAGAGGTGTCATCTCCTACCCAACAAAAGAAGGCCTATAGGCACCAGACAAACCATTGTGGAACATCAGTGGACAAAAGACTTTATTGATTGTTCCCCCACACCAATTAAGAGGGAACACGAATGGGGTGAGGGTCTATCAGTTTGAACTCTGGGGGAAGGGAATAAAAATCCCAGACCAGAAGGAACTGTATCATTGTGCTGCTTGGAATTTGGAGAGGGCAATATTTCTAAGCACAAGCAAGAGATCCCCAAGCTGCTTAGCTTAGACCTAAAGGGCATAGAGAGCTTGCACATTTCAGCAGCTTCTACTACTTTTAGAAATGTAAAATTGTAACTCATTCGTATGTGTATGTTTACCTGCTTTAACATTGTAAATAATTCTTTTTTCTTAGTTAATAAATCTTTAGTTGTGTATTATAGGTCTGGCTACAAGAGTTGTCTCTGGTAAGAGAGAGGTACAATTGACCTGGGGTAAGTAACTGGTCTTTTAGGACTGGGAATAACATGAATATTGTGACAGGTTTCAGAGTAGCAGCCGTGTTAGTCTGTATCCGCAAAAAGAACAGGAGTACTTGTGGCACCTTAGAGACTAACAAATTTATTAGAGCATAAGCTTTCGTGGACTACAGCCCACTTCTTCGGATGCATACAGACTGGAATAAATATTGAGGATATATATATATATATATATATACACACACACACATACAGAGAGCATCATAGGACCTAATCACATCAGCCATACCATCAGGGGCTCGTTCACCTGCACATCTACCAATGTGATATATGCCATCATGTGCCAGCAATGCCCCTCTGCCATGTACATTGGCCAAACCGGACAGTCTCTACGCAAAAGAATTAATGGACACAAATCTGACATCAGGAATCATAATACTCAAAAACCAGTGGGAGAACACTTTAACCTGTCTGGTCATTCAATGACAGACCTGCGGGTGGCTATATTACAACAGAAAAACTTCAAAAACAGACTCCAACGAGAGACTGCTGAGCTGGAATTGATATGAAAACTAGACACAATCAACAAAGGATTGAATAAGGACTGGGAATGGCTGAGCCATTACAAACATTGAATCTATCTCCCCTTGTAAGTATTCTCACACTTCTTATCAAACTGTCTGTACTGGGCTACCTTGATTATCACTTCAAAAGTTTTTTTTCTCTTACTTAATTGGTCTCTCAGAATTGGTAAGACAACTCCCACCTGTTTATGCTCTCTGTATGTGTATATATATATATATATATATATATATATATATCTCCTCAATATTTATTCCACTCTGTATGCATCCGAAGAAGTGGGCTGTAGTCCACGAAAGCTTATGCTCTAATAAATTTGTTAGTCTCTAAGGTGCCACAAGTATTCCTGTTCTTTTTATGAATATTGTGGTGAATATTTTGGTGTAAGGGACCACCCATTACAAAGGCAGACTTGCCTGAGTGACAAGGTAGACCAGAGTGCCCTAGGGGACCATCAGACTCCATGTTAAGGCTGTTGTAGTGCCAGAGGAGTTGAAACTTAATACTTTGTTGGTGAAATCTAAGTATCAACCAGTTTGGTGTTTGTGCCCTTGTTTGTAACACTCTGCCCTGAGGTTGGCACCTCTGTGCCGTGAGCCACTCCAGACAGCTTGACACCTGGTTCACTTCTCATTTCCACTTGTATAAATGTGGTGTAACTCAGTAAAAGCCATGGGATTTGCACCAGTGTGAGAAGTGAGTCAGTTCTCCCGTGTCACAGATTGTCATTACATTTTCTTCTGGGCTAAGACAGAAGTGCCTACTGAGGAGATCAGCCATATACATCTGCATTATTGTACGCATACTACTCATTAAAGAAACAGCTTACCTGATGATAGTTCCATGCCTTCCAGTTATCCTGGCTCATCTCCCATGTATTAAAGGTTACATCAATACGTAGCTAACGTTGTCTTGTCACTTTCGGCAATAATTTTATTAATGCTGCCTGGATGTCTTTTCATCTCTGCTGCATATCATTCATGTTGTGGCATGAGAAAATAAGCACTGGAGTTCATTTGTACAAGCCTCTATATACCCTTTTTCACTGCTCCAGGTTGGGCACCTTCATTGATACAGGATGCCCAGTTAGCACTAACTCCATTCAGATTAAGGGCACACTCTTCACTGTGAGAACCCAACTGCTGTGGCTGCATTGTGTTGGCCCAGTGAAATGCACAAACAGCTGTTCATCTGCCAAGGCAAGCATGAGCTCTGACTATTGCAAGGCCTAGAATTTGTGATCTCACAAAGTGATGTGTCTTGGGCTGTAGCAACTCCGAGACATGCTTTTTTTACAGGTCCATGTCACTCATAAACCCGTGTTACTAATGTGGCTCCTGATGACAAGAGAAAACATCATCTTGGTTTGCAGTCATTCTCCTGCTCTTGCTCTAGGTTATCTAGAAATGGTCATTTATTCCAGAAGGTGGCTATATTTGGCCCAGAACAGATGCAATGAAGAATGCACATGGTGTCCAACAAATTGATTAACTGAGCAAGCTAGTTAATAGGATTTATTACAGTCAAAGCAATCCTGGGACTGGTTGGAATGTAGCATGCCATGAAATATCACTTCAAGTACCTGAAATTTACTGCTCCACACCCAGAGGTGGATTAAGATTTTGTGAGGCCCTGGGCCAGAGCAAGTGGGGGACCCTCCCTATCCTTTCCATCTGCAGTCCCCCCTCCCCCCAGCCAGTGCTCCTGCCAGGGAAATGGAGTCGGGGCACGGGGGCTTGCCTTGCTCAACCCACCCAGTGCTCCTGCCGGGTGGGCAAGCAGAGTGGGGCAAGCCCCCATGCCCTGACCCCGCTCTCCAAGAGGAGCACTGGGCAGGCAGAGCAGGTCGGGGCATGGGGCACCCATTTTTCTGGGGTCCCACCCATTGGCTTGGGTCCCTGGGCACAGGCCCCAGTGGCTCGTCCGCCACTGTCTACATCAAAGCTGAGGGACCAGAGCTGAGCAAAATATTTCAGACAAAAAGTCTTTTAGTCAAAAAATCTCTCAAACAAACCACTTTTTCCATAAAATTGTGGACATTTGTTTGCTTTTCACTGAATTTTTTGTTCCAATTTAGCCAAAAAAATTATTAATTTTAAGCATGCACTTTAGTCCATTGTCTTTAATCCTTAAGTGTTTTGCTGAGAGGAGAGTCACATGTCTATGGCAGGAGAGAGAATTTTGGCAGCTGCATTCTAAATGGACAATAGCACTCTGAGCACAATGGATATGTCCAATACATCTCTACCCCGATATAACATGACCCGATATAACACGAATTCGGATATAACGCGGTAAAGCAGTGCTCCGGGGGGGGCGGGGCTGCACACTCCGGCGGATCAAAACAAGTTCAATATAACGCAGTTTCACCTATAACATGGTAAGATATTTTGGCTCCCAAGGACAGTGTTATAACGAGGTAGAGGTGTATTTAGTTTAATTTATCTATTCGCCCTAGGTATTGCCCACCTCTTAAACCTTATATTTAATACTCGTAGTAATTGTTATGAACTCCCTATTTAAGAATGCTTTGTCCAACCTATCAAATAAACTAAAGATAGGTGACAGTGGAGTAACTGACACTTATGTATTGCAGAGAGGCTTATACAGAATTCTCTACTGCACACATTCTAACCAGGACTTCCCCCATTTATTTATTTTTTTAATTATTCACTGTCACATGCCACCTAGTGGCTTGTCAAGAAATTCTATTTCAATAAACGATAGGGTACCAGACCCTTAATTTTCAAAAGGTGGAGACTCAGGTCTTTGTGCAAATCAGTACATAGGTACACAAACAGCTGATTACAGCAGTTCTAACTCACCATTACCCATTTTGCACCCCATAATTGGGAGGGAAATACACAAAATCATGAGTGCGCATTTTAGTTCGTAAGGTGCCACCAGACTCCTTGTTATTTTAGTTCATGAGCCTCCACCTCCTATTTGTCATCATGAGGTCCTTAATTCAAACAGTTACTAAATATTTATTTTGCTTATGGAGGCTGTTAGAGGGCTTATTCCTTCGCCCTCCCACTTCCCTGGTCCTTCTTGCATGAAAAGAGAGCAACAATACCTGAAGTCCGAAGATGCAAACAATTAGATGTTTATTGGGGTGAACTTCCAGCAAGTTTAAATCCAAGTTCCTTTTTCCTTATTTTCGAATCCCAACTTACTTCCTGTTTGCCCCTTATTTATATAATAATACTCTCCGCTATACCTGAACCAATCATTCTACTGAAATTTACCTAACCAATCCTACCATATTGTAACATGATTAGCTAACCAACTATATCCCACCGCCTTAATTAGATTACACCCCGCAAAATTAATTATACAGCAGACAGAAACAATCACAGAACCAGACAGAGACCATGCAAATAAACAATAGCAAAGTGGGAACTAGAATGACAAAACAATACAGAAGTGAGGATTTCACAACTACATCTATAAAGACATAAGGGTTTCCCAACTTTGTCTATTGATAAGTCAGTTCTTACCAAATAGAAAACAATCAAACTAAATTTCCTTTAACATCTTCTAGGCTCTTCCTTTTCAGATTCCCTTATTTCAAAACTGACTGGTTTGAAATGTGTGAGGACGCGACTGTACGCTTTCCGGCTTATGGCTCCTCCCACTGCTTAGCCCAGGGGTAGGCAACCTATGGCCCGCGTGCCGAAGGCGGCACGCGAGCTGATTTTCAGTGGCACTCACACTGCCCAGGTCCTGGCCACCGGTCTGGGGGGGCTCTGCATTTTAATTTAATTTTAAATGAAGCTTCTTAAACATTTTAAAAACCTTATTTACTTTATGTACAACAATAGTTTAGTTCTATATTATCGACTTATAGAAAGAGACCTTCTAAAAACGTTGAAATGTATTCCTGGCACGCAAAACCTTAAATTACAGTGTATAAATGAAGACTCGGCACACCACTTCTGAAAGGTTGCCGACCCCTGGTTAGCCAAAGGCCTTAGCTTAAGAACAGAGCCTCAGACTGTCACAGTGAGAGAAAGCTCTTACACAGGCAGACAGTGATTTTGATTCTTTCTTTCTTTTATACCTCTATACATAGCTAAGTGATAAACATATACCTAAATTCTTAAAGTATAGGCCTCTACAGACAGGCCTGAATATCTATATCCTAACAGAGGCCTTCACCAAAGGGAAGAAGAGTAAGGCAAAGAAGATTTATTCCAGTAGAAGGCCTTACTCAGAGCCTGATTCTGCTACTCTTCCTCTAGTTAATTAGCATTGAGAATACCTGTGCTAATGATTCCTTTGGTTTCAAAGTGCCCTATGGCCAGCCAGAAGAGTAAGGATTCATGAAACATAGTCCTGTTTGAAAGTTGCATAATTCAGCAAGTAAGGGAATGTGGTTCTATTGGGACTAATCACAAAGTACTACTCATGGTGAGTAAAGATGGAAGAATCAGGCCCTGAGACATTGGTAATATTTTCCTTCTTTTCATATGAAATGATTATTCTTTGGTTTCCTTTGCAGCTTACACACCAACTCGGCATCCACTATTTCATTCAGTTCTCAGATTCTTTTGGTTTTCATAAACTTTCCTCTACCTCACCCCCACTGATTTTTAATTATCATTCCATAATAAATTTTAAATAATAGCATCAGGTGACAGGTTTTTAAGTCAAACACTTTCTGCTCTCTTATCACAGATGGGACATAATTGCTGCAGTTAACTGGATTACAATAGCCATTATGTCATCACAGAGACGCTTCCTCTGCTGTGTGTATCAATTATCTCCTTAGTCTGACAAAACTGATTAATAAATTTCCACAGTGGAAAATAAAAGAAAAACAAACCAAACCAAACGATGAATTATCTTTTTTTGGAACTATCACATTATGCTGTTTGAGGTATTCATTTTAAATTCCAATTGTTCCATGTATTTAATAGGAAAATATATTGAGTGAAAGTGGGGTCTCAATGAATGGTATCTGACCACAGTGCATTGTTGACCATGACAATTTTGGGGTCATGAATTGGACGGTACAAAGCCACTGCTGAACTTGAAAATGGTTGAATATCTTTTTCGCCTGCTCTTTGCCTATCTTGTCTATTTACACAGTAAAATCTTTTGGGCAGAGACTGGCTCTGACTCTGTATTTGTACAGTGCACGGCACAACAGGGCCCTGATCTTGGTTGGTCCCTGTGCACCACTGAAATAAACAAAAGAAAACTGAATAGACCTCCCAGTTCTGCTGGGTGTAAATTACTTGATTATCCACATTCTACTAGGAGAACTTATATCTGACATATTATCTTACAGCCTATGATTTGTTACCTTCTCTTTTATTCTGGTTTAAAATGATCTGCATGGGAGCATGGTCCAGTGAATAATGCACTGGAGTGGAAAGTCAAGAAATTTTGATTCTATTCCCAGCTTTGCTGCTGACTTGACATGTGATGTGATGCGCCCGAGGTCACAACTTCATCCTTCTATTTCGGGGTGCTTATTTACCGCGTGAAAGTTGACAACTGTTTCTCACTCATGGACATCTGGATCATCCTGTGCAGTGGGATTCCAGAGCTTATGCCTGGTTTTGGCAGATCCAGCTCCTTGACAGATCCATAGATTTATAGAATTTAAGGCCAGAATTAAATCTAGTTTGGCTTCCTGTATATCACAAGTCACAGAATTTCACCCTGTTACTCTCCACTGAGCCCCTTGTGTTTGACTAAAGCATATCTTCCAGAAGGGCATCCAGTCTTGATTTGAAAAGAAGTCACATGGAGTCACCCCAAAAATAGAGAACCCCTTACTGGTCTAGGTGATCCCCAAAATGTCACACCCAGCAGGAAGGACTGGTTGGTAGAATAAAACACTATCCAATAGTCATCTTCTTCAGAAAGATTTAGTGGAGGGAGGTTAATTATATGTTTTGCATCATCCCTCAATTTCAGTTTCAATCCTTTTTGCTTTGTTTTACTTCTTTTCCTTTTGGGTGTTTTAAATCAATACATTTCTCACCTTTGGCATGAATTTTATAGTGTTTGCCATGGTAATAAGCAGGCCGAGGTCTCTGTATGTCAAACCCCTTTTAACACTGCTTAATGTTGGACAATGACATGTTAACCTCTCTCTCTCTCTCTTGGGGCCCTTTATTTCACCTAAATTAATAGATTAGCGTCAGTCATAACAATCAGCACCACATGGGTTGTTTCTGCTTCTGGGCTTCCATTCAGCCCACAGCCTGCTCTGCAGCTTCTCTGTTGCTTGGGTGGAGGATTCCTCCCCATTTGGCCCTTGGGCTAGCTACTCAGGCTGAGGATTTGCCCCATACCAAACAAAAACAGCCACAACCGAAGTCAGACAGCAGTTATTAAAGCATCCCGTTTGCTGAGGTTTCTTTTCCTCTACTCATTTGCAACACACTTTCTCCACAGATGCTGTATACTGATCCACAGGGAAGCACCGCTCATCGTCCCCATTCCCCCAGTGTTTCATTTATAGATCAGCACAGAATACTGTGATTACTGCAGAGGAGCTCTTAAGTCTCTCTCTCTTGTTCTGAGATAAATGCTTGTGGAGCTGTGTGGTTTGCATCGTTATATGAAAGCACCAAGCAAAATACAAATACCACCATCAAATATAGTGCCATATTAATGTGTTACATGATAGGAACATTCAACAAAAAGTGAAGCTGAAATGTGAAAGACAAACCATAGCAATTTAAAGGAGTCCGGTGGCACTTTAAAGACTACCCGATTTATTTGGGCATAAGCTTTCGTGGGTAAAAAACTCCACTTCTTCAGATGCATGGAGTGAAAGTAACAGATGCAGGCATTGTTATACTGACACATAAAGAGAAGGGAGTTACCTCACAAGTGGGGAACCAGCATTGACAGGGCCAATTCAATCAGGGTGGATGTTCACTCCCAATAATTGATGAGGAGGTTCCCCTATGCTCCCCCTGCCCTCTTCATCACTCTTTACCTTGCATGTCTATGCCCAATAGTCCACATCAGAGCTGTGCAGGATTGGGTCCAAAGCAAGACACAATGGGCCAGATCCTCAATTAGTGTTAATCAGTATAGCATCCCAGAAGTCAATGGAGCACCACTGATTTACACTAGCTGAGAATCTGATCCAATATTTAAAAAAAGAAAAGAAAAAAGAATGATGTACCATGTGGTGCTGCTCGCTGCATCCCCATATGCATTCCTCATGGAAAGTGTAAGCCATTAACTATGGATAATTCAGAGCTCCTCGGGGACATTTGACTAATCCGTTAGTGCACAGAACTGTTGGTTAAAATTCTCCTCTTCAATCTTGACTCCCAGGCTGTGCACACAGGGAGAGAAGAATATTGAGTCAAGGGCCACTGTGGAGATTTGAGACCTAAATTAAGTGATGTGTTGTGTTCCCATTGCTTCACTTGCTTGTACCTTCTCACCTGAATAGCAAACTGGGTTAGATTCCTGAAATGGCTTTCTGAACACACATTGTAGTCTCAGGAGAAGCTTGGGCCTGCTTTGCAAGGGGATAATAGCACTTCCTTACCTCACAGGGGTGTTTAAGTATAAATACATTAAAGATTGTGAGGCAAGTCTGCAAGATAAAGGCTTGTTTTGTCTACACTGTGTATTTGCTCTGGTGCCAGCTGTCAGTATTTCCCCCCACACACACACACACTCTCCAGACGTAGCTGTGCCAACGTAAACTCCAAGTGCAGACAAGGAAAGATGTGATTTGCACTCCTGGGAAAGCTCCACCACTGCTGCACTTGTCTACACTCTGGGTTTGTACCAATATAGTGGTGGCTGCTGCCTTAATCAGGGCAAATCCCCAATGTAGACAAGGCTTAATGAAGTCTAGGGATTGTGTAAGTTACTCACACACTAACTCCTCTCTGAATTTAGCCCCGTCTCATCTTCTCCATCTTATATTGAGCTCTAAACACAATAGTGGTACCTCAATAACACCACAAGATGTTTGGAGAGACAGGAACAACATGCTTGGACAACAGAGCCTGGCATAGCACAGACAGGTGCTGTATATTTTTATCCTCTGTCATAGTGTACACCCACCACAATGGCACCACCTCCTGGCCCACCTGTGCATTAGCTCCTTCCAGGTGCTGCACCTTTGGCAGTCTTGCCAGCCATTTTTCTCTCATCCTGCAGCCCCTGTTGCTCCAGGAGCTGCTATTGCCTCTTTGTGACTCAGCCCTCCAGACTGGTCCCTAAGTGGTTTCCCCTCCAGGGTAGCCTTTCAAAGTCTCTTTCCACCTATACCATCAGGCAACCCTCACCCCTGCTGCCCTGACTCAGGCACTCCTGCAGTGACCTAGGCCATAGGCACCGACTCCATGGGTGCCCTGGGGCTGGAGTACCCACAGGGAAAAATTGGTGGATGCTCTGCACCCACCGGCAGCTGCCCGTCCCCCCTCCCCCGGTCAGCTCACCTCCGCCTCCGCTCCGCCTCCACTTCCTCCCCTGAGCGTGCCGCATGCTTGCTTTTTCCCCCTAGCTCCCAGCACTTGCGCCGTGAAACAGCTGTTTCGCGTGGCTGGGAGGGAGGGGGGAAGAGGGAGAATGCAGCACGCTCGGGGAAGAGGCGGGGCCGGGGCAGGGATTTGAGGCAGGGGTCCAATAGGGGCAGGGAGGGGGCGGAGTTGGGGTCGGGACTTTGGGGAAGGGTTTGGAATGAGGGCGGGGCAGGGAAAGGGTGGAGTCGGGGCAGGGGCGGGGCGTGAGCACCCACCGGTGCCGGGGAAAGTTGGCGTCTATGACCCAGGCAGTCTTCCAGTTCACTGCCCCACCGGTGACATCTCTTCTCCCCACAGCAAGCAGGGAAACCCAGGCCCAGCTTCTACTCTGGGCTCCAACACAGGGGCTCTCACTTCAGCAGCAAAGATCTGCCCTATCCCATACTTTGCTGCTTTCCCCCAGAGCCTTTCCTGCCTTCCTGGATCCCCTCTGGGTTTGCCAACCCAAACTCCCTCCTCTTAAGGAGTAGCTGCAGGCTGCCTGTCTCTGTAGCCTTCAAACACTTCTCCCCAGGGAGGGACCACAACCCCATTCAATGTCTAGCTCCTGGGCTTTATACAAACCACACCTCTTCCTGTCCAGCTGAGCTTCATTTAATCAATCCCTTCGCCCTGGCTCCTCCTCAGGTGCAGCCTGTGTAGTTAATTGGCCCACCTGACCACTTAACCCCTTCAAATCTTGTGGAGGTGTGTACCCCATTGCACCTGACAGCCCTGTCAATGCACCTGAGTATTGCAGCTGTCCTAGTCACAGCCCTGTCCTGAGCAGAGGTAACCCAAACTACACAATGGATTTGTGATGTAGCTGAACTTGTTTCTCTCCTGTCTCTGTGTAATTTCAACATCCCCCTCTCCGAAGGGCAGGGTAGGGTGGAGGCACAGGAGGGAGCACTGTGCATGCTGCTGCTAGAGGGGAGGGCCAGCAGCGGCACAGAATCAAGGAGGACACCTTCTGCAGGGAGACTCCACTGCTGGATCTTGATTTCTCTGTGGACCTGGAGGCTCTGCAGGATTTGAAAGCCACACCCTCCTCCTGGACCCCTCTCCCTGAGGCTGCAGTGCCTCCTCCTTTAGGGGAAGATGCAGCAGCAATCCCCTGGGCTTTGGAAGTTTCCCCCCTCCTGTTGGGTGGAGCTACTTTAGCCCCAAATTGCTAGCTGTTAAAAGAAAATTAAAACAAACAAACAACCCATCAAGCCATTATTTGTTTTATGTAAAAAAAAAAGCAAGGAAGTGGAATTTATTACAATGTGAGATCGGGGTGAAATTTACTGAGAAAGGAGAAAAATCATTAAAACTTTATCAGATCGGATAAGAGGATGCAGGATACACAGAGAAAGGGAATAAAGTTACAAGGCAAACCATCTGAACTGCCGAGATAGGACGTCTCCATCAGAAAATGTAGCAGGGTGATTCAGAGACCCAGTGTAACTGCTGAAATCGACTTTGTAGAGAAGACAAGAAACTCATCATTGCACAGACCTGCAGCAGCTGTAAATGAAAAACTACTCTACAGAGCAGCATTGAAGAAGAGCTCTTGCACATGGTACTGTACAACAATAGCTTTCGCAGCCACTGCTAGTGCCATCAAGCAGCACCGCAACTGTTCTCTTCTAGGGTGAAAAATCAGAGAAAAGCTTCCTTTGCAGATACGCTAGATCTGGAGAATCAGCAGCTTAGCACACACACACAGGGCAGCTCCAGGCACCAGCGCAGCCAGCGCGTGCCTGGGGCGGCAAGTTGCGGGGGGCAGCCTGCCGGTCGCTGTGAGGGCGGCAGGCAGGCGGCTTTTGGTGATGAGCCTGCGGGAGGTCTGCCGGTCCCGCGGCTTTGGCGGCAATTCAGCGGCAGGAATGCCGATAGCAACGCACCACCCAGGCTACCTCCAAAAGGTGTTAGTTGAGAAGGTGATTTGTCAGGATTTGTGCAAAGGCAGTTGTCAAGGCTGATTCCCCACTATGGCACTTCAAGTGCAGACAGTGGGGGTCTGCAAGGATTCAAAAAATTAATACTTGCCACTCCAGGCTTGTATTAAACTCCCAAGGTTACAGCTTTTCTCTGACCTTGGATGGGTAGATGCTGCCACCGCCCAAGTGCAAAAAAACCCCTTTGAACCCAGGAAGGAGCACTTGGGAATTCCTTCCTGTGGGGTACCCTCAAGCTCATTCACACCGTGGGCTTCACACCGGGGAAGAGCTGAGAAAGAAAACAAAGGAAATCAGCTGTTGCCACCAGCTAATGAAACAATATATGCACAAACCTCTTAGGACACAAAAAACCCAATCCTGTTCTTAAAAAAGGTAAATTTTATTAAAAACAAAAAGAAAGAAAATACATCTGGAACTTAGGCTATTGCTAGATTTAAAAAAGCAAATATAATAATTAAGGATCAAGACTGTTTTTCTTGAGGTCCAGCTTAATGGTTACCAGCAAAACAAAAGCATTTGGTGGTTAGCACAGAGGAGTCCACAAGCCTTACAGAAATAAAAGAAATAACCTAATCGTGTCTTTCTAGACATTTCCTACTCTACTTACATATCTGGGGTTTCAAAGTGAGTAGTTCTAGGTATGATCTGATGGTTTTCATACCTGGTTCACAGCTTTTTACAGCATAGCTCCAGCCCTGTCTCTGCTCTATCCCATCTCTCCGGAGAGCAACAACGGACACTAAAAGGGAAAGTTTTCCCCAATTTTATAAGTTCTAGCCCTCCCATTGGCTCTTTTGGGCAGGTGCCCACTCCCTTCCTTTTACCTATGGGATTATTTTTAACCCTTTACAGGAAAAGCAAGTAGAGAACAGCTACTAACAGAGATTTTATACCTAACTGGCTGGCTGGATGTCCATAAAAGGGAGCTTACATCCCCCCCCCCCCCGCTTCATTTATCACACCAGTAACTTTAGATAATTAAAGGACAGTAGAGAAGGTGGACTTGTAGGTTTTAGATGATCATGAAAGATCCTTAAGATAATGCTTGAGGAATTACAGATCTATGCCATGCAAAGGGAACTCTTGTCATGGGTTAGGACAAGGATCGCACCGCTTCCCGCAGCCCCCATTGGCCTGGAGCGGTGAACCCCAACCAGTTGGAGCCGCGATTGGCCGAACCTGCGGACGCGTGCCAAACGTTGCCAATCCCTGGGTTAGGATTAACCTAATACTAGATGTACCAACAGCAGAGGCAAGGATATTGCAGAATTAGAGGGTGTTCAGAGAAGGGAGATGAGCATGGAAAAACTCTCCTATAAAGACAGATTGAAAAGGCTAATTATTTAGTTTAGAAAGATGATGTTCCAAAGGAGACTAGACCTGGGGGAATAACTGATTTTTCAATTTACTGGCTAGTTCAGGAAAAAAAAAATCTGTTTGGGATAACCAAACATGAAAATTCATAAAATAAAATAAAAAAATCCACAAATTGTAAAAGTTGACAAAAATTTCATTTGGGTCAGCAGAATGTGGGCCTCCCAATGAATGCCCTAGTCACTGGGCTATACAATCATATCAGTTTGTGCTGGAATAATGACCATTTAAGCATTTCCGACAAAATGGAACAGATTCAACAGAGGCACATGCACACACACGACTCCTGTAATCCACTGGACATCCAGTAGAATGGGAAATTTGAACCTGGGTCTCTTACATCCCTGTTAAGGGTTCTAATTACTGGGGTTTGGGGGCTTGGGCTCCTGCATAGTTTCTTGTGAGAAAGGACTGCCCTGGCTTAGGCACTCTAGGAGCAGGGTGGATAAAAATTGATAATTGTAGAAGGTTCGGGCCCGGGCCTCAACCCTCCCGGGCAGGAGGGGAGCCACACTGAGTCACTACCGGTGGGACAGCGATGCAGTTCGCTGGGTCCGGGCTCAGGTCCTTTGGCACAGGAGACCTTTTGTTCCGGGGCTGAGCAACAGTACAACAGTTAGTTCAGGGCTCAGGCCCTTTGGTGCAGGGGCTGAGCAACCATACAGGGGTCATGCTAGGCCCAAGGCCCTATACCTGAGCGTTGGGTGAGGGGGAAGCCTGCCACCCATCAGCGGGGTTGCAGGGGGGGAACGCAGGCCCACCCACTTCACTGAGTCCCAGCCCGGGGCCCTAGCAGTGGCTGCTGACCGAAACACAGACATCGGCTCGTATGTGTCTGCAGCCTGACCGGAGTCGGCTACTCCAGGGCTACTTCCAGGTTCCCCCTCAGGGCCTACCTCATCCATGGCACCGGACCCAGTCCAGTCCATCAGCATGGGTTCCTCCCGGCCGCGGCTTGGTGGCAGGTCCGGCAGCTCCTCAGGGGTTGGTGTGGGGGAGTTCCAACGGCTCCTCCCAATGACAGGAGCGGACGGGCTCCAGTGGTTCCTCCTCATAGTGGGCTCGGGGCAGCTCCGGCCAGTTAGGGCCACGGCCTTGGCAGGCTCCCGGCCGCAAGCTCCCAGCCGCATGTCTGCTCCCTGCGGTGGTTGGGGCCTCACTGAGCTCTGGCAGCCGGCTTTTATACTTCCTGTCCCGACCCTTGACTTCCGGGAGGCGGGAACAGGTGTCAGTGGCTCCGCCCACTTGGGTGTCTGTAAGGGCACTCCCTCTGCTGGGCAGGAGGGGAGCCACACCGAGTCACTACAATAATAAAAATGGAATTTTTAAATGTACATTAGATTTTTTTGGTTTTGTCATTTAAATTATGTTTTTCTTTTAAAAAATAAACCTATTTAAAATGAAATCTGAATTTAATACAATATATGTGAAGGCCTAAATTTATTATAATCTCTTAAAATAAAACATTCTGAATCCATGAGCTGCTCCCATAAACTTGAAGTTAAAGGCTGATTTTCTATATAGAAACAGAATCGGGGGGAAACATTTATCTTTCGTGGTCAGGGTTTATAAATATGGCACAATAGATTATGTACCATATTAATGGCATGTTTTGGTTAATAAAAATAAATTGTATATGCTGTTTTGTGTGTTAATTAAATTCCAATTACCATCCTAATGCAGCTTCAGGCAAATCACAAGCAAAAATTAATTAGCTAGTAAATAAGCAATATATTAGTCACCATTTTCTAACATACTAAAAATGAAAAATTAATAAGAATCTGAAAATAATAAGCTATGTAACTGCTTTGATTAAATGTACATAGTTATAGTGTACCCTCCTAGGTAGCAAAAAAAGATAAACCAGATCTACTGTAAACAGTCTCTTTAGTTGTAAATCAACAGTTTAATGGTTATATTAAACAATGAGAATGCATCTTTCTTTAGAAAACAACTGAAGTACAAATGGGAAAGTTGGTTAAAATTGATGATTTAAATAGAGGCTTTCCACTTGGTGATTTAAATCACTCATTTAAATTGCCTTGTCTGACAGACCCAAACCAGTGGGGTACAGGAGTCTGGTCCTATTGGGATCCAGGATGTGGGCGGGCCCACTGCTAAAGGATCCCCCCCAGCCTAAGGGGGGGTCCACAGGCCTTGGAGACCAAAAAATTACGGGGGACAACTAATAAAAGAACAGGAGTGAGGTCAAAGGGTCAAAAGAAGGGAACCAGACGGGGACACCGAGCAGAGAACCCCGGACAGCGCCCACTGCTCCTCGAAGGAGTCAAGGGAGCCAGTGGACGCCGCCCAGAGGAACTCTGGACGGATACGTAAACGAACGGAGGACCGGAAATAGGCCCCACAGTCACAGGAGACTCCATCGGCCAACCTCCTCACTCTGGTTTTATAGATGGCCAGTTTTGCTAGGCCCAGGAGGAGGCTGACCAGGAGGTCCCGTGACTTTGTGGGGCAACGGATAGGGAGTGCATAAATAAAAAGGTGAGGGGAAAAGTGCAACCAAAATCTTAATAAAATATCCTTGAGGAGCCGGAATAGGGGCTGCAGCCTGGCGCACTCCAGGTAAACATGCGCCAGGGTTTCTCTCACGCCGCAGAAGGGGCAGGTGTCTGGGATAGGGGTAAACTGCGCCAAGTACACGCCCGTGCTCATGGCTCCGAGAAGGAGCCGCCAATTTATGTCCCCGGTGGGCTTTGGGATCAGAGTAGAATAGAGGCTGGCCCACCGGGGCTCCTCACCCTCCAGAGGTGGCAGGAGGTCCCGCCACTTCGCATCGGGGCGGGACGCGAGGGTGAGGACATGAAGAACATGAAGCACGAGCGTGTATAGATGTTTCCTTGGCGCAGTCTGGAACAGAACCGCCTGCAGATCGTGCAGCTAGCTCATGGTGAAGGGACGGGGGGGACCAATTGGGTCCACGGGGCAGGGGCCCGATGAAAAGGTCTGGAGGGCTCAGAGTGGAGGGTGGGCGGGGCATGCCCTCTTGCAGGACCCGGTCGAGATAGTCCCGAGCAGCGGGCGGCAAAGCGGCCCTCACCTGAAGCACGCACTGGGGAGTACAAGGTCTGGGGAGCCCCATTCGCTGAGCGAGCGTCAGGGGATCCAGCCAGTCTCCCCGGTCGTAGTCCAGGAGGTCTCCGACTTTGGTGACTTCTGCCAGGACCAACCTCTGGCGCACCATGGGGGACTCCGCCACCTGCACACGGAGCTGAGGGTTGTGTAGCAGGGGCTCCGCGAGGAGATCTGCCCACACGGTGGCCGCCACGGACCTGGTCACTGAGAACAGTTTCTAAGTCCGGAGGAGGTCCTGGTAGAAGACCAGCAGCCTGGAGAGGTCTCGCGGAAGACCTCTCGGATGGAGACAAAAGAGCTGCCGGTCATATCGGAGCCCTCGGAAGCGGCGCAGGAAGGTGTGCGCCAATACGCTCCACGCTGGACTACCTGCACCATAAAGGAGCCTCTGCAGGGACTGGAGGCGGAAGACATGGACCTGAGCGTGCAAACACTTCAGGCCCTGCCCTCCCTCCTCCAGGGGTAGATGAAGAACCCCCGCAGAGACCCAGTGCAGTCCTGGCCAAAAGAACTCCAGAATCGACGTCTGGAGGTTGGCCAGGAAACCCGGGGCCGGGACCAGGGTGTTGAGCCGGTACCAGAGCATGGACAGGACCAGTTGATTGAGTACCAGTGCTCTCCCTCAAAGGGAGAGACACCGGAGCAGTCCTGTCCATTTCTGGAGCCGCTCTGACACCCTGCCCTCTAAACCTAGCCAGTTCTCCGGCAGAGACGGATGCATGGCAGAAAGGTAAACGCCAAGATAGAGCAGCGGACCCATGCTCCACTGGATGGCCTGAAGCACGGGTGGGAGGGAGCTCGTCTGCCACCTGTCCCCTACCACCAGGCCAGAGCTCTTGACCCAGTTGACCCGGGTGGAGGAGGCTGCTGAATAGATGGTCTGGCAAGCTTCCACCCGCACCAAGTCGCCCGGCTCCTGGACCACGAGGAGCACGTCGTCGGCATACGCTGACAGGACCAGCCACAGCTCTGGCTCCTGCAGCACCAACCCCATCAACCTCCTACGGAGGAGACAGAGGAAGGGCTCGATCGCCAGAGCATACAGCTGGCCCGAGAGGGGGCACCCTTGACGTACTCCTCACCCGCAGCTGAGCCTGACCAAACACTCTGCAGAGGCATACAGCACCTGGAGAAAACCCACAAACTGGGGCCCAAAGCCAAACGCTCGCAGCGTACCCAGGAGATACCCGTGGTCCACCCTGTCGAACGCCTTCTCCTGATCCAGGGACAGGAGGGCGAACGACAGACCATCCCTACACCCGAGTTCCAAGAGGTCCCGGACCAGATACAAGTTGTCGAAGATGGTGCGGCCCGGGACGGTGTAGGTCTGGTCTGGGTGGATCACGTCCGCCAGCATGGACCCTAGCCACAGCGAGATGGCCTTGCTATGACTTTATAGTCCGTGCTGAGGAGTGAGATGGGACGCCAATTCCGTAAATCACGGAGGTCCCCCTTCTTCGGCAATAAGGCGAGCACAGCTCGCCTGCACGAAAGAGGAAGGACCCCGCCCTGCAAGGACTCGGCCCAGACGGTGACAAGGTCCGGGCCGAGGACGTCCCAAAACACGTGGTATAACTCCACGGTCAGCCCATCCATGCCTGGAGATTTATTGGTGAGCATGCGGCGAAGGGCTTCCAAGAACTCGGCCAGAGTGAGAGGCAGCTCCAGCCGGTCTCGGTCGCCCGCGCTGACCATCGGGAGTTCATCCCAGAGCATTCTGCAAGCATTAGGATCGGTCAGATCCAGGGAGAAAAGGTGTGCGTAGAAGGCCTTGGCCCTCCCGCACATCTCCACCGGATCCGTGAGGGGAGTACCGTCCACTGCTACAAGGCAGGTGACGTGCTTCTTGGCCCCCCTCTTTTTCTCCAGGGCGTAGAAGAAGCGGGAGCCGCGATCCATCTCCCGAAGGAGGCGGATGCGGGATCGAACAAAGGCACCTCGGGCCCGATGGTCCTCGAGGGTCCGGAGCTCCTCCCACTTCTCCTGGCATGCTTCGCAGAGGGATGGATCACTGGGGCTGGCGGCCAGACGCCTCTCCAGCTCTAAGACCTCCCGTTCCAACTGCCCTATCACCGTATCTCTCCTGCCGTGACTACACCCGGGGTGCCAGCCGACGAAGAGCCGGGCGCGCACCTTCCCCAGGTCCCACCACCGCCGCGCCGAGGGAAAGGCACTCCGCTGCCCTCGCCAGGCCAGCCAGAACTCCCAGAAGGACGCCACGAAGCCCACATCCTCCAACAAGCTATTATTAAAGTGCCAATAGGCCGGCCCTGGCCTCTCTGCACAGAGAGAGGCTGTCACGATGGCTAAATGATGATCTGAAAAAGGGGCCGGCTGGATGCTGGAGGAGTGGGCCCGTGAAAGATGGAAGTGTGACAAATAGATGCGGTCCAACCGGGAGTGGCGCGACCAATGGACCTCCACCCGGACAAAAGTGAACGTCGAAACGTCATCCGGGTGGTGGTCGCGCCAGACGTCCACCAGGGAGTGATGTTTGACGATCTCCCGGAGGATGTCCGTGGCGGCCGGGTGCTGCTCGGTCCCCGAGCGGTCCCGTTCCTCGAGGGTGGCGTTAAAGTCCCCGCCCAGGACCAGGCACTTGCGAGGATCCAAGGTGCCGAGGAAGGCAGACGCCTGCTGATAAAAACGCAACCTCTCCGGGCCCGATGTCAGGGCATAAACGTTGACGAGATTGACCACATGCCCCTCCATACGGACCCGGAGGTGCAGCAGGCGGCCCGGCACAACCTCAGCGACCCCCAGCACCTCGGGCCGTAGGTCGGGGGAGAACAGGGTCGCCACTCCAGCCGTACAAACTGTGAGGTGGCTAAAGTAGACCCTGTCCCCCAACTCCAGCCACCAACTAGCTTCAGCGGCCGGATCCGTATGGGTCTCCTGCAGGAAAATCACAGAGTACCCCCCCTCCCGAAGGAAGGAGAGCACACTGGCTCCTGCGGAGACCCATCCTACAGCCCCGGGTGTTCAATGTTGCGAAGATGATCGGTGCCATGAGGAGGGCTTGGGGGGATCCTCACCGGCAGAGACGCCCACGGCCTCCGTTGGGCTGCGCAACAATCCGTGACCTACCCTGTAGGCAATTAAGGAGTCACGGAAGAGGCGGACCCGTTGGTAGGCCGCGGCGGCCTGCCTCCCAGTCCTCTTACCCTCCCCCACGAGGGCCCTTGCGGCCCGGAGGATCTGATGGAAATCCCCCCATCGCTGGAGTGCAAGCTGTACTTTGTTGCGGGAGCCACAGACGTCCTCAAGGAACTCCCATAGCTCCTCTCTTAGCGTATGGGGGGGTGGGGTTACTGATCTATGGCTATCCCCCAGCGGGGCCCCTGTCACAGCCCCGTGGCCCACCGAGACGGGCAAGCAGGGGGCAGACCCTCGACATGGCGTCCGATGGGTGGCGCCACGTGGCCCGCCTCAGACCCTGGCTCAATGGGGGGCGGTGGAGGGAAAATAGCAGCCCCTGGTGGGTCGGGACAGGGAAAAACAAAGGCCGCTCCTTGGGGGTCATCCTCTGGGATATGGAAGGAGACAGCCCCAGGGGTGGCAATAGTATCACAGGAAGTGGTGGGGATAGAGACGGGGTCGGTGTCAGGGGTAGGGTCGGAGTCAGGAATAGGGACAGGGGAAGGGGCAATAGTGGGATCAGGGGCCCCAGCAGTTAGGCCACTGGGTGGGGGGTGTGGCACCCCGCAAATCCCTGAGCCCATTTGCGGGGAGGGAGGTGGGCCCTCTGCGATGCCGGGCTCGTGCTCCAAGGCAGATGGTAAGGCCACGGCATCCGTAGGTGGAGAATCAACGATGGGGCCCCCACCCGGGAAGGAGGTCGGCTGCTCCTCAGCCACAAGGGAATCCCCTGGTGACTCGGGTCCCGGTTGCATGGCACTGGCCGTCGCCTCAAGAGGCTCGGCGGCCACTAGCGGGGTGCCATCTGTGGCCGGGTTGGTGGAAGAGTCCAGGGGCTCCTCGGAGGTGGGAGCGGAAGCAGTGGGTAAGGGGACGGAACATGGGGAAAGGGGGGCCGAGGCGAGGTCGCTCAGATCGAGGCCCACTGGCAGAGGGTTGTCCTCCCCCTGGGTAACCGGGGTCAGACCCAGGGCCTCGATCTCCTCATAAATGGAAGGGAGATCACCTTCCACCACCCCAGGGCTCTCCCCGCCTGCACCCGAAGCGACGCTCGCCTTGGTGTTTGCAGGGGCTTCAGATTGTAAGGGAGCGAGAAGGGCTCCATCAGGGGCTTCCATAGGAAGGGACTCTGGAGGAGGGGCAGTGCTATCCTCCGATGCTGCCACATCTTCCCCAGCCGGCAATGGTGGACAAAACCCACCCGGGGGCAAAGCGGAAGGCTCAGCATCGGTTCCCCCCTTCCTGGTCTTCCGGGGGGTTACCGCATCAGATGGAAGTAGCAGAGCTCGAGCCTTCCGCTTGCCCCGCTTCCCCTGTACTAAGGACCAGCCCTCCATGGCCTCATCCAGGGGCTGGCTAACAGGAGTCAGGTCAGGGAGTGTCAAAGTTAGACTCAGGACTCATAGTTTGTCAGACCACTCTGTTTTATTAGCACAGCGCTCTGCTAATACATTCAAATAATGCGAGCCCCCATGCAAGATTCAAACAGTCTTATTTATACAGATAAAAGGGTGCGAACTAAACAAAGGGACAGAGAGAGCAAAATTGTAAAATTTGCATAGGGCACAATATGCATATCCTGCTTTCTTATTAACTCTTATCGATCTAAGGCTAATGCTTCACCAATTGCCCTTAAATGGGGCAATTCATTAAGCAGTTAATGTCTGCCTTCCTGCCCCCTGGCTTGCAGCATTTCTCATTTCTATTTAAAGGTACATACAGCATTCTTTAATTCATTCTATTTCTTTAATATAATTCATTTCACTTTCACAGGAGCAAGAGCGAAGGCTTAGGGACTCGGGGAGGCAATGGTGGGGTAGCATGTAGGAGGGAGGATTCTCCCTGGGGCATGTCCTCTTCTATGCCCGGCGATATCCCTACCTCACCCTCCTCCACAGGCCCCGCCAGATCGCAGGTGGCAGAGGCGGGGCCCTCCCGCTCGTCTAGGCGCACTGGGGGAAGATACCCCTTGGGCCCGAGGGGAGCGTTGGTGGGCCGGAAAGGAGGAGGGGTGGCTTCGGGTGCCAGGCAGCTAGGGGCGCCGGCTATGATGGGGCTGGTGCCCTGCCGGGGCTCGGGGGTCCCGGATGTCTCTCCGTGCCGGGCCAAGGGGCAGTCCCTCCGGACGTGTCCCATCGCCCGGCAGAGGTAGCACCGGGCCTCCCCCATTGAATAATGCACCCAGTAGCGGGCCCCCTGGTAGGGGACCAAGATGGACCCCTCGAGTGCCTCACCGTCATGTGCCGCCGGCGGCAGTTGTAACTGTACCTGCCGGCGGAACGAGAGGACGTGATGGAGGGCGGGGTCTTTTCAGCCCAATGGGAGAGGGCTGACCACAGAGATCGGCCTCCCCAGGGTAGAGAGGGCGGGTAACAGGGCGGCATTTGGAAGGAAGGGAGGGACAGAAGTCAGGACCAGTTGGGCGCCCAGGTCTTCTAGCGGCTCCAGGGGGACGTACACGCCCCGCACCGCCAGGCCCTTCTCCACTGCCTCCTGGGTGGCAGCCTCCGATGCTAGGAAGAAGACGACCTTTCCGTACATCTTGGAGGCCGCCACAATGGCCGTGGGCCCAACCACCCTCGCCAACACCCGCACGTAGGTCTCCACATGGGGCGAGGCGGGTACCAGGAGGCAATGGACGCCGTGCTTCCTGGTTAAGGTGGGGAAGGGGCCCCGGCCACTATAGATGGTAGCAGAGGTGGTGGATGGGGGAGATGACATAGCGGCAGGCGGGGGGGCTGCCGCCACCTGGGCGTATGCCCTAGGAGCTGGGGGTGGGACACCCACAGAGCTGGTGGAGGGAACAGCAGGGAGAGACACCGCGGCCGGTTGCGGGGCCGCGGCAGTGGGGGCACCTCCTGCCATGGAGGGCCTGGCTTTTTTAGCGGGGCCTTTACCTTCTTTGTGCCCTGGCCCTTCCTGCCGGCTGGGGGGACTCCACCAGAGTCAGAGGGGGCGAGGGACATGGCAGCAGCGGAGGTCACCTCGTTACCCGCCACTGCTGGTGCTCCAGTAGGGGTGGTAGCAGGTGACTCGGCAGCGGCGGTTCAGGTAGAGGCTAGGGGGGACGATGGTGGGGCGGGTGGAGGAGGGGCAGCAGGGTCTGCCCAAGGGGTCCCACTCACCTCGTCCCCTGCCATAATGAGGATGGGGGGAGAACAAGCACCGGAGGGGGGGTAGGGAAGGGGGAAGCAGGTCGACCACTCCTCCCCGCTAGGCTGCAGGCAGGGGAGGAGGGCGCCAAAAAAGGAGGTGGGTTGGATGGGGGTGCTATTAAGGGCTAGGGGTCAGTCACCAACTCGGTTTCCGGCTCCTCTAGTTGCACCAAGGAAGGGGGGATATAACAGCAGTGGGGGGTGCTGAGTGAGAACCAGTGAGACAGGTTCAAACTAAAACGGGGCGGGGCACAATGGAAAGAATTGTATATCTTGTACCAGATTTTCATAATGGAATTAAAATAAAAGCAAAGTTAAAATTGCCAAAGGATGCTTTTAAGAAAAGATGCTGGTCCCTGAGATCTCCCTGACACAGTTGAGGAAGGTGGGAAGTTGGTCCCTGGTATCAAAACCTGGTCCCAGGTTGAGAAACACTGAACTAGATAATAAGGGACAAAATAAGTCAGGAATGCAGAGATGAGGTAAAGAGATATTTGAACCATGGACAGCGTATAGACCGCACATGCTGCACAGGGATTGATTCATGAAAAGTAACCAAGGTAATCCAAAAATGTGTGATGCCATCTATAGTAAATGCAATGAGATGTGTAATGTATCTAAAGGCAGAGGGTTTCTGTGTAATTTTGGAACTGTGATGTACCCTGCATTCACTTCCCCCTCCCCACACGTTTGAGTCTGATCAATTTAGGCCTTGGCTACACTCGCAGTTTCACAGCACTGCCGCGAGTGTAGTCGCGCCACCAGCGCTGCGAGAGCTCTCTCGCAGCGCTACAAGTACTCCACCTCTCCGAGTTGAATAGCTTGCAGCGCTGCAAGAGAGCGTGCAGCGCTGCAGGCACTGATTACACTGGTGCTTTACAGCGCTGCACTCGCTACGCTCAGGGAGGGGGTGTTTTTTCACACCCCTGAGCGCAGCAAGTGCAGCACTGTGAATTGCCAGTGTAGCCAAGGCCTAAGTGTAACACTGCTGTATGCCAGATACATGAGTGACAAAGCCTGGAGTTGAACTGAGTTCTTGGGAAGCTGAGTGGGAAAAGGTCTTGGAGGGAATCCCAACAGCACTTAGGTGATGGAGCAAGCAGCAAAATTGGAAGGTTCTAGGTGTCTTCCCTCAGGTCTTTTGAACAACCAAGGTAGGTAGGATCAAGACACATTTTGTTAAAGTTTTAGGAAACTATGTATGTGAAGAAATGTAGCAGTTTCATTTGGCAATTTTTGTTGCCATGGAGACAGATGTATCCTTCATGGACAGTCTGGTGTGGTGTCCTGGCAATTCTTCAGTGGGCGATGCTCAGGTTGCTTAGGAGACAATATGCGCAAACACAGGCTGTCAGCCAATTTGTTACCCTGGAAACTCTGGGACTCATTGCCTAGTGAGCCATCATCACCCTCTAAAGTGGATCCTAGACAGTTTCTATGGAGACAGATGAACTTCATGCCCCAATATGGTTTACACACCAGTGCTAAATGTCAACTTTTTAAAAAAAATGTTCCTGTGTAAACTTTTCTAACTTAACACTACAATAATTGTACCACACTGATCTTTTACAGGAAAAGCCTGGCTAAACGAAATTAGGTTTTATAACTGTAGACAGTTCCAAGATGTCTTCAAAATAACATCTGTTTAGGACTGCCCTCCATTTAAGGATGATGCAAAATATCAACCACAACAAAAAAATTGCTACGGATGTTTGCTGTCATGGTTACAAGGTAAGCTGTACCTTTGATCTCACACTGGTTTCTCTGGAGTGCACTCCCTCATATTAGGCCTCTCTGCCTATTCCTGTCCTGGGGTAGAATCCCATGATTTTCCTATTCACACACCAGGTCCCTCAGCAACAGCACCCATGTTTACCAACTGGGTTTGGCACCTGCAAGAGATGTCCCTTCAGGCATTGTGATCAGTAGGTAAATGCAGTGACTGAGAACAGTTTCTTCAAAATATATGATTTATCCATAGGAACAGAGTAATCAGAGAAAAGCATTAAAACAACACAGGAGCCCCCTCCCCCCCCCCCCCCCCCACACATACCTTATTTTAACTAAAGTTTAGTGTTTCTATCAAAGCTTAACCAGATCCAACTTATCCTAGGTATGTCCTCTTCTGAGGACTAGGCTTTCATCTGCTTCCCTGCAGATACTGCCCCTCTCTCGCTGTGTGTACTTGCAGGGACCCCTTTGTAAGTCCCTCTCCTGAACGCAGTCAAACTGGTTTATGCACCCTACTGGGGGCGGGGAGAAGAGGGTTTGGGGATAGGCTTCAAAGCAGTAACGTCTCTGAATTGTCTAAGTACCAGTGACTGAGGCTAGGTCTACACTACCCGCCTGAATCGGCAGGTAGAAATCGATCTCTCGGGGATCGAATTATCGCGTCTCGTCGGGACGCGACAATCGATCCCCGAATCGCCGCTCTTACTCCACCAGTGGAGGTGGGAGTAAGCACCATCGATGGGGAGCCGCGGGGGTCGATTTTGCTGCCGTCCTCACAGCGGGGTAAATCGGCTCCGATACATTGAATTCAGCTATACTATTCGCGTAGCTGAATTTGCGTATCTTAAATCGACCCCCGCCCCCCCTGTAATGAAGACCTGCCCTGAGTTATCTAAAGCCATTGCCTGGTTCCTCCAGATGTGCAAGGAGCTCCAACAGGAGTCAACTCTTTATAACCATGTAGCATACATCATAAATACAATCAAATAAATAGGGGTGCACTGTCACAGGGCTGGTACACCCCATCACCCTTTGAGTAGCTGGAGGGGCAGTACAGCCCAATGGCTGAACTTGAGTGACCGCCTTTAGCCTCAGGGCAGTGTTGTCTAATGGTCAGGGTCAAATAGGTGGTCCTCCTATACAGGGCTGCATGGCCTAATTGCCAGAATCAATATGGCTGCCCTCCTAATCAGGGCTGTGTAGCCTAATGGCCAGAGTGGGTGGTGGCTGGGATAGGAGGACCCGGGTCTTCCCTTCTCCACCAAGTCCCAACCCAGGGCCCTGATAGCAGCAAATGGATTCACCACTAGCTCAGCAGAGATCTGCCTGTTTCACAACCGAATCAATGTCTAGTTCCCCTGGGTTACTGCCTACCCTGCTTTCCTGCAATGCTGTCCACAGGTCTCCCAGGCATCTGGGGTCATCAGCTTGTGAAAGTCCCAGCTACTCCGTCCCCTCTCGGGCTTCCACAGGCAGCTGGATATCCACCCAGGTCTCACGTGCTTGGCCTCTGCGATCTGGGGCTCTCACAACTCCTGAGAGGGAGCTTGCAATGTGTGTCCTCTCTCTTTGGGGGTCAGCCCCAACTAAGCTGGGCTGCTCCCTTTTTATACTGAGGCTCCAGCTGGAGTATAGCCAGCAGTGGTGAGCACAGTATGGGGTTAACCCCTTCTTGCCCAGTGTGGGGCTGGTACACCCCATCACATGCACAGAGTATTGAGACACAAGACACAGAAGGTAATTGTTCCACTTTACTTGATACTGATGAGATCTCAGTCGGAGTACTATGTCCAGTTCTGGGTGCCACACTCTAAGAAAGATGTGAACAAACTGGATAGGAACCAAAGGACAGCAACAAAAAATGAGTAAAAGTTAAAAAAATTGGCATGTTCAGTCTTGAGAAAAGAAGACTGAGGGGGGAGCTGATGTCTCTCTTCAAATATGTTACGGGCTCTTACAAAGAAGATAGCAATCAATTTTTTTCCATGTCCACTGAAGGTATGACATGAACTAATGGACTTAATCTGCAGCAAGTGAGATTTAGTTTAGATATTAGGAAAAGCTTTCTAACTCTAAGGATAGTTAAGTAGTGGAAAAGGTTACCAAGAGAGGTTGTGGAATCCCCATAACTGGAAGCTTTTTAAAAACAGATTAGAATGATATGAGTATAATAAATACATTACAAGAAAGGAGCAACAAATTAAAATTGTCAGGCTAGCATCCAAACGTTGGATTTATTTTTATAGGTATTTTTTTATGGCACTCAATCTAGTGTACCTCAGAAACATTAATGAGCTCATTCTCACAGTACCTATGACACAGGGAAGTATCATTAGAGAGATTAATTAATTTGCCCAAGGCCACACAAAGTCTGTGACAAAGCTGGGAAATGAATCTAGAGCTCCCGAGTCTGTCTATAAGCCACCAGCCTTAATATTTGAAAACCTTTTCTTGTGAACCTCAGATTCTGAGCAGGATTTCTATTTCTATTGCTAACTATGATTGCTGTGTATATGAAACACATTGGATGGATTCCAAACTACAGCTGCCATCTTTCTTTACAACATTCTGCTGTGTGACCTGTTTTATTTATTTTATCAATAACAACATCTCCTTCAACAACCTCCTCACCCCAAAAAAGGAAATGTATAAAACATATGGATCTTAATGGTTTCCATCTTCTCTCCACCCTCCTTAGCTGCCTGGGACAATTCAAAATAAAAGAAGACTTGCAATGGAAACAAAATAAGCTTGTCTGCCCAAATGAATCCAGAGGCTACAATGGTAGGATAAAATATCGATCTAAGGACTCTATTTGAGCTCACTTACTTAAGGGTAAATCAGGGGTGGCCCATGAAAGTTAATGGAATTACACTAGTGTAAAATTGGTTTAAGTGTAATCAGAATGTGGACCTAAATCCCTTGCAGGTTTCTTAGTAAACAGCACAGTCTGTGAGGCTCTGAGCTTAAGGATACCAGTGATATATCAAAGTACAGAGAAATGTAAGTCTAGTAGTTCATAAGCCTTCAAGCATTTTCTTCTTTTAAAATCCTGTTGGTTTCTAGCAACATGGAACTAGTATTAATTTCTGTCCCTCCTCCCTGATCAGTAGGGAGCACATTGTTAAGAACATTATAGCAGCATTTTCTAATGCTACTATGTTAAAGATTTTTTTATATCTTCTTTTGTGAACGTATACTGTGGTTTGAGTGCTTTTCTTCATAATTTTAAGAAAAAACAGCCAATTCATCTGCTTTTTGAAGCTGTATTTTTCATGACTATTTACTCCCTTAATAATTTCAACACAATATTAAATTTCTTTAGACACATTGGCATCAAAGCAACAATCAGTGGAAGAAGTTTGGAAATGCCCTTAGGAATTACTGCTGAAATTCTCTGGCCTGTATTATGTAGGAAGTCAGACCAGATGATCATAGCAGTTCCCTTTAGCTAGAGCTGGTGAGATTATTTCCCCCCCCCCGCCCCCAACAGAGAAAATTCTGATAACCTAATCATTATTATTTTCATTCAAATTTTCAATGGAATATGTTGCCTTTTCAACAAAAAACAAAACTAGAAAAACTGTTTTTGTTTTCTTTAGGTTTCATTAGAAAAAATTAGTTTTTTGATGAAAAACTGAATATTTTTGTAAAATATTTCATATAATCAAAAACCAAATTTTCTGTGTGTGGTGCGTGGTTTTTTTTTTTTTTTTTTTTTAAATGGGAAATTTTTGACCAGCCCTATTTCTAGCCTTAAATCTGTGTCTTCATCTGATCATTGGTTAGGTCATAATCAATCTGAATTATTTTCCACAGCAATTTTCCACTGGAATAATTTTCTGACAGAAAATGCAGTTTCCATAAAATTAAAATTTTCCACAGGAAATTTTTATTGTAGCCAAAGGTTTTCAATTTTATCTGATTGAAAATCAAAACAAAATATGCCATTTTGGGTGGGTTTGTTCCAAAAGAGAATATTTCCTTTTGTTGAACTGACCCGTAACATTTCTTTGAGCCTGTTCAATATTAAACTTAATTTCCCTATTGTGGTGCATTTCCTCATGAGTTATACTTCATGCCACCATTTTCTCCTGTGGCCTGGGCTCCCTGGGGTATTACATTTCCCATGATGCAACATGGACTCCCCCTCACCAAGCTGCTCGGTGAATCATGACCGTGGCCGTCAGTGCATCATGGGAAATGTAGTCTGGGCAGGGAGCCTGGTTAGAGGGAAGAATGTGGAGGGAGGGAGGCGGCAGGGAAGGGGGAATCAAGTTTCCAAACTGCAAATCCCAGGAGGCAGTGTGCCATAATAGGGTAATATAGTTTAATGTCAAACTGAATTGAAACAAAGGCTTTCAAGTGAATTCAACAATGCAAAACCAAATGTTTCTATTTTAGGAATGTCAGAATGTTTCAGTTTAATCAAAAATGTCCAAACACCACATTCTGACACTTCTGAATTGATATTTTAAAAAACTATCTTCAAAATACTAATATTCTGATTTGGAATGAATAACAACTGAAATAATGAAGTTTCCCTTGGGATAGAAATTCTGATTTCATAAATTCATACAGTTTAAGGCCAGAATGGGACCATTAGATCATCTAGTTTGTCCTCCTGTACTTGTGTTTGACTAAAACATATCTTACAGGAAAGCATCCAGCCTTGATCTGATGACATCAAGAGAATCTGCCACTTCCCTGGTAGTTTGTTCCAGTGATTAATCACCTTCACTGTGAACAATCTATGCACTGTCTCTACTTTGAATTTGTCTTGCTTCAGCTTCCTGTCATAGGCATAACATGAACCATTCTCTGCTAGCTTAATGAGCTTTTTAGTACCTGGTATTTTTCCCTTTGAAATTATTTACTGGTATATAGGGTAACCAAATCACTTCTGAGTCTTCTTTTTGATAAGCGAAAGAGATTGAGCTCAATGAATCTTTTCACGTACAGCATTTTCTCCAGCACTCAAATAATTTGTGTGGCTCTTCTCTGCACCCTCTCCAATTTTGCAGCATCTTTTTAAAAATACGGACACCCAGAAGTGTACATAGTATTGGTCTTATCAATGTCACGGATGGAGGTAAAACCACCTTTCTACTACTACTTCTCTGTTTACACATCCCAGGATCACACTAGCCTTTTTTTTCCCACGGCATTGCACTGGGAGCACATGCTGAGTTGCTTGTCCACTAACTCCTAAATCCTTTTCAGAGTCTTTGCTTTTGAGGATACACTACCTCATTCTATAGGTATGGTCACCATTCCTTGTTCGTGGATGTAGAACTTTGCATTTGGCTGTATTAAAATGCATTTTGTTTGGATAGGACCAGTTTTACTAAGTGATCCAGGTCACACTCTCTGACTTCCCTGTCCTCATTGTTGTTTCTTTGTGTCATCCTCAAATGTTGTTGGAAGCGATTTTATATTTAATTTCAGATCACTGCTGAAACTATTGAATTAGTGTCAGGTCTAATATCAATCCTGATAGAACCCCACTGGAAACAACCCCGTTCAATGATTATCCCTATTAGCTATTTTCACCAATGCTATATACAGAGGTAAAACCATTTCTGTACTCCTACTCACTACTCCCCTGTTTATATATCCATGGATTGCATTAGCTCTTTTTGCCCCCATATTGCACTGGGAGCTCATGCTGAGTGGCTTATCCACTATGACTATGAATTTCACTCAGCTCCAGTCGTTATCTTTTCTTGATAAACGAGATGCTTTTGAAAGTCCTACTAGGCACCTATCCGTAAGTGCCAAAATACCTTTAAAAATCTGTCCTAAGTGTTTCATCCTCACACACACTATTTATGCTCTTCATCTCAGCGCTCTCTTCTATCTATTCTGATTCTATCTCTGGCATGAAATCCCCAGTGGTCCATAGATCACAATTTAACAAATTCTACAACTGGCAAATACAAATAAAAAAATCTGCATGCTTCAGTGACTGCAGGACTGAATTTAAGACCATCTCGTGGTTGCTGGAAGTTTCAGGAAGAATATGTAAAATGATAGATAGCTATTTTCAAGTACCATAAAGATTATAAACTCTGACACTGGAAAAATGCCAGAAATATGATCCAAATTCAGAGATGATGCATAAGATGGTGTAAATTGGATACTGTTACATTAACTTTGACTCTGTTAGATCTACTTACACCCCATTCTTCTGATATGCAAGGGAACCTACTTGGTGAAGAAACAATGTCACATATGGAGTTTCAGCTCCAATTTGTTCCAGGCAAAAGATCAGCTCTGAAGGTACATTGTGGAGATTATTACATGTTTTTATTACTGGTTGTTGTTGTTTTTTACCAGGTTTTAATATCTGATGATTAATACCTGTTCCAACTTGCATGAATGCAACAAGACTTAAAAACAGCAGGAATGGCTGGACAGTTCATGTATGAAATGCCCATTTCTATGTCCTGACTATAATGCAGCAATGTGATTTTTTTTCTCTTCACTCAGATTGTTTGTCTTTACTATAATCTGCATCTGTTCTGAAACCCTTTTTCTGATGATCTTACCTACAAAATAAAACTAGTTATCTTTAAGGCATAGCCAACTCTGCAGGTATCAATACTGTTTATAGCTGGAGATGGACTGGACACAATGATCAAAATAAAAATCACCCTGACTGCATGGTCTCTAAAATTAACCTCCCATGGCTTAATTCATCCCTAGTTGCTCATAGCACCAGGAAGGAATAAATATCCTAAAATTAATCCCTTAGTACGTTCTCATTACCTGAGGCATATCTTTATAATGAATCAAGCAATAAAGTGTGTTCAGACAGCTTTTTACCAGTGAGACTGCTAGTCCAATTTACAGATCGCAGGCAATGCCTTTTTAGATATGTTGTGTATAAACAGGGGGATGTAGGAAATGTTATAAGGCAAAATTAAAGTATCACAGGAAATTATTTGTGACAATAGTTAATATAACCAGAAACATAAAATTTGAAATGCCTTTCTAGGCTCCATCTTAGTCATGGATGCCAAAGACCGTTTCACTAAAATGCTTGCTTTAGGATGACAGATGGAATATAAGGGGTACCCCTCCCTCTTTGATCTTATTTAGATTGTAAATTTCCTGGGACAGAAACCATTTTTTTTTTTGGTTCTGTATCTGTATAGGGCCTACCACAGTGGGGTCCTCGTATATGACTGGGACCTCTAGACACTACCACAATACAAAGAAACAATAATAATGGTGGACCGTGCTTCTCTCTCTTCTAATACAGCACTATTACTATTATACACACAGAACAATGCCTATAGTTAAAGTAACACAAGTGACTCCACTAGTACTGTCTTTGTCTAAAGTTGGAATCTGAATGAGGCTGAGGTTCTGAAGAAAAAATACTATCAGCATGCAATTAAACACTGTGCCTATGTAACCTTAACTCTGTCCCCTTGTGCATATGCATTGTGTTACGGTATTTAATCACATGATATTATTCCTACAGATCCTGTCTCTTTAAGTTTCTGCTTTCATTAATTCTTTCCTTCCTCACAAGAGTAGGGGGAAGATAAATTCATTAATGTTTCTGAGGTGCACAGATACCATTGTCATGAGTACCATAGAAATGTGTATATTTATATCATCCTCTCCAACAACACATGCTTGTGTGGTGACCGCCCTCATGATGAACACACTGGGGATGGAATTGGGACCCTTGAGAGATAAACACATGAGCTAGAGCGCCAAACCACTGTAATTTGGGCCTGTAACAGCTCATATCCTCTGCAGAGATGGACCTATAGCACACCTCCCCCACAGGTTACACTTGCACACTGATCTTTTAAACAGTTAGTCCTCTATTTGGGGATGTGTGAGGAGAGATGAAATGTACAGTCTGTACTTGTCCAATAAGAAAAGCTATTTTATAGCAATCCACCTATTTTTTCCCATTATACTTGTGCTACAGTTTGTCCAGAGAGGAGATTATAGTGTTTCATAGGCAAAGATAGTGAGATTGTATATTCAGTAGCCTGCATTCTGTTCAGAGGCCAAAGCACTACTGATTAGCCACATACAGATGCCCTTTATTTCCATTATCTGCTAGGAACTGAGGTCAGAGTTCTCTAGGTGTGTATTTCAGTAGGAGCACTCCATTATCATGTCAGCCATTACAGATGCAAGGTCTCATCCCCTTAGGCAATTTTTGAGCAACTTGTGTGCTGCTCCACTCTGAAAAGTGGCACCACAAGAATGGCACTGTGGCCTTTCATATTCTTTGTCTCTCACTGACATCATATTAAATGTGTTTATATGTGCCAGCCCTGCAAACTCTACGTGGCATGAGTCAGTCAAGCTGCATTCTTCCTTCATGAGCATTTATTTCTACCCTCAACTTTGCCTGTAGAATACCATGGTCTTCAAATTAAGTCCTCAGAGACATCTGCAACTCCATTTTCCTCAATGTGTTTGGCACAGCTGTAAGCGATTGGAATTAGTAACCAATTCTGCTGATGATGTACAAGAAAGTACAGATCATAGCTTCCTCCTTTTTAGCTATGTTCGCTCTGCAGGGCTAACAGAAATAAGGTCACCAAAAAGGACTCTGAATACAAATTAGACACAAATTTGTTGCCATTTTTACCAAGCCACTCTTCAGAGTAGAACCACACTTTGCCAGATTGCAGCCCTATCGCTCACACTAGAGTGACTGTGGTGTATGACTGTGTGACATCAAGGATGGATTACTGCAGTGCATGCCACTTTTATTGCAGGGTACCCAATATACTGATCTGTTGCCTGAAGTTAGTGCAGAAAGCAGTAGCTTAGTTGTCAGAGATGCATAAAAGGGATTTCTCCATACTGCTTTGCTTTGCATTGGCTGCATGCAAATGGGTATATGCCTTTTCACTTTAGCTCTTCAGTGGACTATGCTCATTACTTTGCTGATCTTTTGACTGCCTACATCCCAACCCATACCATCCAGTTATGTTAGCGTATATGAGATGTTAAACATCTAGGTCATTCAGCATCAGGAAGGATACTGTTTGTATCCAGGATGGTTGGAATCACTTCTCTCAACACTGAGAGCATCTCAGATTTAGATCTTTTAAATTAATCTGTAAAAATTTCAAACGGCTTTCATCATGGCCCTCAAATTTGATAATAATACCTAGTTCCTATATAGCACTTTTAAATCCATAGATCTCAAAGTGCTTTAAAAAAAAAGGGGAGCAGTATCATTATCCCCATTTTACACATGGGGAAACTGAGGCACCAAGAAGGAACGTGATTTGCCCAAGGTCACCCTGCAAAAAGCATGTAGAGTCAGGACTGTACCCAGGTCTCCTGGGTGCCTTTCCAGTGCTCTATCCACTTGGCCACACTGGCTCCCAATTTTAGTTGATTTTGACTTCATTTTATTTAAGACATCTAAGAACATCTCTGATACACTGGTGCCTAAAACAAAATTATTATTGTTGTTGTTTATATTTGGGGATTTCTGGACCCTGCAGGATATAAAATAAGTAACAAGGTTTAGTTATGCAGTATAAATGGTAACTGATAATGAAATTAATTCTCTATTACATCACTCATATGAGTTATGGACAGATTATATTTTATTTCTTGACAAGAGAGCAGCATGTTGCTGAATCACATTATAGTGGAGTCAAGTCATCTCTTAATCAATTACAGTTAAAATGTCACAGACTACACTGCTGATGTGTTATCTCCCACATGTGATAAGATAGATGCTTCATGCATGTGACTTGTAATTTCCAGTTAATACAGATTCCCCATTTACTGTGAGACAATGTTGTGACGGGTTGGATCACAGAAACCCCCTTGGGAGCTGCCACCTGATGTGCCAAGATTACTTCTACCCCTGCCTTCCCTGCCAGCTCGGGACTCCAGCACCCTGTCTTGCTGAGCCAGACACTCCTGTCTGCTCCAACACAGACCCAGGGTCTGAATTACTTGCCTCAAAGCTGCAGGTTTACCTGAAAGAAGCTAACAGAAGTGTTCCTGCCTTTAAACACTCAGATGCCCAATTCTCAAACCCAAAAAATCTGTTTTACCCTGTATAAAGCTTATACAGGGTAAACTCATAAACTGTAGTGCTACAGTAATGTGGTCTTACATATGCCATGCATATGCATGGCAACACCCAACAGTGGCATTTTGAAGTCATCAGCTACCGCCCTGGGTATTATCATCCCAGTATGGTGTGATCGAAGGGACTTTGTGAAAGCATAGAGACCAGTGAAAACAGGAACATCAAGCTACCACTGGGAGGCAATATTATTGTTCGGATGCTGTTAGCACACAAGCCTGGTATTGAGCCTTAGTCCCCATAAAAATACAAGAGATTTATCAGCTAAAACATCCCAGGAAGCACTGATATTGATCTGATTTTATGTAGCTCTCCGAAGCCCTTGTCAGTTTTCAAGTGTTAATAACAAGGGAAAGTGCAGGGCTAGTAAAGAAGGTGGGGCAGCCCCAACGGCACGTCCCTCATGTTGAATAATTGCAGCAAAAAAGTGAATTTCAAGCAAAGATAACCCGTGGAACAATTCCAGGGCTCACCAGCAGATATCTGAAGATGATTTATTTTCTACATGACGTACATCTGGAGAAGTCACTATCCTCTTCTAGGGTTTCAACTCTCTCTCTCTCCTTTTGTGCTTTACTTAAAGGAGCCACTGATTCATGAAGTCTTATTTGTGGCTTCTCAGAGCCACTTTATACACAGGTTACTAGGCTAGCAGGCTAGCAGGAAATAAATGCCATTCAGCTATTACCACTTGGTCTTTGTACACTGGGCTCCTCTCTTCAGTAGGCTTGCCAACCCCCACATGTTCAAAAATCATAACCCAGCCCCCCAAAATAATGAAATTGGTTAAAAAAAATCACTTGATCTTAAATAAATGCTTTGGGGTTTTTTCTTTGCATCCTGGTTTTTAATGTTTTTCAGCTTTTCTCTTTAATCATGAGGGTTAGAAACTTTTATTCCTAAATGAAACTTCAGATTCTCAAGTAATCACATGCCTTTAGGAACTGGGGCTTAAAGAAAAACACCAAATACTGTGATAAAATAAGACTTGACAAAATCTTGAGAGTTGGCCACACTGCCAGCCATTTTAAAACCCTCACACCTATTTTACCAAAGCTCCATCTGACTTTTATACTTCTGCCTTGCATTCTTTTTCCATCTGTATTGATTACCATATCAAGGGCTAGATTGTACAATGCTTATTCACAAGAGCAGTTCAATGGTAAGACTCATGTGAATAAGTGCCTGTCAGTGTGAGTAGGTGCTCACAAAGAGAACTGCACAATCTGGGCTTCAGGGAGTGGTTGGTAAACACAATCTCTCTTCTTTATTATCAAGTTTTCTCTTCCCATTACCTGTCTCCTGAAGTGAGACCACAATCCCATTATTGATGACATCTCATTCCATGTAATTAATTTTAAAATTTCATTCAGTGGATTGGGGCATTATTAAAGCAACTGAATACAAAGAGCAATGAGAAAGCTGGTTATAAAGGAAAGAAAGATTCTATTAGAGGTAAAAATATGTCTTATGGGAAAGAAGGTTAGGAAAAGTAAATGACTATTAACATCTCAATCCTGTAAAACCTTCCACATACTAGATTGATAGAATCCAACAACGATTTTGTTAAAACGTATACAGTAGAACCACTGTTTTACGAACTAACTGTGGATTGAGTTCATAAAAATCAAAAAGTTTATAAAATAACAGTAGATCTCATGGATAAGTTGTAGTATGGTGCACTGCATCATTTTCTTCTTGTCTTTCAAACCAATGCCAAGCGATTTCCAGTGCATTGAAGACATCAGACTGTAAAGATTAGACTGTGAAGGGATGTCAACTTGTTCTTCATGGATATCACTTTCATTATGTGATCTTTTTTTCCTCCTTGGGAAAAAATGGTTTGTCTAACCAGTCATTAGTAATACTGGTGTACATAAAATCAAGGTCCTACCATAGACACAAAAATCTCTTGCCATAGTTGTCGCTACACACCCTGGCCACTTGGAACTTCACTGAAGGAGCATGAATAGAACGCGGATCTTCCTCCTCCAAAAAGCACAGGTCTCAAAAGGCTTTTGAAACCAAAATAGTATCCTCCCCTGTATTACTAATGTAATATACTTGCTTAGAGCATGTGATTGTGTCTTCCTCTATTATATGACCACTGTTAGTATGACAGTTATCTAGTCACAGTTTAAAAAGTTGTCCTTTAGCTGAAGAGGTAGAGCCCATGTTTTTGGGGTGGAAGATCTGCCATTCAATCCCCCTGATGCAGTAGTGTCTGTGGCCACCATTTGTGATCGTAATAATGAGAGCTGAGCAAAATTGAATTTCAACATTTTCTTTCATCCCAAAACAAGACAAAGTTGAAATTTTCAAAATTTTCCATGGAAAAGATATTCTAAAAAAAAATTTGAAAGGAAAAGTCTCGGCTAGAACAAGACATTTCAACATTCCCAAAAGAAAAATGTTTCATTTTGGTTTGTTGAAATGACTTGAAATGCTTTGTTGTGTTTGTTCTCCTGCTTTTCTTTTTTTTTTTTTTTCAGAAACTGTATTTTCTGTCAGAAAACCATTCTGACGGAAAATTCCCAATCAGTTCTAGAAACAAGGCAATGTGGTACACAACAGCATGCACGTCACAACTGTTTTGTTTGGATATTTTCAATGGAAAATTGTGGCATGGTGGTCAGTCCCTAATATGAAGCTCGATTACTTATTCTCCCCTCCTTGTCCCCATGCTTCTTGGAAGCAAGGGAAGGGGTGGGGGTCAGAAAATACAAATGACAGGAGTGTGAAGATCCAGCCTTTTGGCTTTGCGGGCTGATCAACTCCCAGAGCAGGATGCCCATCGATTTCACTCCACTGAAAACTCAAGACACATGGAGCCGTCAGCAAGAATGGAGGACAGTGCACTCATCCCTAAACCCTGCAGTTTTCCTGTAAATGAAATAGAAGTTGAAAAATGAACCACCAGCCCCACCAAAACAACTTAGCACATGATGGTCATTGTTAGCAGCAGTACATATAAATTCCCTGGGGTACTGAAAAAGATAACAAACGAAATCAGATATTACTTAGGAAGTTGTTCCTATTCCATAATTAAAGAAACCAAGGGACAAAAATGTAAAATACACTATAATTATTTTTAAAAGTAGGTTTTAAAAAAAAAAGTATTAGTCATTCAGATGAAAAAAGTCCCTGAGTGCAGTTTAACATACTATTATTGAAAGTGCAGTACTCTAAGGGAATGTCGACACTGCAGAAAGTGAGTCTTAGAGACTAGGGTCAACTTACTTAGACTCTTGCTAACAAGGCTAAAACAGGCTATGTAGACATTCAGACTCGGTCTGGAGACTAGCTCTGAGACCTGGCAATGGGGGTGGGTCTCCAAGCCCAGGCTCCAGCCCGAGTGGGAATGTCTAAACTGTTATTTTTAGCCCCATAGCTCAAGCCTGAGTCAGTGACTTGGGTTCTGAGAGTCAATGCTGCAGTATTTTTTTTTATGTAGACCTACCCTTAGCCAGACTCTGGGACTTTCCCTGCACTGCAGTAGTGTCTATATGGAACGTTAGTGTGTGGCATGGTGGATCTGCACTGCAGATTCACAGCCTGGCCTGCTGTGCACTCATTCACCATGTAGACAAGCCCTTGGTAACCACAGTACAAAGGCTCACCTGCAATAACCAAGGGCTGGGCTTCCACCAATATGTAACCATTCCCTAAGCACTTAAGTATCCCCAGAGTTCCCAGAACAATTTTGTCCAAAATTTAGTTAAAGACAAACCTCTAGCAGGCAAACAATTTCTGCTAGTCCCTTGGGTCATTTAAGAAAGGTTTCACTGCATTTCACATTTCAATGCAGATGAGCATTTTCTTAGACTAAAGCTCCTTAAGCATGTTGAACAATTTCAGCGTCACCTTAGAGCAGTCAATTCTACAGCTGGGGTCTTACACAGTCATTTATGGCACTCCTTAAACAACAGCAATGTAGCTATCCAAATTGCCATTTATGTGTCTAAGTGCTGAACTGAGTGTCTATATCAGGGATCAGCAACCTTTGGCACGCGGCCTGCCAGGGTAAGCGCCCTGGTGGGCCGGGCTGGTTTGTTTACCTGCCGCGTCCACAGGTTCGGCTGATCATGGCTCCCACTGGCCGCGGTTCACCACTCCAGACCAATAGGGGCTGCGGGAAGCCACGGCCAGCACATCCCTCAGCTCGTGCTGCTTCCCGCAGCCCCCATTGGAACTGGAGTGGTGAACCATGGCCAGTGGGAGCCGTGATCGGCCAAACCTGCAGACACAGCAGGTAAACAAACCGGCCCGGCCCGCCAAGGCACTTACCCTGGCAGGTCATAGGCCAAAGGTTGCTGATCCCTGGCCTATATGTACAACTGGAAAATACTTGATTTGAAAACTGGGCTCCAGCTACCCACACTTTGACTATTCTCCTTTAAGCCTTCCATAATGGACTCCAATTTGCTTCTGGTATAATTTCTATTGTTAGTCTGAAGAGGAGAGAGGAGGAGTCAATAACCTATCATAGGACAGGATGAATAAAAGCATGCCCCTGTCCCATCTTGACTCTTGGCTGAAGGAAATGTTCCATACCCTTCTCTCTATGGCAAAACTTCTCTTTTTCCTCAGTGATTTCTTGCAATTACCAATTGCAGTTAGGTAATTAAAGTTGCCATAGAGCCTTTAGGCCTTGCTGGAGCCCGAAGCATACGTAACAGTATGAACCAAAGGCTGTGAACTAGAGTAGGCCTGGCTTTGGCAAAATAGCAACATACCAGGCATCAGCTAACCAAGTAAGCACATTCCTGATGGGAGAGGATGGTACAAAGACACACAGATCTTTCGAGTGATTATATAAACACCTTAAGAGGTGGTACAAGAGCACATTGACCCCTTGTAAGGTAAGGATGGGATGTCAGGATAATGGATGAGGATGTTTTGTTTGAACTGTCAGGTACAAGGAGAAGGGTGATAACTAACAACATCTGGAGAGTAATACATAACTTGTTTGTATCAGTGTAAAAAGGAGAAGTCATAGGAGGGGTATCTTTGTGCTGGCTTAGGGGACAGGATCCTGGTGTCCTGACTGAGCTGGTACCTTGTGGCAGGCATACATATGTTAGTGTACTTGTAGCTTCTTTGGGGCACTAGTACCATGCTTTATTGACAATAAACCCAGTTGAGTGCCTTTGCCACCAGACTGAGTCTGTGGTCTTTCTTTAAGAACAAAATGAAGGACTGCTGAATTGGTTAGTTATACTCTGCTACTGAAGCTGACATTGGAGCTACAGAAGTAGAAGCACTTAGTGGCCTTAACAACACTCCGCAGCACTAACAGAGGCTACTTGGCAATAAAAGCAGTATTTTACTTTAGCAATGTGATAATAAATGAAGAGTGCTTCTCTCAGAACAGCGGAACAGCAAAATCAGTGATATCCCCTTTTTCATTTTACAATCTTCAGCATTTTGGACCTGAGCTGCTATATAAATAAATTAATTAATTTGAGAATTAATTAATTATCCATGACCGGGAAAGAGTAAGTCTCTTTTCTTAGATCAATTCTATTTCCATCTCTACTACTGACTCAGTGTGTGATCTTGAGCCAGCCACTTACTCTCTCTATGGCTCGCTTTAGTACACTGCAAAGAAATCTCTCTCACATCCCAATTCAGCAGAGCACCTAAGCACTCAGTTAGCCTGAAGTCAATAGGACCTCGCACATGCTTAAGTACTTTGCAGAACCTAGGCTTCACGGTGGGGCAAAGGATGTTAACCTTAATTAATATTTGTCAAACCTCAGCTAACAAGCACCATTTTCAAGTGCAAAGATTCTTCCTTGTTGAGACTGAGTTTTGGAAATAAGCTATTTTCAGACAGAAAGGGTTCTCTACACCAGTGCCTTTAAAAAAACAACAGCAAAAATCTATTAGTTTTGTTGCTTTCAGATAGAGTCTTCTTTTTCCCATTCATGCTCCATTTAAGTTCCCATCATTTGGAAAAAACATCAGCTGATCCATGGCAGAAGATAGTGATTTGGGCTAATGGTTTCCTGTCCTATTCTCTTTTTTAAATTCTCTGTAGTGACATAACTGTACTTTAGTAGTTTATGTAGCATTTAATTAAGCAATCAGATACAAGCGGGCATGTTTTATGTTAATTAATACAGACCCAGCTGCGTTGTGTGGCCTTGTTCATTTTAAGCCCCTGAAGCATATATATTAATGGACCATAAAACATGTCCTGGGGTATCTTATTGCTATTATAATATGTTCTTTAATTTGTTTTTAATAAATACATTTGCAGGTCAGAATGAGAGGAGAGTTCTCTATATCTCCTCCCCTTTATTACTATATTCTAGATAGTTTGTTGTATACAGGAATTAATAAAACAATGTTGTTCTGTGAGACAATTCAAGGTCACACATAGGACACTTTGCTCACTTTTTTGGCTTCCTAAAAGCTGACAGGGAACATGATCTAATGGCTCAAGGGCCTGGAGCGAGGAGATCTGGGTTCTATGCTGGGCTTTGCCACAGACTTGCTGTGCTACTTTAGGCAAGATACTTGGGGATGGGTCCTGCCACCTTGGTATTCCCCTTGTTTTCAATAGGATTCTTTGCAGGAGTGAGGAATGCTGGATGGGCCCTAACTCTCTGGGTACATCAACACTGCCCACTTCTGTCAGCGGTGTGTACAGTACATACACAACACTGCCCCCAAAATGGGTATTAATAACACTGTAGATGGTGAGGCACTGGTATAATGAGTAAAGACCTGCCTGAACCCTTAGGGTATGTACCCTACACGGTTCTCTACATGCCCAGGCAGTGCCTCCCCCAGCTACAGGCATAGTGTCCTGCTGCCTACGTTTTTCCCCACCAGAGGGATAGATCTAGCACAGGAAGGCAGCAGGAAAAGGCTCTGGCAGCTCCCCACTGCTGGAGCCTTTTCTCGCTGCCAGAGCCTTTCACTGCTGCACCTACTGCAGTCTGCTTTTCACTGCGGCACGTAGCTGCAAACACCCTGCACACTGTTGCCATACACATACCTTCTGCGTTTCAGTTTCTTCTCTGTGAAATCAGGATGGGATAGCTATACCTATCGTGCCTGCGAAGATGTATGTTGCATACCCACAAGAATGAATTCTGCAACTGAAAAAAGAAGAACAGGAGTACTTGTGGCACCTTAGAGACTAACAAATTTATTAGAGCATAAGCTTTCGTGGACTACAGCCCACTTCTTCGGATAACAAATTTATTAGAGCATAAGCTTTCGTGGACTACAGCCCACTTCTTCG